>NC_068941.1:29090627-29393657 GCF_026419915.1 Harpia harpyja | reverse complement strand
CAGCCACTTGTTCAAAGTTGTTTTTTAAAACATTAGTGCACAGCAAGAGCTGAGTTGAGCTAGGTTGTTCACCGTTTGACTGGACTGCATTTTAATTTTTTTTCTTCGACTTGACACTTGTAAAAAAACTTGCTTCTGTGTCATTAGCCTGAATATAGTGTGAGGAGGTACAGGAGAATGTTGAGTTCCAGGACTCCTATGGGTGCTGAGTTGTGCAGTGTGGCGAACAAGAATCGGTCGTTAGTCAGAAGAAGCAGCTGATTGTTTGACCTCTACCTAGTCTTGCTTTGGCTCCCGTTTCCTACATTTATGTGTACATCAGGCTACTAGTAGTCATGGGTAACCTTTGGTGGTCTAATTTTTTCCTTTACCAAATGGGATACTGCAAAGAAAGAAAAAAGCCTTCTCTGAAATGTGAGAAGTTATCATTCTTCTTCCTGCATATGTGTGATTCTACTCTGTTGAGTAGTTTTAATTTCCACTGACTACTGTGGTGGTTTCACATAGATATGTAGCAAAATTATTTAGACTTGGTAAAATGCTAAAGTAATAGCCCATATAGAGGATGTTGTGGTCTGCAGATTAAATAAATATTCTTAGAGTTTCTGTAATGTTATTTGCCTGTTGTAGCTTTTAAAACAGCTTTAAAATTATTTCATGGACTACAATGCCTCATATATTCAGCTCGGATCGCACAGCTTGTTGCTTACACTAGAGTACAGAACATCACCTCTAATAGTAGTAGTAGAGATCTGAGCCAGGTTTGTGCTAAGCTGGGCCAAAGTCGGTTAGCTAGTGTTGCCTGCTGTGGAGTGGAGTTGGGATTGTCGTTGAGAGAGACACATGGCCTTTTCTGTTGCCTGTGTAGTACACATGCTGTTCCTGGAGGATATCACTGGTTTAGTATATTAATTCATTGCTTTCTGTCAACAGTAATGGAGAGAACTGGAAACAAAAGCTGAATCACATATTTCATCAGCTTCATGTTAGCAGGTATATGTGTTCTATGGTAGGTGTTGTGGTAACAACTAGAAGTTTATTTTAAGGAACTTAATTGACAATGTCCCACCACAATAAAAAGTCAGGTTTTTGAAGGCTTTGGCTCCCTTTGAAAAAAATTACTTTACTGGTTAGTAGGTTCTTTTGAAAATCTATCTTTTCATAGTTTCATTTGGTTAGAAAGCTGTTCGTGTTTTACTAAACAAAGCCTTTTTGCAATTTAAAGCAGCAGCAGAATGGTTGCAAAACTGTCAGATATGTGTGCACATCCATATTCGTACAAGTTTGTAAACATAAAATAAGAGAATGTGAGCTGTGTAATTACAGAAAAATAAACAGCACCAATAAAACAACTTGTTGAGGCACATACACAATTTCTTCTATTTTTCAAGTACACAGCTGAATTGGTTATCTGCAGATGATTTTAAATTAACATTTGGGGAATGCAATAAACCTAAAGAGCTATTTCCTCATTTCATAACAGCTGAAAAGACATTTCAGCATGAAGGAGTGTTTCTTAGATTTCTACTGATGTATAGATTCTTGCACAATGTCTTTTGTAATACAGGATTTACTTTAAGTGGTGATTGATTGCAGATAATACATCTAACTGAAGAGTATGGAACATGCCTCTTTAATGATATTGACAGCTGTGGTAACTGAATATCTTAGTCTTTCCAAGCTGGTACATTTCCTCTTCAGAATATCCTATCACTTCATGGCTGATCACAAATGTAGTCAGAAGAGACCTCGAAGCCAAACGTTTCTCAGGTGGCATGGAAAAGCTTCATTTAGGATTTGACAACCAAAGTGATTCCTATGGTCCAGTTCTAAGATGAAAACAGTAGCTGATCATCAGTCAAAACAGTTGGCTGCAGATTATTAGGGAACGAATACGTTAAAAAGAGTGCCTGCAGAGCTGCCCTGGGTTCTTAAGCCCACCCACAAAGCTCCTGTTCTGGTTTGCTTTATTTAAACTCCTGTGCCCAAGTAAAGGCGCACAGAAGGGGTTGTAAAACCACATTTACTTTGCACTTCTTCTGTGGTCTTTTCTTGTTTGGAGCACAAGAAGGGCAATAATTGAAACAGGGAGCCGAAAGAAGCAAAGCATTTACTTTCTCAGTCTGACTGTTCAGTTGAGATGCAAATCTAAAAGTGCTCATAGAAAAACATACTAATGTCCTGAGTAAGATTTTCAACTTCTCTTTGGAGCTCGATAGGTAAGGACTTTTAAATTTGAAAACTGAAGAATTGCAGTACTATTGACAACTGTTTAGGAAGTTTATTAAATGGGTATAATAGCTGTTAACACATATTATTTAGCTTATTACATTTTTTTGTGGTCATGGTGTTAAAAGTTGCCGTTTCTTGTGTTTTCAGTAACAGTTGCTGAAATGAGAATTAAGATGGCAGATGCATGGTAACGCCATGTGGGTGTCTTCTGGAATCAATGTGCCATAAAGAGGGAGAGAAAAGGAGTGATATGAGAGGTGTAAACATAATGAAGAGCTATAGTGGTGTCCGAAGGTGGTGCAGACTGGCTTGTCTAGGTTGTACGAAGGGTTTTCAATGTAATTCAATAACTTTTGGAGGAGCAGTATGTGACTCTTCCGATTGGTAAGGGAAACCTTTCCAGTGTTGGTGCCATGAGAACACAGCTGTCTGTGCTGGTAACCTACACTCTTGTTTTGGGATTCTAGTAGTGCTATGATCACTTGTGTTTAAGAGCATAAAGTCATCTTATCTAAAACTGTAGGATTCAGCTAATGAATGTGATGTATAATCCACTGAGCAAGAGGCCTGAACTTACTGAATTTTATCCTTTCTTTATGTTATCATCACTTTTGTGTTGTAGTACAGAGGGGGAAATTACAAGAAATGAAAGTTAATTATGAAGAAGTTTTTTTCAAACACAATCTGAACTTGAAATTTTATTGCTGACAAAGAGGGGGCTCCCCTAGGACGCAGTAGCCTATACGCTGAAGAAACTAAGGACTTCTATATTTCAGTTAGTGCCGAGTCAGCTCTGAGGCTAATTAATCAAAACAAATTTACAATTAAGTTCAGACAGGAAGACTAATTAAGTAGCCAGTTAAGAAAAAGTGCTGAAGGAGGGAGCAACCTTAAGGGGAAAGTATGAGACTCCCAGTATTGGCCCATGAAGGACAATTAAGTGATAATTGTGGATCTCTCTGACTTTTTTTATGGCTGATTTTCTTCATATTAGCAAAAGCAGACATTTGCCTGTTAAGCAACTCAGCTTTACTGTGCACTCTTAAGGTAATTCATAGGTAAAGCACAGAGGTTGCTGCAGGAATAAATTGGAACACAGCTGCCAGACTTGGAACAGTATTTTAGCTAGCGAAAAAGCCCTCTGTGTTTTAAAGACAAAGTAACTGTAAATGTTTGCTTTATTTGCTTCTTCATTTTGTGACATACCGAGTCCATCTTAGCATCCTGTTTAACCTTTCAAACAAATTGCATCGAGTGAATTATCTTACCAGAATTTAGAATACCTTCACTTTGTTCAGTTGCTAACCCTATTTAAGTTCACAGAAATCATTACCTTGTTATGAAATGGCTTCTGTTGCTTACATCCTGCACCCACGCTGCATGACATACTTGTGTTTCTTGATGGAAAAAAGAGGGGGGGAACTCTAACAGTAATATTGTTTTTACTGAAAATAATTAGGTCCTCTTCTGAAGGACTTTTTAAGCTTGCAGAGCTCATCTCCGGTGAGATGCTGAGGGTTGCAAATGAGGTGCATGCCCCAGTCCTCCTGCACCCCTCCTTGCCCATTTCCATGGAACTGTGATGCTGATGAAGTATGAAACCTGTCTTAATTAATTGGACACATGCATGGGCTAAGAATTTGCTTAAACGTCTAGCTTTTTTTTTTTTTTTCTTGTGCACTTACCTGGAACTTGAATTATTTCAGAAATGACAACGAAGGGGTCTCCTCATGTATTAAGGTGTTGATAGTAATTTTCTTTTCTTCATGGAATTCTGTGTGCACATGCTGCCAGTGTGATGCGCTGTGTCCTGCTATGCACATTGGCATTCACCTGCCACTGTTTCAGCTCAACTGCTGTATCAAGTTTCAATCTGCTCCTTCATTTTTTGTCTTGCTGCCTAAACTAATTTGTTGCCTTTTCTGGATGCATTTCCCTTACCAAAGGTTTCTTTTTTGTCTTTGTGCTGCTTGCAAGGATTGTATCATTTTTTTCTAACTCAGTTGCAGGTATTTGAATTATTTCAGAGGTGTTCTTGTGCCTGAAGTTTCCTTTGCTACCTCTCCTTAAAGCTTTATACAGGGCCTGGCAAAGCTCCCAATATTCTTGCTCAGAGAAGTGACACAAAGCTTCCTTTGGCCTTCATTCTTTGAAAGACTTTTGTGTAGTTGTAATCCCAAGAAGGTCAGCTTAGGATGTCACTGGCAAGGCATTTGTTACCATCGTCATCTGCCGTTTTCCATGCTGCAGAAGCAGAACTGAGACTGCTGCAGGCCCGCACGGTTGCCCTTGAGCCTCATCCATCTGTTGAGGTTGGCTCTGCAGTGCCAAAAGAATCCATCCCAGCACAATTCCTCCTGGCCAGACTTATCCCAGAGCATTGTAGCATTGTGCTTCTTGCTCCTCTTGTAGCAGTAATTCAGCATGCTGGTCACTTCCTTTGCCTTGGCGCAATCTTGCTGTGGCTCTGCCATCACTTAGGCACCATGCCATACCCTGATTTTGCATTGGCAGGCTAGTCCAGGCATTTACCTGCTCTTACATCTTCATTCCTCTTGCCAGTGGGAATGCCATTTGACACCGGCTGGTTTTGGCACAGAGGTCTAGCATGGTAGTGCATGCCCATTGCTGCAGATGTGGATGGGGATGCTTATGCCCTCTCACACCCCGTTGCTGCCTGACTTTTCTGGTAAATGCCGCGAGAAAATAATCTCCCTGGTTTTTGATGTTTCTGTGGTGTGTAAGGATGAGCCTGGACTGAATAAGCTGGAAGAGCTGGGTGGCCCTTCAGGATGACCTTCATACATTTCTCTTCAAGACAGAGCTGAGACCTGACCAAGCTCATTTGACATACCCTTCCATGTGGCACGGCTCTGTCCACACAGTTCAGAACCTGCCATCTCCATTCTACCCAACGTACTGCCTGTGGGTGGGAGGTTGTATTGGCAAAGTACATTAGAGCGTTTGTGTACACTCTTGGTATCCTCATTCTTATCACCAATTCAGCTTTTCTGAATCCAGGGCAACTGGCTCTAGGTGGTTCTGCTTGAGCAGGAGGTTTGGACCAGATGACTTTCAGAGGTCCCTTCCAACCTCAACCATTCTGTGGAATCAGACTCCCATGCTATGGAAGCTGCTCTCCTATAAATTTAGTTCATGCTTGTGTTGGGAGGACCCTTCTGTTGTACATCTCAAGTGGAGGGCCTTTTCTGTGTCACACAGCAGGCTATGAATATGCCAACTGTGGCAGAGTGTGGGGTGTGCCAGAGCGCTTGGCCACCGGTGAACAGCCAGTGTTTTCCCTTTCTCTACAGTGAAAGACAAAATGTGCATACTAAGTTGTGTTACAACTGTCAGCTTTAAGTTGCCCCTTCTGGTCTTTGCTCTGAGATGTTCCTCTGAGGAAGGCACATACCTGGGTTTGATGAGAAGTCCACTGATCAGTTTTGGGGAATTAGCTAACAATTTTCTGCATACGTACCCCAAAACATTTTAGTATAAGATATTTTGATAGTAGGCTGTTATTTTTCACTTGCAAGTCTTAACAGCAGTCTTCATTTGGTGTGCGGGCTTTAAACCAGCTCGAAAATTTGGCATCTTGTGCAGTCCAGGCTATCAAGTGGCTGCTTTTTCCATGTAACTCTACATTTGGAGTAATAGTCCTCAGCTGTCACTTGATGTGGTGAGTTGCATCAGATGTTATTCCCTCAGTTGGCAACAGTTTCAATTCTTGGACTTTTCCCTACTGTCAGCAGCTTTGTGTCGCCTTTGGGACTGTAAATCATAGCTTGTGGACCATTTGTCTAAATGTGAGCTTAAGCGAATTAAAATACACACAAGATTTTTATAAAAATAGAATGAAACTCACACACACATTAACTACTGGTGTCTCATGGTCCTCCACAACATAAAACATTTCATATGAGAGAGAGCGTAAGAAAATACGTGCAGAACAAGTGTCAGTGTAACAGCCAGGTGTGGCTTTGACGACTCCAAACTTTGCACAGAGGAACGCATTTGTTAGAGACCACTGTTAGCTAAATCAAATTAGACTAATGTGCTCTTTTGAGCATAATTGAAATGATACTAATATTTGTATTGATTTGCCACTGGTGTAGGTGAATGCTCTAATGTTCTTGCTGCTGTGAGTACAATTTGCAGTTGTTCCACTTTACTGTCTAGTAACTCCCTAATATTGTGGCACAGTCAGATAGGCCTTTTTTTAACTGTGTTAATTTGAACTGATTTCTATTCTTCCTATTATTTAGACCAAAAGCAAGAAGCATGTTGTTGGAGACCATAACTTTGCCTGCAAATTGAAGATCATCTAATACAAACGAGTTCTAAAGAACACTACCTACCATCCAACTGCAAATACACCCCAGTTTTAGGGGCACGTTGTTTCATTGACCTTAAAAGATCTTTCTGCAGTGTAAATTGTAAATACATGGTTTGTTACAAATTATTTTTTCTGTACATAAATATTAAATAATGCAAATCAGTTTTGATTTCTTTGATTTCTAAATAATTTAAGAATTAATTTTCTAGTAGTCCATATGGTTTTGAAAATACAGGTAATTGCATGACTTTGACTTGTAAATATTTATAAATAATGTGAGTTACCTTGAGTGGCTTCAAGGATGTCATCAACAGTGAAATCTTTCAACTGTTCTGTTGGAGTTGTTGAAATTCTTAAAAGGAGTTTGAAAGTAAAATACTTTTCACAGAATAGAATCATTTAGGTTGGAAAAGACACTTAAGATCATCAAGTCCAAACAGAAACCTAACACTGCCAAGTCCAACAGTAAACCATGTCCCTAAGTGCCACACCTACATGTCTTTTAAACACCTCCAGGGGTGGTGACTCCACCACTTCCCTGGGCAGCCTGTTCCAATGCCTGACAACCCTCTCAGTAAAGAATTTTTTTCCTAATATCCAATCTAAAGCTCCCCAGGTGCAACTTGAGGCCATTTCTTCTTGTCCTATCGCTTGTTGTTGACACCCACGTCGCTACAGCCCCCTTTCAGGTAGTTGTAGAGAGCAATAAGGTCTCTCCTCAGCCTCCTCTTCTCCAGGCTAAACCACCCCAGTTCCCTCAGCCGCCCCTCATAGGACTTGTGCTCCAGGTCCTTCACCAGTTTCGTTGCACTTCTCTGGACATGCTCCAGCACCTCAATGTCTTTCCTGTAGTGAGCCCAAAACTGAACACAGTACTCAAAGTGCAGCCTCACCAGTGCTGAGTACAGGGGAACAATCACTTCCCTGCTCCTGCTGGCCACACTATTTCTGATACAGGCCAGGATGCTGTTGGCCTTCTTGGCCACCTGGGCACACTGCTGGCTCATATTCAGCCGGCTGTCAGCCAGCACCCCCAGGTCCTTTTCAGCTTGGCAGCTTTCCAGCCACTCCTCCCCAAGCCTGTAGGACTGCATGGGGTTGTTGTGACCCAAGTGCAGGATGTGGCACTGAGCCTTTTTGAATCTCAGATGCCAATACAGATTGGCTTTGAAAAAACACTGTTCCTAGTTGACAGTGGCTTTGGTTCCAGTTTTTGAATCCCTGCTGTTCCTGCCATAGTTATACATAAACTCTGGGTTGAAATGTTGCAGAATTCTTTTGGTTTTCAGGTAAATCATAAGCAGAGCTACATTCTGCTGCAGTGTTGTGATCATTCAGTGGTCTTCAGATCTGGTATGTGATGACTTACACTCTCTTCCACATTCTCTGAAATTTTGAAGGTATTTCCATTTAGCAGGAGAGGGTGCTTCCTGAGAGTTCCCTGTTACAGCAGATCTCGGATAGTCATCAGAGTGAAATAAAATGAAAGCACCTCCCATCCCTTTGGGAAAATACGGTCCATTAGTTTTTCATTTGCCAGGAGCATCAGTTTTTAATATTTTCGCTTTTCCTTCATCTCCTGGGAGTATCAATCTGCATAGATCTATTATTAATTCCACAGCAACAAGCTCATTTTCTCAAAAATCTTTACTGTGGGTAGTAAAAGTAGGTCTCCCTAGGAATGATTTAAAATCCAAATTGGACTCAAGTATACTATCCATAGTGCTGGGTTGTTGTTGGGTTTCTTTTTGGTGGTGGTGGTGGTTGGCTGGTTGGTTGGTTGTTTTTTTTAAAGGATCTTTGCCTCATCTGAACTCACTGTTTTTGTTATAAGCTAAGTGTTATAGAGTTGTCCAGCATTTAAAACTTGGGAGCCTGGATCAGTATTAAAACAATTCTGCAACCAAAACAATTTTTGGAGGTGAGAGGGTGAGGAAAAAATCTTCTCCTGAAGGACAGTGTACTATGCTATGAATGATAGTATATTAAGTTATTTAAATGTTGCAGAGAAGCGAGTGTCGTGGTTTAACCTCAGCCAGCAACTAAGCACCATGCAGCTGCTCGCTCACTTCCCCCCCCGCCCCAGTAGGATGGGGGAGAGAATCAGGAAAAAAGTAAAACTCGTGGGCTGAGATAAGAACAGCTTAATAGAACAGAAAGGAAGAAAATAATAATGATAATAATAAAACGGCAACAATAATAATAATAATAAAAGGATTGGAATATACAAAACAAGTGATGCACAATGCAATTGCTCACCACTCGCTGACCGATGCACAGTTAGTTCCTGAGCAGCGATCTACTCCCTACCAGGCCAACTCCCCCCAGTTTATATACTGGGCATGACATCACATGGTATGGAATACACCGTTGGCCAGTTTGGGTCAGGTGCCCTGGCTGTGTCCCCTCCCAACTTCTTGTGCCCTCCCAGCCTTCTTGCTGGCTGGGCATGAGAAGCTGAAAAAGCCTTGACCTAGTCTAAATACTACTTGGCAACAACTGAAAACAGTGTGTTACCAGCATTCTTCTCATACTGAATCCAAACCACAACACTATACCAGCTACTAGAAAAAAAAGTAACTCCATCCCAGCCAAAACCAGGACAGGGAGCAAGAGGGGCTTTCCACTCCTGGAAGGTTCTGTAAGCTCCATTTATAACATTCATTCCCATCAACCTTGCCCAAGCAGCACTTGTTAGCATTTTGCTAGCGAGAGCCTTGCTGAAGCGCAGGCTTTCAACCTGCAGTTCTCCTGTTTCTTGAAGCCCTATCTCAATTCCAGTAAGTATTTACCATTAAATAAAGCAGCAGAGAACCCGGCTCTACCACTCAGCCCTGTGTGCGTGGGCGGGTGCGCCCACGTCCACAGCACTTGTGCCCCTGGGCTGTGCAAAGCGGGAAGGGGAGGGTAGCGCTGCCTTCTTGCGGAGGGCCCCAAACTGATGCGGCTTGAGCGCTGCTCTGTTCTGGTCAGCTGCTGCGTAGGTTGCTTTGTAGGATCCCTTGAGCAGGATGTGGATCTGGGGATTCTCTTTCCTCGTCCTGACTCTTCAGACAGGGTCATGCTCTCTTGTGCTCGCGGTCTGGCACAAGGAATTGTTACTGCTTTTCTTCGCTGCAGTGTTTTGGAGGTGCTTTCATCCAGAACAGTCCATCACAGTTAATTGGATCAAATCAGTGCATTGGACAGAGCAATAACCACGTATATCGTGTACTGCATTTTGATAAGCAGGAAGATTGTTAATACATCTTTTTCTTTTACCTGCCTTAACCTGGAAGACTCAGAACGTGTGCCCTTCCTATGCCAATTAGACTCAGTTGTAACTTCACAGGAGGACAGTTCCAGTAAAATCTGTACAGTGACCCAAGTTTAAGGAAGCAAGGAGCTGCTTTGTCTTGTATCTTTCTATTGGTTCTTTTTTTGGGGGGGTGGGTGGTGGGGTGGGGTGTGTGCGTGTTTTTTCAGTTCCTCCAGTGATCATAGATGTACTGTTTCAAGTTTGTAATGTCACTGGAAGGTCTAAAAAGTTTCAGGAGTTGTAAGAAGTGATAAACAGGTAAGGTGCACAATTCATAGGGGGCACAACAGAAGCTGAGGCTGAATTTCTCTTGCATGTAAAAGAATTCAGCTTAGATTTTTTTATCTTAGTGGATAAAAAACAAAGTACTGGTCTTAAAAATCACTCCCATCGGCTGGCTTTCTCCACTGCACAGCGGCAGGAGGCGGGTTATCCAGTGGCCCAGGACCAAGCAAAGGTGCCGGTGGTCATACTGTAGCCCAGTTCCAGGCGTGGCATGTGAGTTACTGGCTTGACATGTGCCGCGAGCCACCGAGTCCCTGCTCGGGGATTACCAAACCAGTTCTGAGCTTGTGTGCTCATTTGTGCCTTGAGATGTGGTGGATGTAAAGGCAAATGCTTGGACCGAGGACTTGAGAACAGCCTCAGAAGCTTCACGTTGTCCAGTGGTGGTAGAAGAAATTATTAAAAGTCACATTTACTACATGTCTTTGGCAGCTCAGGTTTGGTTTTACCATGTGAGTCTCTTGTGTATTTTCAGTACCTTGAGTTAAAAGGATCCTCTTCTTCTGTAGGAACCAACTTGGTCACACTGGTATGTGGTCTGCTGGTGCACAACCGTGACTGCTTTCTCACGTGATTCGGCTATTGTTAAAATAAGGCACTCATTCCTCTGCAGATAAGCAGGTTTAACTTGTCTGTTAAGGATCCTGTCGTCTTTTTTTTTTTACCTTTTCTGTTTTGAACTCGGTATTATCCATACACCTGTTTAACTGAAAGAGTATATATCAAACCAGTGCCAAATCTTTTGCAGCTTAAGGAATTAAGGCCGTAAAGTGGAGTTTATTATGTTGTGCGAAGAAAGCCAAAGGACGAGATGTGGAAAGCTCTCCCAGCTGCATCTCTTGACACTGGGGAAAGCTTTCCTGTACCACAGTAACTTTGCTTTGCTTCTGGTGCTGCCCCAGGCTGGTGAAGCTCTGCCACACACCAGTCCTACTGCCATCATATCTGCTTTCTACTGCTCTTTCTGAGATCCCAGGCTGTGCAAGAGGTGGAGAGGAGCCTATTTCCAGCTCAGACTGATTGTATTTAATCTTTTTTTCTTTTCTTTCCTCAAGAAGAAAATAAACATAATATAACTAATCTGTAGGATTTACAGATAGGGGTTCAGCCAACCCTGAGGATTCATGGACTCGAGTCCTGTGCTTGATTATTTTACATTTATGGCATAAAAATCAGGCTGCTTTAGGTTACTCTGCGGAATGTTGCAGAAAAAAAGGCACTTGGACCAGCACTGAGCCAAGGGAACTCAAGCAAGAGGTAGCCTGGTATTTACTGCCTAGAGTTTTCCCTGCTGCTGGTCACATTTCTCTCTCGCGCTCACACTCACACTGGGTGGGTGGTGTGAACACTTCTGAATTGGCAAAAAGTATTAACGTGATGGCTTTTGGCCGTTGATGTCTTTTCCCTTCTCTCCTCGAAGGTAAACAAGGTATGCAAGCAAGTAGACCAGAACAAACAAGTCAGAAGACTGCACTTGGCTTTCAAAAATGTTTTTTTCAGATTTGTTAGCTTGCTCACATCATCTCACTCTGAAAGAATGAATGCTGTGTGGTTTAGGCATGGGTTTTTTTTGTTTGTTTGCTTTTTTTTAGTAGTTCAGCCTCCAAAGAAGCTTCTAATGGTATGCTACTGTACCCTAGGCTACCATAGAGGCTGGTAAAATGAATGCAGGAGCAAACGGACACAAAAAGCAGTTAAAGAACACCGAAAATATGTTTTGAATAAGTTTTTTCCCAGGTTTGAGAGTCCCTGTCGCTCTTTTCCCTTTTCCTGTGTACCAAGGCTCCCAAGTGCCAAGCCTCTGCAGAGGATCGAAGGCACATCCTTGGAGCTGGATGCGGGGCCGTGTCTCTGCTGAACGCCAGCCAAGCGGTCTGCTCGGTGCCGAGTACGGTGCTGCCATCCGCCTTCCACCATCTCGAGGCTGCTGTGACGGATGCTGTTTCCCAGGGAGCAAACCTTGCCGTGCTGCCCTGGGCTCCAGAAGGCAAGCGTTGGAGGAGGGAGGAAACCAAGCCAAGCTTACAGAGCTGTTGGAGGATGCCCAGAGACTTATACTCAGCCGAAGGAGGCCAGCATCCACCAGCGATCTGCATCCCTTCTCTGCTCAGGACGTATCTGTTCATTGTTGGTGTGCACAGTTCTGCTGGGGACAGCGTTTGCTTTGTAGCTGGCTCCGTTTTTGAGAGCTCTGGTCTGGCCAGCAGATGACTTGCTCTTACGTTATCCAGTATCTCTGCGCTGAGCCTACTGACCTCCATTGACTTACCTTTGCAGAGGTTTGTTCCTGTGATCCTACTTAGTGCTTTCCTTTGATTATGGTTTTTATTTTTAATTAATTGAGGAGAGTTGTCATCTTGTTTATATCCATGGAAACTGGAGCCATGGGTTTTGAATCACTAAGTTTATACCTAGGCAGAACTGCTATCACAGTCACTGTCTGCTCCGTACAGGCATATGTTTTCATTCCCAGACCCTGTGTTTACAGAAGATAGCAGTTGAACTCCTTATTTTAGAGTCTACTTTATAGCCAAACTGCTGCGGTCTGAGCGCTACAAGGGTTAACGTTCAGTGGAGCACATACAATAGCTCAGAGCTTCTAGCTCAAATATCAACAAACTTAGTGCCTCTGCAGGTGGAATTTTATTTCTTTTATGGCAGACGGTTAAGAGGCGCACCGGAATGGGAACATATGTAGAAAAGAACTAATATTTAACTCAGTGTTTTCCCTGAGTGATAGCAATACCAAGACTGTGTATGTAGCTAATGCAGAATAGTTGTCCTTTTCAGTCGCATGCCTTGCATTCCTTCATCAGGTATGTATTCAAACTCTGTGTGGGGAATGGTATATTCTCTCCCCTGTGCTCTGTAAATGAAGTTTTGTGATTGCAAGATATAGCTTCTGTTTTCCACTAGAGGCCAATAAAGTGTAGGACAAGGCTGCTGCAAGGCTTTCAGCAGAAAGCCACATCTTTTTTTCCCCTCCAGACGTGTTGCTCAACTGTTGTATTTCCATCCTGATGATTATTTCTTCTTTTAGAAATGATTCTCCCTCTAATGAAGTGGAATTCAATTGCTAAGTCTTCCTTCCAGTGTTTTGTTCCCAAAACCTTCAAGAAGTTAAAGAATTGTCCTCTTGATTTGCTCATACGTATTCCTTCCATGTTTTCAATTCCTAGCTGTTAACTTGGTAGCAGCCTCTGTGGAGTAAAGGGGACATCAAAAAGGCGATGGAAACAGTGGGTAATACCAGTGCTTTGGTCTTTAAGAGTTCCAGGAAATGGTATGGCTTTAGCTACTACATTTTACTGGGGATCTTCCTAAATTTTGTGCTTACCAGCAACCAAGCCACTGACATCCGATTCCAGCTGAGGGGCAGGGTCCTGTCCACACTCTGTCATCCATCTGCCCCAGTGCCTTTGCCTCCTGACTCTTTGGGTCCTATCTCAATCCTGGCTAATAGCACAGCTCTATTGCGCAGTTACAGGAGGGTTGGGACAGCAAAAGCCCTCAAATATGAGGATGGTAGTGCCAGCTCTGTGTCACAGACAGGAGAAGCCATCTGGGACAATGCTTGTTGGCCTGGGAACCACCCCATGTTTCCTGGCTCAGATCAGCAAGGAATAACTCTGCCTAACATGTTGGTTAAAGCCAGAAATGTTTACAGCAAGACGAAGGCACTGCTCGGTGCGTTAGCTTGGAAGATTGTTTTGGATTTTATTGCTGCCTAGCAGAGGTCTCGTGTGAGCGGCGCGTATGTGCGAGCTCCCCCCGTCGCTGTGCTGTGCTTTGGCTGCTGCTCCTAAACCCGAGAGATTTCTCTGGGGGTTGTGGGGAACTTGACTTTAGAGGGAGCTGGGCTTTTCCTTTTGGAGGATATGCTGCTATGGTAGGAAGCAAAATGGAGGCAGGATTGCAGCTCAGAGGGTTGCCTGAGCTAGCTCTAATCGTGTGGCGGCATAGCTTAATGCAACCCTTTCAGCCACCATCCCCTGAGTCTTTACCTGCATCGGCTCGCTCCCGACCCACCCTGCGAGCCAGAAGGGCTCTGCTGCAGCATTTCTTTGGTTAGATCGGTGACTTCAAGCCCAGGCACTCACCACGTGAGACAGGCTGCAACCCGTGAGGGTGAGTGTGCCCTCCAGCTTCATTCATCCACCATCTGCAAAGGATTTCCTAATCCGGCAGGATGGGGTGCTTCGAAGTTTATACCATAGATTTGCTCTTCCAGAATATATGGTGTTTGCAGTACTGCAATGTTTGCTAGGCAGGGGCCTCTGGAAACCGACCCTGAGTTGCCAGTTAGCTTCAGCAAATATTGAATGCCTTACTGTCAGCTGAAGAAAGCTGATTGATTATTATTATTTACCCCCCATCAACACTGGTGTAACATGGCAGGGAATCGAGAGCAGCGGCAGCTTCCTGGCCATTACCTGATGCTGCTGGTGTCCGCGTGTGTGCAGTGCTACGGTGTTACGCTCATGCAGGACCTACGATCAGGGGAGGTACCAGCTGGGAAAAATGGGGAAAAAAGGAAGCAGAGGGAATCTGGCTTGGCTTTCTTTATCCCCTGGTGCGAGTAGTGTCACAAACGCTCATACAGTAAATAACATAAAATGAAAAAGAAGTAGGCAGTGAGACTGACACATCAGGTTTCGTTCTAAAAGAGTCTACAGCTAGTTTTGCAAAATGAGAAATTTTATGTATTACTGGTCACACACGCTGTTTAATTTCCCTTGCTTTCCTGCTGTGCATCTTCTCTTTCTTTCATACGTGGATATCAAATAAAGTGTCAGTGGGAATCAGTGTTAACGTTAAATGCTCTGTACCTGTTCTGAGCCTCTTTGTGTGTGTTCAAATATGCCTGAAAGATTAGGACTTTGTGGTACAAGGTGCTGTGCAAACGAAAAGAGTTTCTGCTCTACAGTGTTTATGTTCTGATTGACAAGGGAAAAAAAAATTATATAAGTGTAATTTTCCTGGTGTTTCTTCTAAGCTACTTGAAACAGAGGGGCCAGGGCCTCAAGGCACTCCTATAAACCAAGTCAATGTTAATATTTCTTCATTCTCTGGAAAAATGCTGTTACAGAGTGACTTTCTTGCTGTAACTCAAGCAGAGCAAAACAGGCGCGTAGTCTGAAATGTGAGCCCCAAGTTCCTTGGTGGAGTTTCAAGGCAAGCACATCTCTTTCTGCTGAGGTTTGGCACATCAGAAATGCTCAAATGAGAAAAGGGACTTGAGGTCTTTTCCTAGCTTTAACCCCAAGGCGCTATTTCACTTGGCAAGTGACAGTCTCTTTCTGTCCAGTTGTTTTGCCCTCATGTAAAATGGGCAAATTGGAAACTTGCACTTCAGCACCAGTGGTGGAAGAGCCCTGGGTAAGGGCAGGCACCACAAGCCTGAGAGATGCTGAACAGAGGCAATGATTCTCACGTCATTTGTGCATGCACAAATGGAGGATATTTTTAATGCTTTTTAATATGTTAAATTAGAGGAATGTTCAGCCCTGTTTTCTCAGGGCAGGTGTTAATTCTGGAGGCTGATTATGTCCAGGGAATAAGTTCCTGCTCCTCGTAGCATGGGCCAATTTCGGGTGGAGCTGGCAGCCCTTTGGCCATGCTCAGGTTGTGGCACATGGAGGCAGCAGCTTTGTGTTGGGCCAAGGCAGAGACTTATGCTGGCACTGAACCTCAGCTCCCATTCGCCTAGCGCCAACAACTGTGTTGGGGCTTATTTCAAGCTGCTCTGACAGGGGAAAATACAATTAGATCAGCACATGTAGTATTTTATACCAAGCCTGAAGTGGAATAAAGTTATTCTTCTTTTAAGACCTTCCTTTTTTTTTTTTTTTTTTTTTTTTTACAGGAGAAACAGATGAGAATTCACTCTTCACCAAACTGTAATCTTTAAGTGATTCTCCAAAGGCAGCCCTGGCAAAGTGCATTTAAAATGATACCAAGAAAGCTCTGGATCTCATTGAACTCAATAGCAAAAGATGTGTTGAGTTCAGTGAAGCCAGGACATGATGCTGCTGGGGTTAATGAGTAAGTACATCTCATTCCTGATGCCCTCAAGGTTTATTTGGTGTATATTTTTTTGAGTGAGGTTTATTACAAGTTCTGTCTTTTCCATGTGAAGAGCCAAAATAGGCACCTTGACCCCGTTCACCTCTTTGCACTTTCTCATCAAAACGTTACGCTGGGCTGGAGAGCTGTGAAAAATGGTGAGGTCTCAGCTGGGGTTCAGTCTCTGCTCTTCCACTTGGCCCTTGTTGTGGCTGACACTGGCTTGGTGCCAGCCCTGGCTCTGTTTGCCGCAGGAGGATCATGCAGAGGTGTGAACCCTTGCCCAACATCCCCATCGGCATGTACACACAGGTGTGCTTTACTTTAGGGTTCAAGGTGCGCTTGGGTCCAGTTCAATGGGGCCTGTCAGTGTTTCAGGGGAGACTGGTGGAGGAGATGCTGCGAAATCCAGCTCTCCCTTCCCATCCATCAAAAGACTGTTGTAATAGCTGCAACCCAAATAGCTCCTGCGTTCTTTGTAAGAACAAAATTAAAGCAGATGGATTTGCTAAACTCCAGTTTGGACAGGTATAGTCTGAATAGATTCAGGAGATTAAAAAAAAAAGTAAAAATGTTTTGAAGGGGTAAAACGGCAAAAATAAAGTTTTGAAGCCCTAAATCCTCCATGGGCCAATACAGTGGTTGTTTGATTTCAGAGAAAAAGATAATGGAGAAAAGTTTATTGTGAACATTTTTCATGAGAGGAATAAGTGGGAGATGCTAGAAATAATTTTCTGGCCCTGATTCTGAGCACATGCAAATATTTCTATTGCTTTTTCTTTAAGTGGGACTGATTTTTCTGGTATACTTCAGGTAACTCCTCTAAGGAGGTTATGTCCAACACCGATACTATCCTAAGGCAAATATAAATGATGGTGAAGGTGGTCTGACTTTGCTGCCTTAGTGTCTCTCCCCTTTTGGAGAACAATATGTGCATGTTGGGCTTTGCTTGGCTGTGGGCTATCCTAGCCTGTGGTTTAGAAAATCCACGTATGCAGGTTGTCTGATTAATTAGCCAATGCTAATTACTTTTTGGTCACAGTTGTGCTTCATCCCCAACTAAGAGTGACCTCTGCTTTTTCACTGTGATGGAGCAGCTACTGGGGGGCTGCAGTTTGGTTTCAAGGCAGGAAACGGAGCAGCAGTTAACTTTTGGAAGATAACTCTTGCTGGGTGCTATACAAATCCTCCCCTTAAGTAATGCCATGTATCAAGCATGTTGTCTTTTGTGTGTCCCCTTCAGTGCTGTGCCCATGGGACCGCATACTGTATGACTGCTTGCTGAGATTTTGCAAAAACATGGATAGGACATGGTGTCCCAAACCTGGAAAAGAACCCCAGTTGTCCTGGTTTCAGCTGGGATAGAGTTAATTGTCTTCCTAGTAGCTGGTATAGTGCTATGTTTTGGGTTCAGTATGAGAAGAATGTTGATAACACACTGATGTTTTCAGTTGTTGCTAAGTAATGTTAGTCTAAAGTCAAGGATTTTTCAGCTTCTCATGCCCAGCCAGCAAGAAGGCTGGAGGGGCACAAGGAGTTGGGAGGGGACACAGCCAGGACAGCTGACCCTAAGTGGCTAATGGGGTATTCCATACAATGTGATGTCATGCCCAGTATATAACCGGGGAGAGTGGGGCTGGGAGGGTGGATCACTGCTCAGGAATTAAGTGGGCATCGGTCGGCGAGTGGTGAGCAATTGCATTGTGCATCACTTGTTTTGTATATTCCAATCCTTTTATTATTATTATTATTGTCATTTTATTATTGTTATTATTATCATTATTATTTTCTTCCTTTCTGTTCTATTAAGCTGTTCTTATCTCAACCCACGAGTTTTACTTTTTTTTTGATCATCTCCCCCATCCCACTGGGTGGGGGGGGGAGTGAGTGAGCAGCTGCGTGTTGCTTAGTTGCTGGCTGGGGTTAAACCACGACACCAGTGTAGAGAAATTTCCAAAGAGACAGGTCTGGTTTGGGATATTTGTCCCAGAATAAGACATTCTGGCTCAGCATTGCATGCTGATCTTTCCCCATGATCAGAGTCAGACCTGTGACCACACGCCAGTTGAAGATGGACATAGGTGATGTGCTCTCAGCGTGAATTTGGGGTCTCGAAGGGGCACCGTAGGATGGACACAGCTCCAAACTGCTGCTGGAAACAGGAATTTGCTTCTCGCTATGCCCACCTCCATCCTCAAGCAGGCCTTGTATGGGAAATCCGGTGTTTTTCTCCAGAGCATGAACCTTTTTCATCTCGCAGCCTTGTAGCTCTTAAGCGCAGCACTTCATATGTTTCTTTGGTTCTTAAATCTGGCAAAATTCATCATAATCTGCAAGAGTTGTAGAGAAAAGATAAGGAACCACTTTGTCCTGAAGAGTATATTTTGGCTCAAAATAACGCGTCGCTCCCCTCCACGCACATGCTGTGTGTAGGTAGTAAAAGCTAAAAAAAAAAAAAAAAAAAATTTAAAAAATTCTAAAATTTTTAAAAAATCCTAATATGATAAGATTAAAAAGCAGGTAACAAAGCAATGCATTGGGGAGGAAAAAAACACGGCTGTGTAACAAACCTTAAGTGCTTTAGGAAGAGGGCTTGATCTTAGGTGATGCATGTGGTCCTGCCTGAAAAGATGGTGCTGGAGGACTTATCTGGGGATCGTACCAAAATCCCTGGTCACCAGTATCCTTCGTGCCAGCAAGCATGAGTTGGAGCCATGCTTTCAACAAGAGCTTAGATAAAGAGCATGTTTATCCACTGGGGAATTTGGGTGGTATAAATCTGTACTCTGAACAGGTTCAAGTCTCAGGGGCAGGCATGCTCCCATTGCGAGCGCTTTTCCTAGGGGTAGATAAAAGCCTCCCATAAATAAAGCTTTGAAATCTTCCAGGAGAGGTTAGCAATACAAATATGGGCACATGAAGCTCAGTGTAAGCAATAATTCTACAGATTTTTATTAGAAAGTAGATGTATGGGAGCAGCAATGCTTGATAAATCAACGTATCTGCCTCCTTACTGGCTTTTATGATAGGCATTAGCAGTAGCGACTGTCACAGAGATCATAACTGCTTTATTTCAACTGTCTCTGTAAGGCGTATTCAAATACAAGCAATTGTTACTATTTTTTAAGTATAAACTCTTTTTCCCTGCACTGAATTGATGACAGAAGTGTTCCTTGTAAGCATCAAATTTCGGGGGAGGAAGGAAGGAAGGAAGGAAACAGTGCTCTCATTTGTTTTGGTAGGGTTTTCTTGGAGCCTTGGAGGCAGCTGATGTGCATTGCTCAGCACACCAGGGCACGGCTAACGCAGTGTCTCCCTGCCGATGGGGCAGTTTGGGGCTGCTGATGGGAGCACAAGGACCCACCGACCTCTCCTTTAAGGTTCTGGAGTGAGTTTTGCTGTTGCAACGCTGATCCCACCAGCAAAACAGTGTTTAATCTTTTTCAGTTGTCTCCTTGAGTAAATCAGCTTGTATGTAATCTGATTATGCATATAATATAGACATATAAATTAAGTAGATAACTGGTAAATAATGACATTTCAACAAAATGATTTTAATACAGGGTTAGAGAGGCTGTTCCGTCTTAAAAAAATGTTTCTCTCTTTCTAGGGTAGGCTTTCAAAGACAATTAAAAGAGTTTTGCACCCAAACCTAGACCTGTAAAGGTTCCTAACTGCTATTGACTTAAATACCTGTGGGAAACCAGGCACTCAGCTCTGATTGGGAACCCTCTGGAGTCCTTTATAAGGTTTGGGAAGAGGAAGCTGTTATGCTGGTATTGAAGTAATGCATTCTTGCACCCTTCTTAATTGCTCACTCAACACATACCATGCAGTGGACGACCTGGTGAGATGAATGCCAAATAGATGTTTTTTGGAGCAGCCCTTTTTGGGTTCACGTTGTAGGCAAGACTGGAAGCAGTGTTGTGTAAGACAGTAGCCGTACGGAAGATGAGAGGTAGTTTTATCCACTGTTTCATCTTCTGCTGGTCGTCCTCCTCCTCTTAGCCACATCCGTGGCAATCCCACCCTTTTCACACTCTCCTGCCTTCTGTAAAACAACCCGTGGCTGCCCTGGAGAGTAATCAGACACATAATTGCAATCTTCCTCCTCTGTGGTTAGTCCTGCAAAATAGTGCTTGGTCCATATGGTGCTGCTGACACTATAGAAATGATGCTATGGATTAATTACAGCTGGGGACACCAGGAGGGGGGAGCTTTGCGTGTGTTGCTCTCCCACGAGGTGCACAGTTGCGAAGCAACCTGACACATCTGCCAGGGCTGTCTAAGAAACTATTAGCCAGTTGCTACCTCCTGTGCTCAAGAGCTGCAGGCAATTTCACAGTAATAGTTTCTCGGTTTCTTTCACGCAGGCAACCGTGGTGCCGAGATACTGACTTAAATATGTATCACGGAATGGCATCCTTAATAGAGGCTTTACAGGAACTAAATGTATATGGGTAATCCACAAAGGCTGGTTGCAACTGACAGCTTCGTTATTGCTGTGAAGATGCAAGGCAGGCACTGTGGGCCAGGAGCAGGGAGCAGCCACAGGAATGGACAGCTTTGATTCGGGTCCTGGGAATGATTCCTCAGCCCACCTGCATGGGCTCAGGGGTAAAATCAGAAGCAACTGCGCAGGGAGTCCCCAAAAGTGCAATATTACTGTGCTGCAGAGAAGCAGAGGTGAGTTACTGGGAGGCTGGAGCACTCTGGCTTGCAGAAAGGACCACAAGCTGGTTTCCTCTGAAACACAAAAAGAACGGAGACTTTTATGCAGCGAAGCTGGGCTGAGTATGGAAGTTGCCTAGTGTGGTCTGACATTGAAATGAATAATTTGCCTTTTTGGTTTTTTTTAGTAAGAGGGAAGCTGAACTTGAAAGCAAAGGCAGTTTGGGTATGTGTGTGTGCAGAAGTAGGTATAAGGCTCATTGCAGGTGAATGAGGTAGAAGATCATTCTGGTACATCTTGGGAACTTGATTTAAAGCATCTGAAAGCTTAAATGACATTTAGCGCCTTCGGAAAGCTACCTGAATCCTCAGAGCAAGGGCAAGCTCTAAATTTTGACAACACCGTCACGATGTGAACCCGGTGCCCGGAGACATCTCCTCCTGCTGTACTGCTTCCTCTTAGCAGTATTCCCTGCCCATATAGAGGAGAAAAAAAAAAATCCACTAAAGGACTTGGCCCTGAAGGGATGCATTAGCTGGCGTTATTTTCTCGGTCGTCAAGTGTCAGCGATTCCGAGCAAGTAGCGATGCCTCTCTGTATGGCTTTAATGACGTTTGCTGTCAGAGACGTGAGCCATAGGAGAGGACAGGGCTGTAACATTATTTTAAGCTGGATAGGCTGTAGCTAAATGTCCTGAATCCCTTTCAGCTTTGGAAATGGCTTTCCCCTATCTCTGCCTTATACCTGGCGCCTTCACGTTGTTTGCGCTAAAAGGGAAATGATACTTTTAATCTCAAAAATGCCTTTAGAGCTTTGGAGTGGATCATTTTAAAGTCAACAGTGTTTAAAGCACTTTAATGAGGGTATTCACCATAAAACAGTTTTATTTCTGTGCGTAACTGATAAACATGAATGTGAGAGAATATAACGGAAAAGAGGTGGGAAAACAGTCGTGCTTGGAAAAGCAAACAAATTGTGGATCCACGGTGAAAAGGGTATCGTATTATTGTAACACTAAAGCCGCTTGTGAATTTTCCAGTGAAACATCTTCTCCCCCCTGGGGGGAATGCTCATTTGTCTCAGCTGGAACTGAATATCCTCAACGGTTTTGATGACATTTTGCTGGAAAACGGGCAAGCTTTTTGCTGGAGCAC
The DNA here is from genome assembly GCF_026419915.1 of Harpia harpyja. NCBI lineage: Eukaryota > Metazoa > Chordata > Aves > Accipitriformes > Accipitridae > Harpia > Harpia harpyja. The sequence goes on along the minus strand of NC_068941.1, from coordinate 29,371,611 downwards.
CCACCTGTATCCTGAGCAATCTTCCAGGGCCAAGGGCTGGGTGGGAGCACTGTCCTCCCCTGGGGTGCTGGCTGCCCCTGTTTCCCACTTCTAGGCAATGCCGGAAGAGGAGATGCACAGAGAGAAGTTTGTAATAAAATGGCAATAGGGGTTTTTTTCTGGGTGTACTTTAAAAATTTTAATTAAATGGGGAAAACAAGTTTCTATCTGGAGCTTTATGGTGACAATTTTGTGGCATGTGGCATATGATTTTTTTTAACTATATTTTCCTACCTAACAATCTTGGGTGTCAGTTCCTGGCCCAACACTTTGCCTGGTGTTTGGTAAACGATGACTAATCAGACTACGCTGGGAGGATACCATTAGCATACTGGATAAGCTTTTAAAACAAAGATGGTAGCTGATGGTCACCATCCTGGCTTATTCCTGTGCAGACACAGGGGATTGCAAAATGGGAGAGGGCAGAAGCAAACAGGACTGTTGCCTTCTAGCAGGAAGAAAAATTAGAGAAAAAAAAATTAAAACAGTTTAAAAGTTAAGAAAAAAGCAGGTCAGATGGGTTCTCAGGCATCATCCCCTTTTGCTTTGATACTTGCCTTTATGAGGGTAGAAGACCTGAAAGTCCAAATGTAAATTGCATGTCTGTTAATGGCGATAAATAAGTACTATCACCCTTTGCTAAAATGAACTGGAGGGCAAAAAAAAATCAAGCCAATCATTTAAATCAGGCACTTGTTTGGCTCTTAAGGATGTACAATATGATTATAAAACAAATCAATAAGCTTTCAGACTTTCTGAATGTCATGGCAAATGATTAGGTTACATGGACGGATCTGAGCTCACCCTTCTCTGGCCCCAGGGAATTCCAAAGTGCCACATTTGGATGGAATGGGGTGCACCTGGTTCAGTAATGTGAATTTTTGTCATCATTGCTGTCCCCCAAAGGATGCTTATTAAGAGAAAAAGCGGCTAGAGCTGTAACACAGTATGCAACTATAGTGATACTCTTCTTTTAACATGGGCAGAAATCAGCTTCTAAGAGCCATTAGGACACGCATGAAAATGTGTTAGCTCTAGTGGATTTGGGGCTTGTGTAAATGGTATCTCATAACAGGTGCACTGCAAAAGGCAGCCATACTCACCCTTGCAGCTGGCTTTTCAGAGGTGCTTGTCATCCTCACATGGATACTTAAGCCTTAAAGGTGGTGTAGAGAGACTCATTAAGAGTGGCAGGACCTGATGAAAGTTGATGTCTTCTTGCAGATCTGTCCATCTGAGTCTCCACCGCCTGGGTTCCCTGTAGCTATTCACTTGTGTAAGGCCAAATCGGACAGGTTTTAGGGAGGAGAAATCCCACTTCCCCCCATCCAACTGCACTGCAGTGCTGAGGGGCTTAAACACATTGAAATGCAAAGCAAAAAAAAATTAAAGAAAAAAATCATGTAATAATACATTTACATTACCACTGTGCTCTGAGCTCCACAACAATTTTAACTTAGTCCCCAGGAGGCTACAGAGTACTTTTGACTGTGGACGTGTTTACTTTAATATTGTAATAGCTGTGTGTAAAGTAATTGATTTGTAGTCGCTATGGCAACTATAATCTTCTATTTTCTAATGCTGGGGTTCAAAATGTTAACCCGAATGGGGTTTTTGCCATAGAGTTTGCATTCCATTTCTTTCATTTCTGGGGTGTGGGTTTCTCTCCTCCTTTAGTAAGAAACGTTGTTCCAACTGATGGATTTGAGAATGGGTTTTCAGACAAAAGCTTTTAAAACAACCAGCTTTTCTTCCTACGATGCTGCACTCCCCAGCACTGGCGGCAGGTTAAATACATCTCTAATCATGGTAAACTGTAAGAAATGTTAACTTCTAAATGGAGTAATTTTCATTATTGCCTGATTCTTTACTCTGAACTGGTTCAGCTACCACGTTGGGAAATACCAAAGTAGAAGTAAGTACCCTTGATCAAACTGAGCACAGGCTTGAAAACTCCACCCAGTTAGCGTCGTCTGTGTTTTTTATTAGGACTCATTTCAGAGAGGACTGGAGGTAGCCTCTAAATCCAGTAGCTTTATGCTCCAAAGGAGGGCCCCGCTACTGGTGTTAACGGGAGGGGCTGGGAGCTGAGTTTCTTTGAAATCCTGGCTTTTTCTGTCAATTAACTCACTCTGTGGGCAGTCCTGCCAGGTAAACCCCTAAGAGATGTGTAACTGTACCCTTTGGCTGCAAAAAGAAATCCTCATTCTCTGTCCTCTTTGTTACACTAATCCTCCTCTCCTGCTCTTGTTGGACAAGAAGATTAATATTCATTCTTTGCCTTTCTTTTGAGGGCTTTGTGAAATGGCCTGTTTTTTTCTTTCCCCTGCATCCTCTTTAGCCTTTCCTTTTTTTTTTGCGGACCTCTTACTGAAGTGAGAGTTAGCCCACTTCATAGCTTCAGGAAACCACAGGAAAAAAAATGTTTGGTAAGGAACTTAAAAAAAACAAACCAGGAACTTCCCCCTTACCCATTCTGCTTTAGAATGAAGATTTCAAACCGGTTTTGCTCTCAGCATTGAAGCCTCGCTTCTCTTTCTCTCCACTAAGTACTTCTTCATTTCCAAGTTTATTTCAACTTTCTTTCTAAAGATACGGAGGTGATCTTCAGCACTAATAAGAAGTTAGCAGAGTAATCAATGAAAAGAGAAGGCTTGACTCTCCAGGCAAATTGAGTCTGAGCCAGTTAAATATTTATATGGGAAGAAAGCAAAGCCTGCCCTCCTCACTTCTGTGTCACTTCTGTAGCAGAATTGCTGGGGTGAGGGCAATGTTTGCTATAAAAGTTGGGTTTGGGCTGATGTTCTATTTGCAAGTGTGTGCTGAGCTTTGGAAGCAGTTTTAGGTGAAACAAAGAAGGACAGGTATTTTCAAGATGTGTATGGAAACAAGGCAAAAATTGAGAAATAAAGAAGAAATGCCCCAGTTTTTGATTTTGGGAGGAAATTCTTTCAGCAAAGTGAAAAGCCTGTCCTCAAACATAGGACAAAAAATTTCATTTTGAGTCGAACGACTTGTTTTGGTTAACCTGAAGTGTGTTGTATGGTAGTGCTTACATTTTATACATCATGGGTCCTTAGTAACATGGAATAATTTGGAGGATTATTCTGCAGGTAGAATAGATTTTGGAAAAGATTGCTGCCATACGTGGCTTCCCTTGTATGGGAGGCATGCAAATAAGGAAATATGTCCTGAGGAGCTTTGTACAATTTTCACATCCTTGTTTTTCTTGAACAAAACAATCTTTCACTATATAACCATAGGCATCAAAATATTTAAGCAAGTGAGTAGTTCTGATAAAGTTGAGGCATTTAGATGTTTAGCTTCTGGTTGAGGATGGGGATGAGAGACCACAAGTGTCCACTGAGGCATTTGTTGAAACCTGTGTAAGTACAGTAAGCCAAGGTCATGAGTTTGTGGCCTGTACCATTTCTTCTTTGTGCCACGGAGTGCCTGGCCTACAGCAGGATCCATAGCGTGAATAGTTTCATATTGATACTTGATATGCTGATGCCCTGTGGGTCTGATTCTAAGAGCATTCTGCTTTTATATTTTGAACTATCACTGACTTTGCTGGGTTGGCTCAGGTAGCCTAAAGCGCTTTTTGCTGATCTTCCGCATTACCTTCCCTGTGCAGCCAACAGCTAAGCTGCTGTAGCCATGTCAGCATTAAGCCCAGCAGATTTATGGTGAAAATACTTGCATGATGATGTTTTTTGGCCGTCTGTGGAGGCTGCGGGTGTCTTAGAGGTGCCTGGAAGAAAAGATCCAGGTGAAGGGGAGCTGGAGGAAAAATATCATTAAGAAACATCGCTGGAAGTACTCCATGGGAAGCAGTGTGGGTGTCCTGGGCTGCTGGTGAGAGATCAATGGGGAAAGGTCATTTTATTTGCCAATTCTTGTCCTTTGCAAGGCAGACCTGCAGCTGAATTGCAGCTGGGTGGTGCTGCCCATGCTGGAGATGAGGATGCTGCTTCCATGGGTCTAATGGGGCCGCAGAAAAGCCTTTTGATGCCTTGGCTGAGATGGTGTTTAATTTAAAGGAAAAAGTCTTTCTGGTCAGAACGGATGCATTCCGCCCCTTGGGCCAGGGTTTGGTGATGGTATCAGATGCTGCTTAAGAGGCGCGGATGTAAAAGCCATCTGTAGTCACAGATATATGACCTAGTGGTTAAGTAATGGAGTAACATGCCAACACAGCCGGCTGCTCCCTAAATGTGTAGCCAGAAAATGTTTGATTCCATTTTTGAATTGCTTTGCGGGTGCTAAGTGGAGCTATTGCATTACCGGCAATTAAGGCACTTTTCCCTGAGGCTGCTTGGGCACTACTTGGCCCCAACACATAAAGTGATGCAGGCTCATGTAGCGGGTGGGCTGACCTGTTGCAGAGGATGAGGATAATGGAAAGGCTTTCTTATCCCACTGAAAAACGAGCCTTTTCAGAACACGTTGCAGAAAGGTCTCTGCACCCTCTCTGGGAAGCTTTATACAGAGGGTGGGAAAAATCATAGAATCATAGAATAGTTTGGGTTGGAAGGAACATTTAAAGGTCATCTAGTCCAACCCCCCTGCAATGGGCAGGGACATCTTCAACTAGATCAGGTTGCTCAGAGCCCCATCCAACCTGACCTTGAATGTTTCCAGGGATGGGGCATCTACCACCTCTCTGGGCAACCTGTTCCAGTGTTTCACCACCCTCATCGTAAAAAATTTCTTCCTTACATCTAGTCTGAATCTACCCTCTTTTAATTTAAAACCATTACCCCCTTGTCCTATTGCTACAGGCCCTACTAAAATCTTGCCGCCCCCAGGTGGCTCATCCCTCGGCTTCAGTTATAGATGGGCTTTCTTCAGCCAGTTCATAGGATCGGCAACACTAGTTGCAACCATTTTTATTATGCTCTTTTTAAGGCACCCCCTTTTCTCTAGCAGGAGATAGGAGAAATAACTTGGGTTCCCCAGACTTACATGTAATGCACATGGTATTTCATATGTGCCTCAGAGAGGTGAAAAAAAGGGCTGGGTTGAGTAACCTGTGTGTAAGCAGCTTTTAATAAGGCATATTCGTGTGCCTGAGTGAATCATTCTGGTCCATTGGGTAAATATGTATTAAAGTGATTTTCAAAATACTTTTCTGCAGCCAATGAGCTGGAAAGGTCAGTCCAACCATGCATTATTTTTCAATGCATATGCTTATTTATGGAATAGAAGGAGGAACTCAAGATCTTTCTGGTTACCTGCCTGGCCAAAGGCACCTTTAATTTTTTCCAGCATGGCTATACTGTTTGGAAGGAGGGTCAGCGATGCTCTTCCCTGGTGTTGTGATCGCTTAGTGATGGGGTCCAGATCCACCGCAACAGGACAGGGACTGTAGTCGCATCTTGCCCTCTGAGCAACAGCTCCCACTGTATTTGGCATGAAATCCCAGGAGACAGGAGGCCTTGGAGCAAGCCCAAACGAAAAGGGTGAGGCACCCCTTGTTTTGAGGCTGTTATTAAGATTGCGTGTGAGCAGAAATCCAGTGGCTCAGCCTCAATTTTTCCAGCATGCAGAGCAGGATTGGAGCACCTGGAAACTTTCTGGCAATCTAGCACGGTGCGTGATGAATTTAGGTGAGCTGTGTGTAGGCAACAGCTGCATGATGATTTTTCAGGATCATGGTTAGACTTCGGTGGCTTAACTTCCAACTAGGTGACTCTTTAGGCACCTAAATTTGGTTTTGGTTGAGGACAAAACACGGGCAGAACCCCTATTTTTGAAGGTGTGCGGCAGGGAAGTTGGAGTCAGTAGCAGAAGTGTGATTAACCTTGGATTCATTCACATGTTTTTAGATCGATTTTCATTTTGCAACAGTAAATCATAAAACATCTGGGACAGTTTGACATACACGTGCAGGCAGCAATTAGTCCAGATATTATCTAGCCTGGGGGCAAGGGGGGAAGGAGGGATTTTGTGCCAAGGTCTTGACTGTTTGTGGATTGCTTTATCTTTATTGTACATATGTGGGCTTAGCACCTAGGAATGGAGGCAGAACAGGAGAAATGCCCATTTTCCACTACAAGCACCTAAACAACAGAAGCAATTAGTCATTTGCCTCCTCTGTAGAAAAAGAGCATTTTAAAAATATATCCCAAGCAGGAATTTGCATGTGTGCCATATTCCATCATTAACGTATCTCCAGCCCAGACTACTTTATAAGTATGCACAGATGGTTCTTGTTCCTGGTTAAGATTTACAAATCGGTGGTTCATATTTTTAAATAAAACCTCAAGTGCTAAATAAAGAAAATGTCACAACTCTTTACAATGGAAAAAAGGTCTAGTTCAAAGGCACAGCTGCAGGACATCATGGGAGCGGAATAAAACAGGAGGCCTTTCCCTGGAGGGGCTGGATATCATATATTTAAACCATTATTTTTGCCCTCATAAAGAGAAGTCTCTGGGCCTGATGTCACCTTACGGAGCCCTTCTGCCCCCTCAGATGACCGGAGGGGCTGGGAGCCATGGTTTGCTTTGCATCTGTTGTCTCCCCTGAGTGCTGGTGGGTACATTAGAAGGGCAGCCAGCAGCTCAAAGAGGGTTGGGGCTGTGGTGTTGCAGTTCACAGAGCAAAGAGGGATGCTCTGTCCTGAAGAATCTCCTGTCTGGGGGTGGTTATATCCAGGTTTGTGTGCACATGTGTATATATATATATGTATGTATATTAAAAAATATAAATAATATACCCACCAGCACACATGGATGATGACAGATGGTGTTAATGGTGATAATAAATATGCATCATTTACTTTTATCTGCGTTTTTACCCACTTATTGCAGTGAAATCGATATCAAACAGTTCTAGTCTGTGCCTCCCTTCATATCCACAGCTAGGAGGGAACCCTTTATTTTAGTTATTTTTGAAGCAAAATATTAGTGAGTTAGAGGGTTAAGATTAAGGGAAAAAACCCCCAGACACTAAATGAAGCAGTGCTTTTAAAGTGAGTGAAGTTCTTTGTCTTGTGTATTTGAATATTTTTAATTGTTTGGTCTCTTCTTCCTAGTGCTGCTATCTATTTGCCTACCAGGGCAGGAGGCAGGGAGCGATGTGGATGTGCTGAGCATACCCAGCCCAAGCCATTGCTTGCTCTATCACTAAAAGGCACTTTAGCAGCCTTCACCAACTCTTGCTTTTCTCAGCACCTGTAAAAACAGTGCTAACCAATCTTTGGCTATGGAAACCTGCAGCAAGGCAGACACCTGGGGACAAACTTTTTACTCGTTTTTTTTTAGTGGTTGATGTGCTGGCTTTGTTTCCCCATATCAACGTGCTGTTCTTTCTTTTTCCCTGTCTTTGAAAATTTTTCTTCTTTTCATGCACCGAGACAGATGCGGGGGTAACTGGGTAATGTTTTTTGGTCTGTGTTAACACTCTTCTGGTCAGAGCGCGAGCTGCCCTGGATTTGCAGGATGCAAGATGCAGAGCTGGAGCATAGCTGTTGTCTTGTGCCAATCTGGGGGAATGCCTAGTTTCTTGCTTTTAGTGTGATTGTTTGTCCTGAAAAAGATACTTCTGTGTAAATATGATGGTCTTCTAAAAGAGGTAGGGCCAAAAGGATAAGGTCTGTATTGAGCCCCTGTGAAGCTTCTCCTGGAATAACGCCCTGCATTTTCCATGATTGCCCTTCAAAAGGAAAGATGTGGGACCTGCCTAGAAGCTCTGCCCGTTCAGCTTGACAAAGAGCAAACCGAAAAGTGATTTGATCAAAGGCTGAATGTAGCCATGTTGTCTTTAGCTAAAGAGCTCTTCAGTCGAGCACACAAGGGTGTGACGAGATTTGAAGGCTGAAAGCTGAAGGCTGCAAAACAAAGGGCAGATTTTAATAATGAGGGAATTAACTGCTGAAACAGCTCACTGAGAGATGTGGTGCATGTCCTTTTGCCTTAAGTCTTCATACCAAAAGTGTATGCCTCTCTCCAAAATGTATGTTATGACTCAGACTAAAAGTTTCCAGCCCAGCTGCAGGCGTAGCTGGGTAAAAAGTTCCCCGCTTGCTGTTCATAGCTTCCTGACCCTTAAAGTTCTTCCTAGCTGAGCTTTAGTTTGGGATGCCTATGAGGAGAAAATGAAAAATTTCCTTTCAATCTAACAGTGTAAAATACTTTCAGAAGTCCTTTGCAATCTATTGCTAATTATTTTTGTGTAGTTCCTGATGGTTTCTCTTCATGATTTGAGCTGTGCTGAGCTGACTGAGGTCCAGGAAAGCCAAGCTACGCTGAACTTAGCAACTCCTGTTCTCTCTCTGGATTCGATCCCCTTTACACTTCTTAATTGCCAGTTGATAGCAGATACCCTATTAAACAGCTGCTGGACGGGCAGAAAATTCTTATTTTATTCACTTCCGTAAATTAACCCTCCTTTTTTTTTTAACCATGCTCATGAGACATATTTCACATCCAAAGCGAAGTTCATTTTTGGTAGTGATGATGCCGAATAACTCATTTTCATGGCACTTAGGCTTGCTTAGTTGTCAGGAATAATCTTTTGATTGTTTTCCACCTCTCAAAAATGATTAATTTAATGACAGTTAATTTAAATAAGTCACACCTTCAGGAAGTACCCCTCGGCTTAGGCACGGGGCCTCTCCTCCACAGGCTGCGGGGGGGATCTCTGCGCCGGTGCCTGGAGCACCTCTTCCCCTTCCTCCCTTTTCTCTCACCTCACTGCTTGCAGGGCTGTTTTTCACACTTTTTTCCCTCACTCCTCACCGGTTGCAGCTTTTTGCCCTTTCTTGAATGCGTTTTCCCCCAAGGCACTGCCAAGGGGCTGTGCAGTGCCCGGCTGCAGGGCTGCCGTGGATCCACCTGGAACCATCCGGAACTCGGTGGGCAGCACCTCTCCCCACGCAGGCGCCTGTCACCGACGCCTTGCCACACACGCGGCGGTGCGAGGGCAGCGCAAACGCGGCGCTTTCCCGCATAGTTTTGGCCAAAGATGTCCTCCGGGAGCCGAGCTTCTCCTTCAAGTTGCCTTGTTTCAGGTCGCTTCTTGCTGCTGGGACCTGTGCGTGGCCCTCGTGTGGAGGCTGGGGAGCCGGTTCGCCTGAGGCGGCAGCCTGGCTTTCGGGGAAGGAAGTGTTTGCCGATCTTTCTCACCAAGGTCGGACTTCAGACTGTGAGTTATCATTGATTTTTTAAAAAACTTTTTTTTTTTTTAAAAAAAAAAAAGGCTTAATTATTTGTCAGTTTGTTTTAAAGGAAACTCTTCTTCATGTGGTCAAACTGGTGGTTTAAAAAAAGAGATGTGCAGCACCCAATGCCCAAGGACAGCCTGGGATTTATTCAAGGCCTGGAGTGCTGGGGAGGACTATCCCTTCAGCTCCTTTTACTAGTTTTATAACTGCAATTCAGGCATCTCCTACAAACAATATCACTAAAAGCTATGTGCAGTCAAGTTTTATTTCATTTTTATTTCTCTGATGTCTGGTTTGGCTCTCTTAGTGGCTTGGCATTTCTGTATCTTAATCTTCTCAGTTTGCTAGCAAGGAACGAAAGAAATGTACAAATACTGGAAAAAGACACATTATGGCAGCAGAGTTTTTTTCCTGTGATAGGAAGAGCAGCACGTCCCATCCTTGACGGTGAAGGGCTCTTGTTCGTCTCTGGACGCTCTCCTCCAGGGGTAACACCAATTTTTCCTTTCTCTGTGCCTGTATGTCACCCATGTTTCTGTAAGGGCTGGGAGAATTTTTTTTAGTCAAAGGGGAATGATTCTACCCCACAAAATTATTTGCTCAGTTAGAGGCTTTCAATAGTGCACAGAAGAATTAAAACAGGTGTACTGCTGTGAATGGCAGAGGGAAGGGAAGCTGCCTTGAGGGCACATTCAATAGGCTGTGGGAGCTGGGGCATGCTTGGAGACCTCGGAATAGCCATCTGAAAAAAACTCCAGTAATTGTCTTGCCCTGACTCCCTTTATCCAGTGGCAGCCACTGGAACAAATATTCAATAGAAACGCAGTGGGTGACTTTGTCATTTTTCTGATCCACGTTTTGAGGGGCCCAGGAGTTGAGAATTTTGTCGCAAACAGAGGATTTCAACTGAACAAAAACAAGCTGCAGAGAAAATCAGGCAGTTGAAATTGCATTGCCTTTTGCAAGGTGATGTTCACCCCATATTTTGCCACCTGATGGCGTGGTCTGGGTATGGGAAGAAGCCACCCAGATCTCGCATGCCGAGTGTTTATCATGGTCCGTGCGTACATGTTGAAAAACTTCCCCATGTGAGTCTGGTTTTTATACCTACGATATGACTTGATTTCCCACAGGAATCCCTCATCACTGATTTGTCTATGCATCTCCATTTCATAGTAAGCATTTGCGCTGTGGCTTTACAGTAAGCTAAGTCTCTGCTCTGTGTCTGTGTAGCATCCAGTACAGTAAGGTTACATGAAAGTCATCCATTTAAAATCATGGTTCCTAGTTTTGTGGTCTTCGATCAAGATTTTCAGCCCTGAGAATGTGTAGAAGTTACCTTCGTTTTCAGACAAAATTCGTATTGAAATTGGTAAAGAAAACCAGGGCGGCTATTTAAGTGCCTGAGTATGAAGTCAGCTTTAAGCACTGAGTTTGCCAGTATTGTCTCTCACAGACAGCGCACTGAGCTGTACCCACCACTAATTGCACAATAAATCAGTGCAAATTGCACAGTGTTGTGGCGCTCCAGAGCGGCCTTTGCAAACCTGCGTCCTCTGCTCACCAAGCAGTCGCTGCCCCGTGTGAACCCACTGTCCTGCTGCTCCTGGACGTATCAGCTAAAATCAGTTATAAGCAGATAGGAAAAAGTGTGTGCTGGTGGACTGATGAACCAAGGATCCCTGGGGCTTAAGAGCATTAATCCTCTTGAATTCAATAGCAGCGAAGCTTTTTAATTGCTTAGATGGTCTTCCAAACATCCCCTAAGGAAAAAGCTAGTCTTCCCCCGTTGTGAGGTTGGCTGTCTCCCTTGGAATAGATGGAGCTCATGAGAATGAGGTAAGGACTGGACTGGAGCTTGAGTAAAATTGTCCACTATGTTGCACCGACACCTTTACCCCTTACTGTGGTGGCAAAACCTCTAGCAAAGGATGAAACTCATTTATATGAATGGCAGCTGTGGCTCCCTGAGCCCTAATGGCTTCAGGGCAATATGTGCTGACCTAGTCCCATATCAGGAGCTGTTGCTGGGATGGTGGTGTGTTGCAGCATGCTTGCAGTTAGGTTTCATTTGCAAATAATTTAGCAAGGCTGTTCTGGTTTTCCTTATTTATTCTTGAAGGGCAGATCTTCCCTGCTGGGTTGTCAATTGGCAGGCATCTAGGGGTGTTTCCATGCTTTGATAGTGATCAGAGGAAAAAAGAAGAGGGATTGCAGCAATGGTTGTGTGTCAGTCCTTGGGGATGCAGTCCTTGGTGTGTAATGTATAAAGACCTTTTTATATGATAAATCACTGCAGGGACAGGCATGTCTGTCACAGACAGATTCCTGCTCCACAAGATGCTGAGGTCACCGGGACAGTACGTATGTAACTGGAAGTCTGTGTGCACTGGTCCTTGCGCTGGTGCCAAACACAGACCAGTTTTCCCACCCCATGTACATTTTCTGAGTTTCAGAGAAGTTCCCAAACAGAGCCAAATTCTGTCCTGAGACTGCAAAAGTCAAAAGAAAACTTTTATGTTTCTTTTAAAACAAATCAATTTAAATACTTTCTTTGATAAATTTAAAATTTTACATTGTGCTTTGGACATTTCATTTTTTAAAAATCATTTTTTATTATAAATTCAAGTTTCAAACCAGATGAAATTAAAAAATATGACATTTCAAGAGGCTTAAAATACCTTGCTCCCTTCTTCCTGATTTCTTTTTTGCAATCGGAAATTCATCACAAATGCCCCTTTCATACAAATGGCTTTAATTTTGACAAAGTATTTGCTTTCTGATGAAAACCCGTTTTTGGTAGAAAATCTCCATACAGTGTCAGTAGCAAGGACTCTTAGCTTCTGTAGCTTAAATATTGTTAGCGTATCAGGGACTTGAAGTTAACTCAAGTGTTTTGATTTTTTTTGGTTCAAAAATGAAGAAAATCCAAAGCTGTAAAAGCTGTTTTAAATTAATCTGCACATGGCTCTGCCCTGTTTCTTCGTTCCTTCTAAGAATGAGTATATTTTGTGTGTGTGTGTGTGTGTTTTGTTTAGGGTTTTATATAAGGACAGGAAAAAAATATTTTAGAGGGCGACTTGTGAACAAGCATGCTGGAGAAATACTGTTTCTCCATAAGTTTCAGACTGAAGCGTAACCTGATTTATTAGAGTTTTTCCTTATTTGTAACAAATGTTTTTCTATTGCCCCTATTAGTTGGTGACACCGTTTCTGTGGTAAATGAACTGACATGTGAAGGTAATGATGACAAGCGGCTGATAATGGATGGCAAGGGGAAAGGGGGGCTCCGTGCAACAACATGCCCTACTGAGGTTGATCCAAGGACACCTATCAATCAAAATGGTGACAGCAGTCAGGGAAATTTAATTGGAGATTCATTGAACCCTTAATGATGTGACAAAGAAAAATAAGGAGGCTAAAAAAGGCTTCTGGGCTTTTCTTCCCCCTCATTCTGCCAGTTCTCAGAAGGAGAAGGGGACCGTGGGATTGCCAAAGGCGCCTCTTGTCATTGTGTCTGTAAGAGGTAATCATCATGCTTTGAAAGGGAGCAAAGTGTTTGGAGCTGTGCCTATATATATTTCATTGCTTCAGTACAGAAAGGGGATTGTCAAAGACCTTTTCTTTAACTTGTGGTGGGCCTACCTGCCTCTTGATTGTAATTGGAAGTATTAAAAGAAATGCTAACAAGGTAATGTGTGGCTTGCATCAAAATGGGGTAAAGCCGTGTAGTGGCTTGGGCAGTGCTCCCCACAGAAAGCATTATTCAAACCCCTCTTTCTCCTAACCTTGTTTTGTCACCAACAAACACGACAAGTTACGTTTGGGAGCGTGCAATCTGTCGGAACTCCAGAGCTGAGTTACGTGGCTTGTAAATGACAGGATAGATGAAATGCTACCTTTTTTTCTGAGCTGCCTTTCAAAATTAGCATGGGTGCTTAACATGTATGGATAGCTTCTCTTGTTTAGATTTTGCATATATTTCCATAAATAATACATTATTTTAGTGGCAATGCCCACGATGTGGTGGGACTCTCTGCAGAGGCAGGGAATCTGTTCATTTTTTTCCACCAGGCAATTCTCTCTCTCTTTGAATATGCCACATACAAGCTTGCTTTTCGGGCTGGGAGGACTTTGCTGGGAAAATATTTACTGCATTTGAGATCTTATTAATCTTTTTTGTTGATTGGAAAACCCATCCCTTCCCCTGTTTTGCTTCAGCTTGCTTAATTCAGAGTTGAGACTGGGTAAAATGACAGTGAATGGCAAGTTTTATCAGAGAATGGTGAATTTTATCTACATCTTTAAGTTCTTTTTAGTCTGATCTGGTCCTACCAAATGAGACTAAGCCTTGTACCTGTAACATGACCTGTCTCAGTGAAAGTCCTGAAGTACAACAACAGCTCCTGCAGACACATCTAAATATTTGGGTTTCTAAAGAGCTAAATACCTCAATATTTGGATATCTAAAGAGCTAAGTATCTAAATATTGTGGCCACAAGCTGAGCCCCTGGGCAGGTGTCGCTATTAATGCGATGGTCAGAATTTGTTTTGGCCAAATTTGTAAAGATGTGGGCAAAACTAAAATGTAAAGGGGAGGCCTTCTTGCTTCCCCCTCTCCTCCCGCAGTGAGCTGAGAAAGGCTGATAGGAACCGATCTGGATGTAGAGTGTGTGATAACACACAGCATAAGATGGGATTCAATAATCCTCACCTTATCTCTTCTTATTTCTCAAGCTGGTGATGTGCGTCGATAATTAAAGTGAATGGCAAGCTGCAGTGCCACCTTGACCTCTGGGGTACCAGTTGCCATTAATAATAATGCGGTCAGACAATACAAGGTTTTAGCACCACATTAATACAGACAGGACGAGAAAAGGGGGATAAAGCCAAAGGGATAAGCCAAACCCCTTGGCGTCATCTGGGTATCCTTTCATGCTGATCTCTCCCTTCATGCTCTTTGATTCCAATTATTCTCTTCTCTTTACAGGCAGGAATATTTGTTTACTTATGCTGTGGGATGGGAGGGGGAAGGAAGAACAGATTTGGATCTAGCTATCCTATTTTGGCTCTTCTGTAGTTGTATTTGCTCAGCAGAAATCAATACTTGCCTTGGCAGAGCCTGCGTTTGGAGACCTTGCATGCCCGGCTGGACCTGCAGATTGGCCCCATGTAGCTTTAGTCGCAAGCTGAAGGGCCCATGCAGGAAAATTCAGCCACAACTCCCCTCCTGCCAGCTGAGAGCGCAGCTTACATACAGCACCTCTGAGCTCATGCCAAAGCTTTCAGGAAAGAGCAGCCTTCTGGTATGCTGCTATCTGCACACCTGGGTAGCTGAAAAATTAGCCTGGCTTTATCACTGTGCAGAGCTTTCCTGTTGTAAAGTGAGAGTATCTGCGTTCCCCAGCCTCCCTGGGCCACCCTAAAGCCCACAGACACCTGCGAAGTGTAATACTAGAAGAGTCTACATTAGAGCCTGGGTATTATTCCTAGGCATAAAAATAATGGGTGGAGGGATTTCTAAAAGCCTTCAACATTGCCCAAGCTCTGCTGTTTCTCAAGTCAGGTGAAGTTTTGCCACCAATTTTGGTGACTGCTGGGCTTAGAGCCCAAAGTCAGCCCTGTATCAGTATCCTCTGCTGTCCCTCTGTGTTCCCCAGGTCAACAAAATGCCTTGAACCTCTCATAATTCAGGGGTAGAAATGGAAATTTTCTGTCAGATAATAATGTATATGTATCAAAAATTATTGCTGTCAGAACTAGAGCTGGAGATTTCTTTGTCCTGCTTGGGAAAGGGTTTCACAGCAGTGTCCTCCATGAGCACAGCCCACGTGGAGAGGCCTCTTTTAGTGTTTCACTTTGACTTTGCTAGGACACACTATGCACAACCAGCGGGACCGCACAACCTGTCATCTGTTAGGTATCCAAATAGTCTTACCATCCGTGCATAATCCAACCAGCCTCTGGAAAATGTTTTCGCAGTCATTTTTGTGTTGTAAAGGATAGGTCCTTCTCCCCTTCTCCGTATTTTCATGAGCAGTCTCTCTTCCATTTGACTTACAGCCTTTCTGTGCCCCTCTTGAAACTGTTTCGCTCCTCTCATTGCATTCCCAGTTTGGCAGTGCTTCCTACTGCCAGCATACGTTCTTCTACGTTTAACAGCTGCCCTTGAAATGGGATTAGGCTTTTATATGCATCTGGCCTCGATAGATTTGTGAGAGGAGATTTAGGGTATTACAGGGTGTTTAGGGCCACACAGGGTTGTGCCGTGTACGGGAGCCTGTTAGCAAGCAACTGACGTTAATCCGTGCTACAAGTTGTATGTGCTTCATCTGCTTTTACCACTCTGATTAGCTCTCAGAAACCCAGATTGGCACTAATCTTAAAACTGCTTTTTTTGAAAGGGTGTTTGCCCTGGATCCTTCAGCATCGCTGTAACTTTGCCCTTTGGGGCAGCACAGTTGACGCAGCATTTTTGCTTATGGTTGACCTTATGGCCATAACCTAGATGTGAACACTGGCACCTTGTGTATTATCTCCCCTCCTATATTGGTACTGCAGGAAAAATGTGCACAAAGAAGGAGTGATTTGGGGAGATCATCTGCCCGGGAAAGGTAGCCCCAAACACATTTATTTCAGAAATGGCTTTGCCCCAGAGCTCCATGTCCCAACAGTCCTGCAAACTTGGGAGGAACGAAGATCCTCTTCCCTTCTTTGCCATTTCGCCCAATCTCTAGTTAATTTGATCTCTATCTGAGAGCACCAGGGAGAGAACATCTATTAAACAATAAAATAGACCGATTGTGATGTATTTTCAACCGCTTTGGGGGAATTCTACAAAATTAAGTATCAGAATTGTTTTTCTTATTGGCAACTATTGATCTCTGGCTGTGCCAGTTTCTCTCATTAACACTTTTATTACCTTGTCAATCACAGCACAACCTGCACTAACCAGAGGCTAAAAGGATTTACCGTTATTAACAAAACTGTCTGGTGCCTCAGAGCAATAAAAACAGCTGAAGCCACTGGGGGAGGGAGAAGTCTGCAGAGATTTTGGTAGCATTTTAGTCTGGAGACTGTGATTCAGAGGAAAAAAAAAAAATCCATAAAATAGGAGCCAGTTTCTCAGCTGATGCAAATGATCGAAACATGTAAGAAGCATCAGAGCCACAGGGCCATCTGCCTGCAAGTAAGGGTCTGGCCAGAAATTCAGGGTAATATCTAAAAATAGAGTAATAATAAAAATGCTGTTCGTGGGCCAGAAGCCTGGTACATGAGGCAGTCTGCAAACACTGAATGAGTCAATGTCTGCCCAAGCAAACACGTGGTTCAAGGGCCGCGACTGGTTTCCACAACCTGGGAGTCCAATTTAGGGGACTCAGTAACTTTGTAAACCAGTCCCTTTAGGTACGTGTCTCCTTACAGACTGAAAAAGGATGTTTTAGGCTTTTGCGAGTCACAAAAATGTCTCGCTGTAACTGTGGGAATGACTGTCAGCAGGAGTTGGGGATGCACTCTAATGAAGTTGGGGGCATCTGATGTGCACATGATAACATGGAGACAGCAAATGAGGTAGTGAGCTTGCTGCTGGCACCTTTCAGGAATAAGAACAATAAAAAAATCTATTTCTTCTCAAAAACATCCCAGAGTTGGCAGTTTGGGGATCTTGGTCCTTGGTGTCATCGGAAGCATAATTATGTTGCTTCAGGACAGGGTATCCCAGCATTCTGAAAGCTCACCCTAAAAATGCAATGGGATATGGTTATCAAGCCTTTCATGGTTGAAGCCTCTCATGATAACCTCTGGGGTAGGGTACTTGATAACAGCTTCTGGCAAGAAAGGCCATGTTTCAGTACTTGGGTCTTCTCTCAGGCTTGAGCACCTTTAAAGGCGCTGTGGTTAAAAATCTCTATTTGTAGTCAGTCGTGCTGCAACATTTATAAATAGAAGGATGCATCCTTATTCTCAGTTTCCAAGTGACAAAATAGAAGCCTGGAGCTCTGGTGTGACTCGCAAAGCTGGCCCTAAAGTTCAATGCGAGAAGGTGCTCTTTCACACAGGCTGTGGGAGAGATGAATGTCATGGGAATGCGAAGGTGGTGGCAATGGAGGGTCCCACCCTGAGTATTTAGCATCCCTCAATGCCTGAGCACTTGGCTTGCTTGCTTTCTTGGGGTAACACTCCCAACAGCATTTGTTTTAAGAGAGCGAACTACTGGTATGCTTGCAACAAGGTCAAGGCAGGCACAGCCCCGCTGTGAATACGGAAGAAGGAGCAGAGCTCCTGTCTATGTGTCAGGCTGTGGGACAGGTTGTGCTGCCTCTGCTGGACCACAGGATATATATGCACCCCTCGCCTCTCCCTCTGCTCCTCCAGACCAGTTTGTGTGATGGGGGCACATCTCGATCTTGGCATCACTCCTGAACTCTGCAGTGTGGCAAGGAGCATCTCATTTCTCAGGGCATCCCCTCCCCTTGCTATTGCTCCTGAATGGGCAAGGATCCAAGTTTTTTTTTTTTTCTTTAAAGAAGAGGGCTTCCTTTTGATAGTGTCTTTGGAACATAGTGGGGGTTTTTTCATTACTACTATGGTAACATAGTCCAGAATTTTTGTCATTTCTCCTAACCTCCAAGGTCACCTAGACACTTCAGGGATGCAAGGCTGCTCACTGGAGTAAGGAAGCAATTGACAAAAGGCACAAGACGGGTGAAGACAGCCATTAAAATCCTGCTCTGGCTCTAAATATAGCAACCTTTCCATGTCAGTCTCCTGTAATTTGCATGTTGAATTAGCATCTCATTAATATCTTATTAGGGACACTGGAAACCTAATGACAAAAACAAACGCAGCATGTGCAAAGAAGTATAATAGGAGGAATGAACTGAATAAAAGAGCTTTTTTTTCCCCTTGTGAGTATTCAGATGAAGACTCAGCTGCACTCTGTCAGCTGAGCTGTGGTTTCTGACCACCTCGGTGTCAGCAGCACCAGGAGGCTGGAAGTGCCCCCATCGCACAGACGAGGCCAAGAGATAAAGGCCTGAACAATGTCAGCAGACCCTCAGTGGCTGGTGCACCTTGGCAGTGCCTTGCACTGATTTACACGCAAGTGCCATTTTAATGGAGGCTCCCCAAACCATGCCAGCTCCCCAGGATTTTGAGAAGTTACGTGTTGGGATCAGAGGTCTTGAGATGCAGGTTTTAGAACCAAATCAACCCAAAAGATGAAGCATAAGAGAGGAAATTAATCGGGCTTTTCTGGGATCCAAACAGAGTTCATCTTAGTTCAGGAATTTCTCTTTCTTAGCCCACCTCTATCTAATTTTCTCAGAGTTCATGGCGATGAGCCCAGCCACCACAGCTCGTATCAACTCTCCCCAAATGACTGAGCGCTTCAGCACACACATTTCTGTCACTGATTTTGCTGTTGAAGTGCTCCAGTAATAAGGTACCAATTAGATTATCTCCCTCTAGAAGCATATTGCAGCTGCAAAATGGGTATCATATCATTAGCACCTTTCCCTTCCATCGTCCCAGGGGATGGAAACACCAGGCAATGGGAGCAGCTTACTGCCAGCAACCCCTCACGGTTTTGGTGAAGAGACTCTTACTGGATAACAAAAGAGAAGTGGGTTTGAAGGATGCTGCCCATGCTTTCTGCTAACTGCAGTAGGGAAATGCTGCTGGTACCTGTAAGGTGGCTCTCGTGAGCTTGGAAGTCAGAGACCATCTGATAGAGAAAGGGGACTCTGGAAAATGAGAAACTCTAAAGCTGAAGCTGGGAAGTTTAAGGGAGAGACATGGCAGGAAAACTGTGTGCATCAAAGCATAAAGCATAGGGTTCTATAGACCACAAGTAGGCTTTGCTGTAAGGGCAGGATCAGGCCACAGAGCAGGTGAGGGAAGGGATATGAGTCCCCCTTGGTCTGTAACTAGCAGTGCGTGGCATATGGGCTGAAACTTGGATATGGGTATATTGCAATTAGAAATCCAGCACATGAAAGTGAAATCAAACAGTCATAAATCAGGGAATACATGAAAACAATCCTTTGGGGACTCTAGAGAGCTGTTTCCTCATCAGATTTAGCTGTAATGTATTGGATTACATAAAAAAAAAAAATCACCGGTAATGCAAACCATGCAGAGCATGGAAATGCTCTTCAGTTCCTCTTTATAAGTGTGTTACAAGAAATAATTTGGGTCTGTATTTATGTGGACTGTTGAATTCCTGGGTGCTGGCATTGTACAGCCGTAAATGAGTTAGTCTAAACCTGTTCTGCAGCCTTATGCTGAAAGAAGCAGAAGAAATTATGTGCTCCACATAGGTCCCGGACCTGGTGCATGGAGGGTCAATGATGATTGAGCTCTCCTTGTGTCCCCTAAGCCATCATGTAAGTCCAGTGCCAACCCTCACTGTTATTTCAGAAAACCCTCTAGCTCTTGTTCCACAGAGAAGGGATGGCAAAAAAAAGAAGTTGCTTGGAAGAGTGTGCAAGGGTTTGCAACCCCTATCTTGTGCTTCTTGGGGGCCTCCTTCAGTGCTTATGGTGCTTGGCATCATCACTTGATCTCACCTAGTGCCTCCAAAGCATGGGATCAAGACAAATAATAATTTGGTAATGGGTAATGCCCACTTACTGTGGAGGGTTTTTCACCTTTTCTGCACACTGCCATTACGCAGCACCCTAGAGTGCCTCCATGTCAGGGGATACCTGGATTTCTTTCTTGCTCTGAACCACCTTGTAGATAAGTCCCTCTCTCTGCAGAGGCTGTAAAGCCTTGAGAGACAAGGTTTCTCCAGAGCACCGAAGGCTCACCCCTATGTACATGCCCAAGCACGGGAAACTTGCTCACTTAAAACTGTGACCCCCATGTAGTAGGACAACTGTACACTGGAGGTTGCTAGTGGGCCTTTGCCATTTTCTGGGTAGGTGGGTAGATTATTTCAGGCAATCAGTAATCCAGCCATAAATCTTGATCTTTCCTGTCTGGGTTTTAAAGACAGCATGACCCAAACCCCAAAGAGGCTCTGCTGTCACTCACAGCTTTACCTTCCCCCATGCCAACAAACTCCAAAATGCATCAGCACATTGGCCGTTGGCATCTGTCTTTCCACAGCTCTTCTTTACAAAGGCAAAGTGACTGATCCTTTAAGTAGGGGTTCACTAATCATATTCATTTATTCAGGCACTGCCCTGCTGCCTGCTCTGAAAGAGCAGAGCTGCCTTTCCAAATGTATTTTTCAAAGCTCTTTAACAACTTAAGAGCAGTGGACTGCAGGGGATGGAGGGCGAATCTGTCATTTAGAAACATGGAGGAAAGAGGGTGCAGTGATTTTTGTTGCTCAAGTGGCATCATATGAGGTCAGGGCAAGATGGATGAACACCGTACGCTATCTTGGTGCATTGAATATGCAGAGAGGTGACATGTTGGACATTTGGTCTTGGTCCAAAGTGATATTGATATGCCGCATGGACACACAACTGGCTAAATGTCCTCAACAACAGGAGGGGTTATGATTTTGCAGTGTGCAAGGCACTTGTTGAGGAGGTGTCCTGGTTTCAGCTGGGACAGAGTTAATTGTCTTCCTAGTAGCTGATACAGTGCTATGTTCTTGAGTTTGGTATGAGAAGAATGTTGATAACACACTGATGTTTTCAGTTGTTGCTGAGTAGTGTTTAGACTAAAAGTCAAGGATTTTTCAGCTTTTGATGCCCAGCCAGCAAGAAGGCTGGAGGGGCACAAGAAGCTGGGAGGGGACACAGCCAGGGCAGCTGACCCAAACTGGCCAAAGGGGTATTCCATACCATGTGACGTCACATCTACTGTATAAACTGGGGGGAGTGGGGGTGGGGGGATCGCTGTTTGGGGACTAACTGGGCATCAGTCAGCGAGTGGTGACCAATTGCATTGTGCATCACTTGTATATTCCAATCCTTTTTTAATTATTATTATTGTCATTTTATTATTGTTATCATTATTAGTTTCTTCCTTTCTGTTCTATTAAACCATTCTTATTTCAACCCATGAGTTTTACTCCTTTTCCCAATTCTCTCCCCCATCCCACTGGGTGGGAGGGAAGTGAGTGAGTGGCTGTGTGGTGCTTAGCTGCTGGCTGGGATTAAACCATGACAGGAGGTAAAAAGTCTAAACCAATGCACATCTCTGCTCCACTGGAATCTTCCATGAGGTCAGCATTCTTTATAGCAAGATGGACAAGCTTTTGGTATACTATAAACTCCTTTTTCTAACAAAAAATTTAGACAGCTTGTCTGTTATTCATGGTCCATAGGGTTCCTCTCGTTTTGGAGTACTGTGACTCTACCACCATCCCTACGTTGTGCCTCATTGCTGCAAGAGCTGATTGAAGCATTCCTCCATCTGCCATAGTTGCTTTTCCTGATTGCAATGTAGAGATGCCCTTAATAAAAAGGAGACTTGGTCCTGAAGTGTTAGTTACTCATCTCTGCCTTGCTGAAAACCTTTAGGCTGGTTCTCAGTATCACCTGACCTTGGATGTCGACTAGAGTTTAGTCTTTGAGGCTGTCGCTTCCTGCATGATAAGATAATCATAACAGAGCCAGAGCTGACAAGTGGTGTTTTGATGTAAGCAATGAGCAAACAGACAGATCAATAAGTGCTGAGCAAGGCACGCTTCACCTCATATCGTATCGACTTACTGCAAAAATAATGGGGCAACAAAATTAAAATGTGTTGTGTTCTATCTGAGTTATGGTCAGTGGTTATATATAATATAACACAATATATTAACTCAGATGGGACTTGCTGTTGAAAAAAATACAAATGGGCAGGCACAAAATGTACTGTCTCTAAATGTACACGGCAACACATCGAGATTAATTACACAGAATATGGGAGGAAACGAAGGCAACAATAAATTTCTATTATTATAACCATAGAAAGAACATGAGAAAGATTTATGGCGCTAAGAGCAAAATTTCTGTGTCCTGTTAGTCTGACTGTCTAATATGTGAGAGATTTATGAGGCCAGTGAGTAATGTTCAAAAGTATTTATAAAAGTTTACCATTTGTTAGCTTTTATTTTTTTCTCTCATTGAGGCTGTTTATGAGCAGTGGAAGGATGACACTGGGCTGACTGGCTGTTGGTGGGAGTTGTGCTATAGGTTGGTTATAAACATTTTTATTTCAGCAGCTCCGATCTCCAAATACCAGATGACAGCTAAGGTAGAGAGAGAGACAAGACTGCACTGAAGGAAATCTGGTATGTTTAGAGACTTTCGCCTCATGGTGTAAGTGTAGGCAGAGAGGTACTCTCTTGGGCGAAGGTTGCTTTTTATGCACCAGAGACTCTCCTGCTTTGCTCTCTCTTGCCTCTGCTGATTAATCATGACGGACACCCCTGAGAGGGATATATTCATATGTTGGTGCATGATTTCTTCAAGTGCCGATAGGCACTTCTGTATCTCCTACTGCATGCCCACACCTGGAGAAATGATGGGCAAGTGTATAAATGGGGCTGCTTCCGGGAAGAAGGCAGAGTCCCTGTGATAATCAGGTTGTAGAGAGAGAAAGGTTATGGGAAAGAGCAGAATAACACACTGTTGGGCATTTATTGCCTTTGAAATGGTTTGCGTGTATCTAGAAAACAGGACGTTTCTCATAGCTACGTGGGTATCTATCTTATCTCCCAACAGCAGATAGCAAACTGCCTACTCAGGGACTTAGCAAGATAGAAGATGATTGTGGCTGCTTGGTTAATTGTGATATGACATGACAGAGAATATAATTTACCTTGATGATGATTATCACTGACCCAGGTAGTTTTGCAAAGCTTGGACAGAGTGTAGAGGGTCGCTCTGATAGATCAGCTACTTCCAGGAAGGCTCTTCTGCAGCTCTGTAGCTTCACAGGTGCTCTCTGGGTGTGCTGGAGTATTTTTCATATGTTTAATGTAGGAATCCACACACAAAAAGAAAACAAAACCAAGGTAATACACTCAAAAATACCCTGGAAAATAGGTATGTAAATCTGGAATGCATTTGCAGTGGATTTTGGGGGCAGTAAATGCCACAGATATTTGCACAATCAAATAGCCATTGGGGTCACACTATTGAATCCAAATGTTCTGTCCTTCAGGACTTACTGGGGTTGCTGTCCTCTCATTTCTTTTTTGACTGTGAAGCGGGGAAAATGGAAAGTTTCATCTTTGCTGTGATCATAGGTCAGGGATGTAATAAGACATCTAAGCACAGACTGGAGAGGGGAAGTATTTTAAAGCAGGGTGTAGCATTTCAAATAGTTAAGTAGGTTGTTTCCCAGGTGTTATCCAAATTTGTCAGGAAATTGTAAGATTTTGAATAAGCTTTTTTTGCTGATAGCATCATTCAAATGATTATCAAAATACTTTTGTCACCAAAAGGAATTATCAAAATAGTTTTAAGCAGCCAAAAGCCCAAGACATTACAAATATGGTTTGCAAGAAAATCCCAGGCCATTAAAAAAAAAAAAATTAGGTCTGTATTTTGGATATTTAATTGTTAAAGAAAAATCCTGTTTCAGAGAAAAAAGATGCTGAAAAAATACTTGAATAGCTGTCATTCAAAAAGATCAGCCAGACAACCCTAAACTTACCCAGATAAAAGAGGTGACTCCATTATTTCAAGTAACCCCTGGTAGAAATGAGAGCAGAATTTGGCAGAGTGAGTAGATGCTTAGTATAAAAATAAGTATATTCAGGCAATTCATCATGATGCCTGATTTTACAAAAATATGCAGAGCTCCCAGCAGCGACTAGTGCTGTTGAAAGGAAGGCCTGTTATTTAGATGTGAAACTTCATTTGAGGCTCCTATTACTGACAGCTTTTGTCTTAAAAAGTGCCAAGTATTATGTGCGTTGGGGACCTTTGCATTTTTGGACTTTTCCATTGCTGTTTGGGGAATTTGGGAAGGAAGTTTGTTTCAGAGGCACGAGAGATGGTGTGAGTGTTTGCAAAAAGCCTTTAGCTCATGGGAACTGTGTGATGCTCATGGACTTCAGCAGGGTCTGGCAATTTGCAGTTTTTAGGATCTGGCTTTGTGGCTGCGAGGGTGCTGTGGTGCTTTGTTCCTCCTGCAGATTTGCCCCTTGCCATTTCTCTGACGTGATGCTGCTCTGTGCAGCCATGGGTTGGAGCAGAGCAGCATTAGCCAGCAGAGCTCTGTTGCATCCCCACCCTGCATTTTTAAAAACTGCTTGCAGAAAAGTGGCTTCTTACTGGGAACAAGTTGTGTTTCCTGTTCATGCCTGCACCGATGGCTGCGATCTGGCTTTTTTGCTGCGTCTTACCTTCGCTTGGGGATCGAGCTGTCTCTCCTGCTCTTTCATCTCCACACCTTTCATCTTGTACCTCATTTTTGGATGGTGAGGGAAGTATGCGGCAGGAAGAGGCTGAGAGGATCAAAAACACTTTGGGGACTCTGAAGCCTGGGAACGCTGACTAATGCAAGAGGCCAAAGGGGTGAAAGAGCGTACAGTAGGGGGTCACGGTCCAAAGGGGGAGAGGGGCAGGGTTTTGTCACTGAGTGGGGGAACAGTCTTGGAGGGATATCTTTTCCTTCTCCTGGGGTTCAAGGATGTGAGGCCGTTGACTGACAGCTTTGTTACGTGCTAAGTGCTTACCCTGCCCTAAACAAGCTGGAAACAAGAGAAAAAAGGAAAGAAAAGTGAATGGGAGTAATTTGAAACACGGAACATCTGCATGTTCGTTATTAAAAGAAAAATAAAACAAATCCTTCAAAAGTCAAAGTGATCCCTGGAGAGGCATCGCTCAGCAGGTGATGAGCTAGGCAGGCATCTAAACGCAGAGATTTATTTTTCCTGCTTCCTCATCAGTCCTCCCAGGCTGGAGTCTCAACCCCCAGCCGTCTGAGCCCTGACTGAAAACTTACCAATACTTGCTCTCTAGCAGGTCATAGCTGGGAAGGAAAAGGAGCTCCAAAAGGAGCCCATGAGGGAGCTTTAGTGATGATTAAAAGGGGGAAAAAAGCATTTGAATAAATATCTTCTAGCACCTGCTAGGAGTAGAATATACCTGACATTTGATGTTTTCTTCCCGGTGCTCTGATAAAAATTTAATCCATTTGGGGAATAGGGCTGGGGGGTGGGCACCATTTGTCTCCCCCGGTTGCATACAGCCCTGTTGTGCAATCCTGTTTATATGGCTATCAAGCTCCATCTTAAAACTTATGGGCAGCTCACTCCTGGCCTTGTGCAAACCTTAGAGCTGCTCAACTTTGCCAGCACCATTTGCAAACATCCTGGCACGTGCTGTAGCATGAGTGAGCTCTCTCACAAGTTAGCCTAAAAATGCCAGAAAAAAAATGTTTTTGTCCTCATTGTACCAAATCCAGGCCTGATTAGAGCAGGAGTTTTCTGGAGGGACTATTGATTTTTGCCTCACGGACTGTACCCAGCAATTTGCAAGTCACACAGTCATCATTTATATCTGGAGTTCAGCAGCAAGATAACAGTCCCTGTAAAAAGACTGATATGTTAACCATTGGCTTGGTGATGGATCACATTAATAACAGCCTCAGATTCACCACAGCCAAATCATGAGTCTGTCCCAGCTGTAGTATTTTAGCTGGAAGATGGCAAAGGATATGTGCAAGTTGCTAGGACAGCACCTTCTTCACTTCAGATGAAAGCCACCTGAGATGAGGAATCTTGATTTCTCCTCCAGGATTAAAAATAACGAAGGCTTTTTTCTTCTGAAGAAGCACCTTTCCCGGGTTTCTTTGCCAGTCTAATGGAAAGTCCATGAAGTCAATGGTCTCCTGTAGATGTGTCTCCTTCTACACGATGGTCTACATCAGCCATTGGAGTCAAGATCAGCATGCCTTGCACGGAAAGGGTGTGCATGATGAGCTCGCAAAGTCCCATCTAGCCCCTTTTCTTGTGGTTTTGTGATCTCAGTGAGACTTTATAAAAATCTAGGCACGCTGCTTGAGACATCTAATTGTGCATTGTGGTTGCTTAAAACCATAGCTCCTATTTTGGATATGGAAAACAGCTGTTTAGAAAAATATTTTCTTTTTTTTTTAACTTTGCTTTTGTTTAGAAAATGTTGATTTTTCAAGGAAAACAACTGTAAAAAACCAAACCAGTAACCCCCACAGAAAAAGAATGGAAAAGATACAGATGGGAAAAAAAGATCTGATAATATGGTTAACCAACATAGGAAAAAGAAGGATGGAGGGACACATGCACTCTCCGTGAATATTTGCAAGCAGGAGCTGTGCTCCTGATCTGCAGCTGAACACGTTTCATATCCCCTGTGAGAGTTTTGAAGCTTTGTCCTAGAGCTACCCTGCAAGGCTGATGGTTCAAGTGTTGTGCATGGGAGATGGTGAGGCCCTCCAAAGTTATAAAATTCGCCAAAATGACAGAAATTTTGGTTTCTGTCCTTCTCTGAGACTTGTGGAGGTGGCTTCTGCTGAATTACTGATCTGAGGGGCTTGGGCACTGGCTAGCTCTGCTAATAGTAGCGTTAAACATATCAGACCTTTTCTGTATCAAAACAGCATTCTTCCAAAAATGTACAGCACGTGCAAGCCAAAAAAGCTTAGTGTCGGGAGGCTTTGAAAGGTGCCCTGCACAATTTGGAAGAAAGCTGCCTATGGCAGCCGATGCTGAGGTACGTCCCCAGTGCCTGCAGGGCTCCTGTATACCAAGGAGAGTGCAAATGACTGAATCTTGTCTGCCCAGCAATGCAGAGAGGTCCAGAAAAACTGCTTTTTGCTTGATGCACAGGGCAGGAGAGAAGCACCTGGCGCTGGCCCAAAGCCCTGCTTTGGGCTGTGAGACAGCTCAGTGCGAGGCTTTTCCTGAAGTCTTCCAGCTCTCCATCAGCTATAACGTGCTCCCAGCCTCCTGTAGAGAACCACTGCAGCCCTCTTTGCATGCAAATTGTTAATGCATTGTGCATGAGGGCCCTAATTAATACTCCGCTGCAGATAACGATTTTACATTATAGCTATTAACCTTGGCATATTTCAAACTAAATGCCGGCATGTTGGGGAGGATTTTGTGTACGTTGTGTTGTGAAATAATGAATTATGTTTTTGCATATTTTATATACTGATTTTCTTTATTAATGGTGAGACTAATGTTGGGGAGGCCTACAGTAGTGTATTGGCTACTCCAATAGTTAGGGCATTAGCCAGGCATTTTGGAGCCTCAGGTTCCATTTCTTGCTCTGCATTGGCTTCCTGCAAGTCTTTTAACCTTGTATGTGCAATGGAGATAGGAGTGCTTCCACCCTCACAGGGATGGATCTGTAGTCCTGAGAGAAGGTAGCCCTCCTTTTCTATGCCCAAACATCCCTTTTCCCCAGATTTTGTAAGAAAAACTCCTCGATTCCCATCTCACTTGGGTATCCATTGCAGTGATCTGATTCCTGGATCAAGATTATGAAGTGTGATAATGAGTTCTTAAGTGAGATTTTTTTTTAAAGATTTCTTTTTAGGATTTAATTAATTTGTCTCTAATAATAGACTGGAATTGATTACACAGAGTAAGAATGTTGAAAGCCTGGTCTGGTGGGGCCTGTCTGAGTTCCTCCACAGTTCTGAGGAGGACATCTGGTTCAGACTGAGGACAAGGAGACTTGAAGGCTAAATGCCACTACTAGCTGATGGGCATCGGTGCTAATGGTGGTTTAAGCTGTCTGCAGTTCTCTGCCCTGTCACCTTGCTGGGGGTGTTAGGAGAGAGCATCTCCCATTGCCTCTCCTGCCAAAAAAAAATTAGACTTGTGTTCAAAGCGTCCTGCAAACCAGTTTCCTCTGCCAGGGCAAGTGCAATGCCTGGGACAGGGCTACAACCTGCATTTACTGTGAGGAGAAGAATGTCCAAGGGTTTTTCAGTCCTTTCCAGCTCACCATCTTCCTATACTTGGTCCTCGAGTGATGTTTAAATGGAGAATATCCCAAAGTGCCAAACTCCGAGGAAACCTGGACCTCATTTACCCTGCAGTTGCCATGATGTGTAATGGAAAAAGGATGCTTATAAGGCCACTTTCTTTCAGAAGAATTTTGTTTCTGATCCAACTGGCAATAACTCTAACTCTGTGTAAACTATTTTATGGATCTGTATAGTCAACAGATCAATTTTATTATACTTGGCCACTGCAGAAAAACTGTAAACTCCTGCTGTTAGCTGATGTCTGGGAAATATGTTTACAACTTTATTCCTTTCCTTTGGTGGCATCAATGTTTGTTTTTTTTTTTATTTAATAAAAATTGTGCTGTGCTCTCTCCCATGCTATTTTATCATGCAGAACTTTTCCACATGGCCAGCTCCAGCACAACATATTGTGCTAATGAGAAAGCATTCGCAATTCTAAATAATGACAGGTCTCTTGATTTTCTTGGGCTGGTAAAAGTTCAATTCTCCTTTGACTTTCGACTATTAGGTTTTACTGACTTTAAAAGTATTTTATGCAGTGTGCTTGCAAATATCGGTTTCCAGTGAAGCTCCCAAAGTGACCGAGAAAGCAAGATTTGCTTCAAAATTAGTTAACCCCTTTTAAAATTATGTAGAATGTATTAAAAGGTGTAGGAGTGAGTTGCTGGTATTTACAGCCATGGTAGCCAGTGCACGGGATTGGCTTTCTTAGGTGGCCATGCTCCATCCCGTGACGGAGTTAGGGCTGGTAGCTGCCCTGAGCACATCCATCCTGCTATTTAATTGGTTTAGTGACAATTTTGGTTTACGCAGGGAACTGGGCTGCGGCAATGAGATACCCAGGGACCTGAATGCTGCTTGGCTGAGAGCAAGGGCTTCTCTATGGGACATCAAACTGTTACCTTTTTGCAAGCTGGCACTGACTCTCTGGAAGGATATATTTGAAGGGAATGTTGGATCAGTAACTTTAAAAGCCCCTTTAAAAATAATCAAGTTTGGGAACATGTTTGCATGTGATCTAAGCTTCATCTAACCCAGTATCCCATCTGTGACAAGCATCAGTGCCAGATGTTTCTAAATAAGATATGAAACTCCCACAGCAATAGGTGTAGGATGATTTGCCCTAAACAAAGGTCTCACCCTGACCTTGCATAGTTAAAGATCAATCCTGGAGCAGGTGTTTTACTATGAATAGCTGGTGGACAGGGAAAGCTCATGATACACTCATTATTTACTGAATTATACTAAATAAAAATATACAGCTTCCTGACCAATCTCAGCTGTGCCATGTTTTGAGGTACACTAAGCTGGCATTTTTCTTTTCAAAAGAACTGACCACAGAGTGACAGGATAGACAACGTGGGAAAGGACCTCTCGAGTGAGCTTCAGACACGCGCTGCATTTGGGAGCCTTCAAATTAGCAACAGGGAAAAGAAATTACAGATCTCTTTTACTTGAATGGGAGTCAGTGAAAAACACTCTGGTGAGCCTTGCGTTTGCAAACTCACTTTTCGGAGTGGATTCACATCTCAGCTATTGCTATGATATCTTGGTAACTCTATTATTGCATATTTTCTCTTGGTTCCTATGCAATTTGCACATTCAGGGTCAAGCCTTTGCTAATGACAGCTCCTTGCATTTCAAGGTGGCCGAATCAGCAGGACATATGGCATGTATCCACAGAGCTTTAAAAATATCTCTCTACGTGACATATGCTGTTTGTCCCTGAACACCAGATAGGTTAATTGTTAAAGAAACATTAATAACATTAACTGATGGTATGGCTTCCCACTGCCTCTGCCCTGGCAATCTCACACTGGCAAATGGATTAATAATCCTATCGGAAATGAATGTCGTTGCTATGCAAGTAACTCAAAACTAGATAATTTAAGAATAGTTTGGATGATTACTAATTAGATCCACTGACACAGGGGAATTTGAATTATTCATGACTGGCTGAAAACAGCGGGTAATTCATTTGTGCACTTCTCTGCAACTAATGTGAAAGTTGTTTATTTTTCCCCCCACACACACCCAGATGATCTGCTAAAAATGATCCCTTGTTTCAGTGCTGATCATTTCACTGCAGAGGAACATCAGGGCTGCAAGTTTAGGATAAAAAGCCTTGAAAAGTTATTTGGAGAAACATGTGGACAAGCCACACTTTGAGACATGAGCTTTATTCTTTGTTCATTGAGTTTCAATAGGCCAAGCCAGCATCTGAACTTCTGAATAAATATCCAAATTAAGATGCTCATGCATTCCCAGCGTAGGTGAAGAGATGCCACATGGTGGCACCTGCTTTCCCACATGCATGCTTTTTTGGGTGCTGGTGTGCATGGGGCTAGCTGGGAAGACATGATGGTACCCTTTGCAATCCCCCCTGCTCCCTCTGCTCTCCCTGGACTCGTCCAGCACCGCCCTGGCTCCCTGCAGCAGAGGCATCAAGCTCACCCCAGAGCCCTGCTCTCACCTGGGGGAACACCCTGAGGAGCTTCCCCCTCTGAGGAGCCCGTGAGCGTACAGATGGACACGCCATTCAAATCTGACACCTCGAAATCAGAAGCACGCTGTTTTTCATGAGAAAAGGCATCCTTAGCAGCTCTGCAAACAGGTACTGCTGGACATAGAATTTTCTAAGGTGAGCTGGATAATTCAAGTTGAGGACACGTAGGAGGCAGTGAAAGGTGTTCTCCAGCTGTGCTCTGTTTATCCTTAATGGCAAGCAAACCACTTCAAAATAGTGTGCAAAAGCTTTCTGGACTGTCTGATAGCTCCTTCTGTCCTGGCACTGAGCTGAGAGCCCCAAGCAGCAAAGATGCCAGAGCAAACCAGTTTTAGGACTCCTCCTTTTTACCTTGTTCCTTCCCTGAAATGGCTCTGATTAGTTTAAATAGGAGAAAAAAAAAAGGGAGAGAAAAAAAAAGGTGACTCTGGAACTGGAGGATAAATAACCTCACACATGAAATTACCCAGCTCGTTCAATACCAGGCTCTGCCGATCCTATTGCCTTTATTAATTTATGAGCTTTATTATCTTGATTTTTCATTAAAATACAATAAGTTGGTCTAACTCATAAAATAGATAAAGTGAAGCACAATAGTTCATTTACCATTGATCCATATTTGTAATTCACAGAAGACAACAGCTACGGCTGTCATACACGAAGCCGTACCCAATTCAGAAGCACTACACAACTATGCATAGTTAAAGCAGAGAACAGCGCCTCATCTTTCCTTCCTGGCTCACCAGCGCACTTCTTGCTCTTGTTTTTACCAGTTTCCAGCACAGCAGCACTAGTTCTTGTCAGTGTCTTAGATGTATCCAACCCTTCGTCAAGTGGGAGGCAGAGAAATGTAACTTGCCTGAGACCACAGACAGGAGCAGTTACTGAACTTGGTCTTGTGGTTTAAGAAAAAAGGGTGAAAAAAGGGTGTGAAAGCTGCTGTAGAGGGGATTAGCATGCAAAAGAAGACACATAAAGCACACCATGTGGCAATGAACACCTCTTAAGCATGAGAGGCTTGCTTGCATCTTTTTTTTGATGAAATACCAGGTTCAGGTCTTTCTTCCATCTTAAAGCAGCCAACACTTGAGCACAGGAGATCTGTGTTTCTCCACATATATCCATTACTGGATAGAAGTGAGAAAAATGCCAAGGGGTCAAGCATGTTGTGTTTGCACACTAATTCCCATATATACGAATTTCTTAGAATTTTCCTCTTATAAAGTCAAAGACACATTAGAAAGCAGAGATGTTTCAATAGCGTGTAGCCCCTAGAGGAGCAATGTTAGTTGTGCGGCAAAGTCATGTCTGAAATGCTGCTGGTTTTACAGTTGGTGTGGTCGTAGCCAGCTCCCTGCCCCTCGGCAGTCCCCAGCAGGCACTCTGTCTCTGCATCCCCGTCCCAGCTTCGCCCACATTGAGCCACAGCTTAGCCCTGGTAGCCACCTCCTCATCTGGGTCTTCCTCAATATGAGCAGCACTGGCACTGTGGGACCACAGACAGCATGAAAACAGAAGAAAAAAATCACTACGTGGCTTTTGCTTAATGTGCATTTCTATTTCCTCCTCCTGGCAAGCGGGGGAAGCTTAATTGGCTATTTCATAGTAGCTGTCCCTTTCTCCTTGACCCCAGATCTCAGTTGCTGCCATCTCCAGCATCACTCCATAAATGACAGTAAAAACACCTGATGTGGCAAGTGGGTGCTTTATGAAGAGTGATACGGCATCAATCATAATTAACCCACATGTCTCTGTCACAGA
Organism: Harpia harpyja; assembly: GCF_026419915.1. NCBI lineage: Eukaryota > Metazoa > Chordata > Aves > Accipitriformes > Accipitridae > Harpia > Harpia harpyja. The sequence continues at coordinate 29,339,209 of NC_068941.1, read as the reverse complement.
CTGGGGCAGGCCCCGTCACATCTGGTTTCCTGTTTGAAAATATTTTGGTTTATGTAGGTTTAGCTGAAAAAACCAAGAGACTGATCTCTAGGCAATGGGAGCTAGTAAAAGATGAATTATCTGTCACTCAGAAAGATGCCCTGGCTGTGGAAACCATCAAGCACATTCGCAGGGTTTCATTAGCCCTGCTTTCCCCTCCTCCCCATGCTTGGCGTTGTTTGCTTTTTGGATCGATTAGCAGCCTAGCATCTGCTCTCTGAGCATTTTGGAAAACACTTCGGAGGATGCGAAGCACCTGAGTCCCACAACAGCATGATTTTACAGTCATTCGTAAAAGCAGGGTCATTCCCTTTTCTTCTTGAATTAAATGCCGCACCATGAGCATTTCAGACCTGGCATCTGTGTACGCACAAATAAATGTTAGCCAAGTCAGTGCAAAGCGCATTGACACTCTGCATTAGCACAAGAGGTGCTGTGGGTTTTGTACCACTGGGCTGTAAAGCGCTGGAGACTTTTGGTGCTGATTTTTGGTCCTTAAGGCAGAAAGTGGCTTCCAGAGCCACTGGGAATAGAGACCGTCCTTCACGCTGCCTAGCCAGTGCTGGGTGCTTTTGGTTTCCTTTGCTCCTGCTTGCCCAGTGGTACAGCAGCTCCTTTTGGTAACAGAGAGCAGAGTCTGTGGTCACTGCCTTGTACAAGCCATGCCATCAAACACAACTCTTCTCGTTAATATTTTGGTGACTAGCAGGTGGCTGGTGGGAGCCAGGGAAACTTGGGCCTGCTGGTGTTGTGTTTTCCTCCTTTTGCTCCCTTGAGCATTAAATCAGTCCCTCCACCTCCTAATCTTCACCTACAGCCTGTTGTTTAATTCTTTTTTTAACCAGCCTTGTCCCTTACAGTGTCCCAGTGTTACTATGGCGATGCAAGCACTTGCTACAGCACTCACTGATGCTATAAGGGATACTAAAACTGTGTTGCAGGACAGCATACTTAAGAATGTGCAAGGCAGCGAGGTATTATAGGAAACTCTTTTTTTCTTCTGCTCTTGCTGTTCAGATGGATGAGGAGGCAAGATGTGGTGGTGAGCTGAGTATGCTTTTGGGTATTAGATATTACTCCACAAAAGATTACAGTGAAATTTATAGAAATGGTGGAGTAAGGTGCTGCTCACCAAGAGTTATGGGTATTGGACTCTGAACTTGAAGCATTTAAAACATAACTGATCCTAGCACAGCTAAGGAAACACAGTGCACTCGGGGACTTAAATCCTATTAAATTCAGAGCCCAAGCAACCTTTGAAAACACTATGTGCGACACCAAATTGCATAGGGCCCCAAACAGTTTTGCTTGCTTTTAGGTAAGAAGTGGGAGCTGTAGCATTATTCTCTTCTCTGTATATTAGCCTTCCTACGCCTAACTATATGCAGGGTTCTAAACTGGAATGATATTTTCTAATCTTGTATCTCCCTCCAAACTATCAAGACGATTGCATTCTCCTAATATGCCTTACTGGCTCAACTCAGTCGGAGTTGTTAACACATTTAAAAAAAATTTCTGCCCGCTTCAAATGTGTGCACTTGTCCCCCTCCCTCCAAATAGCGCTTTGACTATATTGAGAATTAAACTGGTAGCTCCTTTGGACTTGACATGGTAATAAATCTAATAATGTCCTGCTAACAGAGCTAAATACCTCATTTGAGGAAAAATGAAGCAACATTTTTCCCTGAGCTGTAAAATATGTTGAGTGATTTCATTTCCTTTGTATGGAACATTAGGGCTTGGCATAATCCTCGCTCACTCTGAACGAGCATAAAAGTTGTCTCCTGTGTGATAGCTCCAGTCTCCTTGCTGCCAGGTACCTGCTGCACACTCTGCGCTGCCTGGCCTGCTTCTAACAATAGCATGTGTGGTTTTCCCTCTCATTAAAGAGAAAAGAAAACAGGTCTGTTCTGGCATTTGGTTGCAGGCTGTAAAATTGAAATTAGCAGTCACGACACAGCCATCTCTACCTACAAAGGCCACCTGCACCACTGATGCTTTGCTTTCAGGCATGTCCTTCTGTCTGCCAAGGTCCAAATGTGAGACACGTTATCTGGCCAAGTCCTAAAATGAAGGATGAATGAAATTTGAGTAGGGACAGTGAGGTGCCAAAAGAACAATTTTAAAAAATCTAAATGGCTTTCCTTATGTCTCTGTCTGGGAGTCTTTACTTTCAATGTAGATATAGCTTTCAGTTGGGAGACCTTATTTGGGAAGATTCTCAGTTATTTCATGACTATTGCGGCTGAAGTCCCATAAAATGAAATTTTTGTTTTCAGGAGCTGAAGGTGAAGATTACAAGAAGAACTTTGCATGCCTCAATTATTTTTGTCACCTCTGCTGTTTAATTTGTCTTCTTCTAAAAACAGAGCAGTTAGGAATCTTTTAGAATCCAGCTTTATGGGATTCACTGCATAGAATACCCTGAATGGAGTTTGGCTCTCATTTCTGCTCCATGCAACTCCACCAGCTACATTGAGCAAACAACTTACCGTGAATTTTCTACATTGTTCATATAAATATACAGATATAAAATATAGAATATAACATTATATATTAGAATATAGATTTTATATATATATTATTTCACCTTTCTGTTAATGATTTACAGTCTTTTGAGTATTATACCAAATCTTCTTTATCTGTTGGATGTTTTGCAGTCTTAAATGGATACTTATTTATGTTTTCTAGTCCTTGGATTGGTAGTTTTTCATCTAATTCCTGCAAAATCAGTTCCAGTTTCATGGGCTGGACTGTGTTCTTTTATTTCCATTAAACGCAACTATTACAAATAAATACAAACACGAACATATTCAGCCCCTCTCATCTGTGTACACACATGCATCTGTCATGGTTCTCCTAATGTACCTTTTTCAGTTCATCCTTCATACTCCAAATACAGCTATGTCTTTGAGTCAAACAACTTTTATTCTTCCTGGATGTAATTTACTTGGTCATTTCCTACAAGTCATGAGCTTCCTTTTCATATCACCAAGATGAAATCAAATGCATAGCTCTTTGTGTATCTCTAAGTCTTTTATATTAATTATATATAGATCACTTCAATTTGTTACATGTGGAGAGACCTGAAATAACAATGTTTTAAGCACTGCTTGGCTTTAGCACAGAGTACCCGTTACATGTCCGTGAGCAGGTCATCATTAAGACATTGTGTCAGAGGTGATAACAGATTGCATTTATTGCTGTGTTACTGCATGAGGTGCTGTGTGTTGCATGTTTCCTTAGCAAAGCTGTGGCTGAGTGGCAGGAAGTGAAGCTTCCAATTTGTGTTGATTATAGCAATTGATAATAATAATAAATTGATTCTAATTATCATGGATGCAATCATATCCCACCTGTAATGACAGAAGATGCTTAGATACTTGGAAAAAAATACTAGAAGCCAAGTGGAAGAGCTGTTTGATTTGGTTTTTCACGTCTTGCTGCCTGAAGCAAGGAGAGCTGGAAGGTGCCAGCTAGTGGCCAGGTATGTTAGGAGTATTTTGCGCTCACTCTTTACTCAAATGTCTATGGAAAAATACATCCCTTTAAAATACACAGTGTTTGAAATTCATAGCTCCCTTAGAAAGAAAAATTAATAACATTTTGCTGTTTTTTTATTTGAATAGTTTCCATAATTGGGAAAGAAAGCTACTACAGTTTTTCCATATGTCTTAGCATTATTTACAGCTCTCTGATACCATTTTGAACACCTTACTGTGATCAAACCATAATTTTAATTCTTAGTAATTCCCACCGAACATGCTGCAGCAAATATAAAAGCATAGAGACCTTTACAATTCTTTTTAAGAAAAAGAGTCTGCAATTCAAACAGCTTTGTAGGTATTTTTAATTCCCCCAAAGCAGTGTTGATGATAGTTTTTTCAGAAGATGGATTTCAGTAATAACCCACCCTCCTGATTTTTTAACCTTTGCAACAGCAGTTACTACTTATCAGAACTGCATATGTTGATACAATTATTCCAAATGCTCTGAATGCATCATTTTCAACAGGGATTAAAGTAAGAGAAAAATATATTGAAATTTTAGAGTTTGTATGATGCTTATCTCCATAACAGCTCTCCACCATTCTACTTCCCCTGATGATCTTCTTTAGAGAACAGGTCCTATCCTGTCCCATCAGGGACAATATGTCTTCTCTTCCCCTGCCACCTGCTTGCCTTGCATGCCTAGCACAGAGCTGAAAAAATAAGGATTAATTGCTGGGCCTATTACAACATCTCAGCACTGAGGTTTTCCCTTATGCAGCTTGGGCAGATGGAGAAGGCAACACCGAATTCGAGGTGCCTGCTTTTCCTGTGACGTGAGTTAAACTTTTGGGCTGGCCTGGGCTACCAGGGCTGCGTGGCAACAGATGCAGGAGGGACTGATCTGCTCTAAGTTATCAATATGTTTCCCTATTCCACTTGTATTTGGGCGTCTCACCCTGCCAAATGGATGGGGACCTGTTTTACAGAGGTGGAAAAACACTAATCCACAAAACGTTTAGCAGTCTCTTAATTCCTGCTTGAAGTCACTTGGGAGTTAGTTCAGATCAAGGTGACAGTGATTTTCCCCCCAAATGTGTGGCAAACCAGGGAACCATAAATTCCCTTAATTCCATTAAATGGAGCTATGACCTTGCATGAATATCACTGCTTGCTCCTCAGTTGTGGGTCTGCAGATCTAAAGAGCCGGGATGTTACACAGTTTTGCAGAGAATGAGTTCTGCTGAAGGACATAGTCTCCAATTTACGCTGGTTTCACATTGAGCAGAAAAATCCTGAGGTTTTTCCCTCAAAATGTGGAGATGAGAAAGCACGGAAAAAACCCAACAACCACCAAACCCAAATCTTTTGGGTTTTTAAAACATTTCTCCCTATTTCTAAACTCTCAGGTGTCATTCATTTAACATTTTCAAATATTACTTTGCCAGAATGAGAACTGGCAATTTAAAAGCAAACTGGCTCTCTGCTGAGAGTTAGTACTTTATATAATTGCACAACTGTGTGAGGAAAGAGTTTGGGGCTTGTCTCATGGCCTTGCAGAATCCTTTTCCTCTTGAATCCCCTTCAAGGGCTGTAAAGCTCTGCTGGACTAAGTGTGCCAAAGACCTGCCATGGTGTTAGCAGTATTCATTAGAAACCACAGTGCTGATATGCGTTACCATTTATGCTGTTTTCTGGGCAGATCACTAAATGTCAGGCCCATTGATTTCGACTAGAAGGGTGCAGTGCACCACCTACATTCCTGTATTAAACCATCTTGGCTACATCCCACTGCTGTAAGTTGCAACGTTTTTTTTTCCTGTCTTAGGGCTTTTGCTTCTGTTGACAGGCTGTAATTTAGGTTGGCATACAATAATTCTGTTGCCGAGTCCTTTGGGGGAATAAAGTTATTTTTAAAAGTAGTAAGAATCTTTGCAAAATAACACAATAAAGGGATTTATTACCATTTCATTGCTGTGTTCTCAAAATCTTGTCCCTTCTCATCCATTCTGCTAAATTTGTTTGGACTTTGGCTTCTTGAGCAAGTGACGAACTTGGAAGGCACTGGGTTTCCTTTATAATGGTGTTCTCACCCTGCAGATCTCAAGTGCTCAGAAACAGACTGAAAAATCATAGCTTTGGCATAGCAATCTTGGTTTGTTTTTCAGAATAATTGTTCTCTGTCTTTGGACCTTCTTTTATTTTATTTTACTTTTTCTTCTTTTCTTTTGTACTTGTGTTTGAATTTTGATGATACCTTTTAATCTTTGTTTTTCCAGAATCCAAAGAATTTTCTTTCTTTTTTTTAAACAAAATCTGAGATTCTGATGTTTGGAGCTGGACCATTGACGAAACCCCTAACATTTACTTGTAGGAAAATCAGAGATTGACAGTTTGTCCTCTCCACTGATGTTGCCATGGCTTATATTCCTATTTTACCTACACTCTTCTTTAATGTATTCCATGGATGATACATTGTTTTAAATTATTTATATTGCAGACTTAATTCTCCAACACTTGTTAGTTCCCTTTGAGGTAGAGCCCAGTGAAAGGTCTGGAGAGTCCTTCTGAAAAATCAATACCTCTGTGATCCAAACCGTAATAATTAAACAAGCAATTAAATGATCAAGCGGCCAACTTAGTCTGTCTTGACAAAAAGCCCTTTTGTCTTGTAAAGGTGAGGTTGTTAATGCATGCAGTGATTAAAAGTCACAGCAAGGTGGCTCTTACTGGAAAGTGTCCTTTCCAGCTGCGGGGTGGCGTGGTAGCTGCAGACATCTCTGTGCAACATGTGGTCTTGCTTAATCTGGATTTGGGCCATTTGGCTCATGTACACTCTCACTTGCTGAGCTGCTGCAAATTTGTCTGATTTAAATTAAAATTATTTTTGATGTATCCACAGTTGCATATAACCGCTTACTGTAAGCAGACTCTGGAGCGCATAGGTCTGTGACCCTTCTCCGTAGTCTCCCTTTGCTCCATGTGAGACGGAGGGCACATCCTTCCCACCCGCTGCTGTGATGTGGGACACATCACTGGCAAAGTGGCACACATGGGCCAGCAGGTTTGTGGGGGTGCATTACCAGGAGGGACAGTAATGGTACAAGAAAATGTGTTTGCAGGCTGTGGTGCAGGATCCAACCCTCGCTGAGAGGCTTGTCGCCGGCTTCAACTGCTCTCTCTAATTGGGATCACACTGATCGGTTGCTAAAATGATGCTCCCAATAGGCCAGAGTGAGTTTTCCTAAGAAAAGCCTGAATCACGTCTCCCAGCATGGTAGTCTGGCTGATGTGAAATAAAAGGTATGTTTGTCAGTTTTGTGTCACGCTTCCTCCCTCACCTCCTGCTGGGGAGCAGGGCTGATATGATTAGAAGCAGCTCAGACATGCCTTTTGGATTGCCTGCAGCAATACTAGCAGGGACTTTGTTTTTTGGTTTCCATTTTTGAAGCTGGGCTTGGTTCCTTCCAGTTCTCCATTTCTGTCGCTCTTCTGAAGATTGCTCAGCTTGCTGAATACATACAGCTATTAGAGAAATGCTTAAAATAACCGCAGATTTCTGGTTTAGGTCACAAACTGGGGAGTGAAAATATTTAGTCAGAAGTACCTTGGGTGTTTAAGCAGCAGACACCAGTGTTTGCAAATAATCGTAAAAAATAAACAGGGACCTCTTCGGAAAGTCAGAAATGCGGGTTTCTGCACCAACTGGGAGCCTGCAGAAGTCAATTAATGGTTGTGATTGCACTGACAGCCAGAAAGGGTGTAAATCGGAAGGGTAAAATCCACAATGATATTTGCAAGTGTGATGCAGCGCTTTGTGTCAGTACACACCATTTATGCTGTGCACACCTTCACTTTCAAACATGCGTGGGGGAAAAATGATTCAACACTTTCCATGTAGATGATGATGATGTGGCCTATGTGAAACATAGAAACGTAAAATCCTAAGGTGGGCAAAATCCTAAATACCTCAGTCTCGAAGCACCACCTCAGGGTGTAGTGGAAGTGGTATTCGAGGACTTTACTTTTCTGGTTTCCTGTAGGGAACATGTTTTCCATGAAGCATTATGAGCTTCTCCATTTGCTGAGTTTTTTAAGATGAGAAATCAGAGTTTTGCACTGCCTTGTGCATGAGCCTGTGATTAGCTGAAAGTCCAATTTTTCTCGAGTAATAGCTTGTAAGGAAATTTTCAACCACTTCTGTGCAGCTTAATTTGGGAAACTCATGCTCTCAGCTCTAAAATTTTTCTGATAGTGAGCACTGGCGTTTTTCATTTATGAAAGCCTGGTCTGGGAAAAACATCCCAGATCCAACTTACTCCAAGCATGTGTGATGAACAGTCCTGCTGTGTGGACTAGATTGTACCAAAAGCACTTTGCTAGGTGTGAACTAGACCCTTTGCAGTACCATCTCCTTTTGCCACAGGGGGCCACATCCCAGCTTACACTGCATTTCTTAAAAGTCATCTGGATTTATGAGGGCTTTGTGCAGACCTCACTGGAAATCTCTGTAGTGTCTGGACCTCCATTACCTCTCTATAGTTGGATCCATGAAACAGAAGGAAATTTTGGTTTCCCTATTTCTCTTCACAAGTGCTTTCTTCTTGCCAGCGAAGCCCCCATCTGGACAGCGTGCCAGTTCTCTTTGGCCTGCGATAAACTGCCGCAAGCTCACAGTGCAGTGGGCATTTAGTTTAATGCTACTAGTATTATGATAAATGTTGTGTGATACTAAATTAGGTCTGCCAAGGATTGATATGACTTTTATCCTGTTTTTTAAATACATATAAAAGTGTCTCTGCTGTAGACCTGCCTCCTTTGGCAGATTTATGGGTGCATTTGGGAATAATGGTGCCGTATGATGATTATAAAACTATATAAAGCATTCTTTATTGTTCATTACCATTGCTCTATATTAACTCACGATTATCTCCTGATGCATTGCAGTTGCAAAACCCAGGCCCTGCTATATGAGAGTCTGAACAATCTGATCTCGTTTGGACACTAGACGGTTTGGGGAGGAATACACTCTCACTTGTTTTCATGCAGAGGCAATGGCCTGTCTTCCAGCAGCTTGCAAAGATTCCCACAAACACTAGAAATGAGTGGTGGGAGGTTTTTCTATGGGCTGTGGGCAACCCATACACAATCCATGTTGCAGATATGCTGATATGCCCCCAGGCCAGTCAGCAGGGCAGCAGGATTCCTCAGCAGGAGGAGCCTGGTCAGCTCAAAACCCCCTCAGGGGCTTGAACGGGTGCCATAGCTGAAGAAAATGCCCCCCTGCAAGGAAGCAGTAATGGTGGCACTTCTAAACCTAACAGGCTTCAACAGCAAACACAATTGCCAAATATTCAGCGGCTCTTAGCGTGTTGCGTACCAATAAAAAGGCACTTGAAAAAAATCTGTCAGAATTGCATTAGGTAGCGCTGAGCTCTTTTGGATACCTGACCTCACTGGTGAGAATTAAACAGCCCAAAAATCCAGCCCTGAGCACCTCAAAACCTTTGGTTTTTGACATGAGGCAAATCCCAGAGATGCACCTGAAAATAACTTTCATTGCCTTCAGAAGGCTTGGGATAATGCCATTAGCACCCCAGCTGCTCTTCCTCCTGTTGGTGAACGCGTATATGTGGGAATTGCCCGCTGATTTTTTGAACATCAATTAAATATCACAGTGTACTGGGATTGCTCTTTCGCTGCTCGTGACTTTTGTTTGTGTATAAGACATCTGGCTCTGTGAATGCAGCATCAGTTTGATATTTTTAGTTGCTTCTTTCTCTTTGAGTGAAACAAAGCCCATCTTGAATGCCTTCCCCTGAAGTCAGGAGTGCATGTTTATGTCTCGTAGCCATGCGTGCAATGGCACTCTGATTGCATTTCGCGTGGCCGGCTGATGATAACATTTTATTGAATTGGTGCATAGATTAAATCCCCTCAGCCATGACAATTAAATAGGAAAAAATGTGTATGCCATTTACAGGGATAATATTTAATCAGAAATAGACAAGAACATGAGTCACCAGCTCAGAAACAAACCCAGTCTTTATTTAAATTCAATTGAACTTGTTCCAGCTGTTTGCAGCAAAAAAAAAAGTAGCATTTTTCATAGATGCGACAACTGCAAATGAGCCCAGTTGAATTTGTCCAAAAGTGGAACCTTCAGGGCATTTTAAGGACCTCACATCACCATTTATTGATGGTGGCTGGGGAAAAATATCTAGGCAGCAGCAAAAGCCGGGTCACTGGCAAGGAGGATATTGAGCAATGTGGGGCTTGGGAATATGGCACACAAAAGTTGCATCTCACTATGACTTCAGTTTGCAGGTGTGCATGAAGGACAGCAATAGCTGCTGTGCTGTGGTCCTGTGTTCCTGGCTGCAGCCCTGCTGCCCACCCCATGGGGCTGAGACTTCTGTGAGGGATTGATGCTTTAGGTGGAGGCAAGGCTTGAGCTCATTGAAACGAACACTTTTTCATACAGCACGTTCCCATTAGGGACAGCAGAGAGAGCACTGGGCACTCGGCTGCATTTTTGACAGTCAATTAGTATTAATCAAACCCAAGACGTAGAGATAAATTATTAAGAATAGTCAGAATTGAATAGCAGAGGGAGGTCTGCTGGGACAGCAGCAGTCTGGAGACATTCCAGTTGTTTTTAAGTTTACCATAACCTCTTTGGCAGAGAAAACAAGCTGGACATTTCACGCTGACAGGTTTAGTTGCACAATATGACGCTCCATCCTGGCTGAAGACAAAAGCAGGAGGAAGTTTGTCATTGAAACTTTGCTCCTGTCTTCAGGGTATCTAAGAATTGCAAGTGAGTATGCATTAGGACCCCACTAGCAGCAGCCCCCATCTGCAAGATTTCTCCCCAAAATCAAGGCTTGACAATTAATTCCTTTTAAATCCATTCAATCTGTTCTGCTGTTTCCAAACTTTAGTGATTAAAGTGCCTTGTGGTCCCAAGCACAAAAGTCTAAGTAGCATGCAATCTTTGTGGCAGCGACCCCAGGACTTTTCCAAAATTAGTATTATGTTAACTTGACAGGGTCTTTTGCCCTCATAAACCCATGTTAAGTGAGGTTAATTATCCCATCCTTTCATTCTTTACTAACCCATTTCCTCTCACCTGCCCAAACTGATTTTGGCTGACAGGCCTGTATGTGCTATTCCCTTTAACCATTTTAAGGCTTGGGTCCTGTATTTATTTTATTCTGGCCCCATGAGACCTGGCTGTGTTCCAAGCAGTGTTGAAAAATCAATGCTGATTTTGCTGATTGCCCCTTGGCCACCTCTTTTTAAAATTCTTGGCTATGAAGTAAGTAGACTACTGCTCTTAATATGTCCGACTTGAGTAAATGAACTGGTTCATCCTAGTCGGGAAAGAGAAACATTAGTTTCACCTGCCTAGACATTTACCTCAATGAATGGCTCAAGGAAGTTCCAGTGCGGATCAGCTAATGACACCGAAATCAGCCGCTCCGCTAAAAAGACAGGAAAATGAATTTACATTCTCAAGGAGACCTTGTGCATCCATGTATGCCTTAGTAAAGAAGATATACACACATTTACTCAGAGGAAATGCTCAATCATAGGTTATACAAGCAAGAGCATGAATGACAACGTACAAACAAGTGTCACGTGTGAGCATATTGAATATAGCAGCACCGTTCCTGGCGTGGTGGCAATGTGCTATTATTTACCAACCCCTTTCAGTCTTCTGCTTAGCAGAGATGCATTTTCAAAAAGTACAAGAGGTAAAATCCAGGGCAATTTAATTTGGTGTTGAAACAAAGATGGGGGAATGGGGGCAGAAAAACCCCTAAGCATTCTTCTGGGAGAGGAAACTAAAAATTCAGCATCCAGCAAGCGGAGAGGGACATCAGCTGATTCTCTGAAGGCATATCTGCCCCCCAGTGTGGGAATGCGATTTGGGTGGATGTGCCTGACATCCCACTGCATGCACAGTTCAGGAACTCATGGTCACAGAGCTGCAGCTGCAGAGGGCAGTGCTAAGTAACCTGTTAAATAATATTATTTAAGGCCATGGGATTTCTTAGCCTTGCCGCAAATGTTACAGTTTGAAAGAATAAGACCTGAACTTTTGATTTATTTGTAATACTTAGCATGTTCATTAAAACAGAAATGGTCCTTCTTTGGCTTTGGCTATTTGCATGCCAGCTAGACTTGTCTCCTGACCTTGAAACCCAAAGAAAACGCGTTTCTGTTGTTATCAGTCATTCTTCTGCAAATGAACAGGTCCTCCTGAGTGCTAGGACAGCAGCGGGACAGGCAATATTCTCCAGGCTATAAGGGTAGCTTGCCTCACTTGGCAAGCTGGCATGTTCAATGCGTGAGGGAGAAATAAAAGGTAGATCAGCAGCGGAACGATGCCTACAGTAAGTGATATAAAATAGGGAAGTATTTTGGTAGTGTTGGCTCTGGTAAGGACGGAGCTACAAAGTCCCCTTGTAACAGACTGCACAGCAGTGAGCTGCCAGTGCTGTTCTTGTGGGGACATAAGGCTCATTAAGTAGGGAGCTACGTCTCTCCCCCAACCTCAGCCTTACTGGTTGTAGCAAAAGGTGGGTTTTTTTAACTGATGAGATCTGCTCAATGTCACCTTGCCTCCTCTGCATCGCCACCATTGGAGTCTCCTTGGGCCACTGGGCGCTCACAGTGACAATAGACTGGAAGGAGGTGATGCACAGGGGAAAGAAATTGCACTCATCTATTTTTTTTCCAAGAAGGCCATTAAGATGTGCCTTTTCTTAATGATTTTCTTGATGACTGGCACACTTTGCTGTTATCCCAAAAGTCAGTGGAGTCTCAGCTTACACCTGGGGGAAAACTCTGGCAAATCAGATCCCTTCTACAGAAGAAGTTACATTATAAGCTCAGTCGTAGCCTAGCTACAGCTTTTCTTCAGGTACTCAAAATATTATACGTGTAGCAGTTGTAAAAGAACACCTCTGACATCAGGCCTCAATTGAGGGTGAACAATACATTATTTTCTTCCATAATACCAGTAGCAGATTTCAGAGAGTGGAGCTGCTCTCTCTAGAAAAAAGGAAAAATAGACACAAAGCAAAGTAGCAGACAGAGCAGTGTAGATTCCTGACTGAGGGCAAATAGGTCACATTTAAGATGTCAAGGGGGAGTTGGGAGATTTATGTTCAAGCCTTTCCGCCAGCAACTTTTTGTGTGTCCGTGAACGGGTTCTTTAACCTTCCTGTGTTGCAGTGACCTGTTTGTAAACCGCAGATATTTTTTTGCTTAATTTGGGCTTGCTGATGCCAGTGGATTTCTTTGATGTGACCTCAGCAGGCATTGCTCATATCTTCAGGCTGTGGGGTCTTCAGGAAGGATTAGATATGTATAATTGACTTATGTATATCCTATATGTGTTTGTACAGCACCGTGCACAGCGCAATCCTGATGCTACCACGTGGGCTCTTTTAAGTGCTGCCAAAACACACATCATGGTCAGCAAAATACGATGCTATCACCTTTCCTGTTACCCTCTACCTCAGTTTTATTTTTACTGGAAAACTAAAGTATGAATTGGTTAGCAGCATGTCTCTCTGCGTATGTGTGCATGCACACTTAGCATCATGGTGAGTAAGTAGGAAGCTGTTAGCAGGACAGCCATTACAAGACACAGAAATGTTTGTGTTGGGAAGTACCCAGGCATTTCCTAACAGGCTGTGCTAAATTCCCAGGCAGGGGAATGAAAATGTGTACTTGCCTGAAAAGTCCATGCATGCCTATGCAATGAACTGCTAGAATAGTATTTTATCCCTATCTAGAAGATAAAAGCTTTGCTCTTGTTGTTGAAGGCCAACAGCTTTTCTTTTTCCTCTTTTTCTCCCTCTGTATGTGCACATGTGTGAGAGAGAGTTGCTATGGTGAACAAAGGGTAGGAAGAACTCTGATTTTTTCCCACAAAACTGTAATCTTATTCCTCCTGATACTGCCTATTTTCTGAGATATATATACATATGTATATATATTTATATGAAAAATATATATGCGTGCAGTCACTCACATGCACACACACAAAGCTACTTTGGAAACAGGGATATGTGACTCGTCACCATATAAAGCAACTGTCTTCTAAAGCCACAGAGCTAATTTTTTGTGAATGGCTCAGCTGGTGACATTACTTGGCTATGTTTCCAATTTAAGCAAAGCAATCTTGGGAGGACTGGATGAATCAGAAAAAGACTTCCAGATTGTTAGCATTTTAATAGCAAAATGAGGGCAATAGTCCCCCTCCCCCAGCAAGGTTCATGTGGAGGTGCAGCAGAAATGTGTATGAAGAACTGGAAGCTATTATATTAAACACAGCATCTTCAGCCACTGCAAACATAAAAATGAACGTGGATGGCTTTTCTATTTAATAACCTACATTTTTTCACTTACTGTAAAGCAGATACAGTGAGAACAGTATGATCTCACTGCAGGAGATTTTAGTAAGGACAGAGCAGGTTTCAGCCTTGTGTTAACTTTGCCATAGCCAACTTTCTTTTAGGGCTTAAGCCTGTGGACTGCAGCACATTCCTGCCTTTGCAGTGAGCTTGGGGAAATGTTTCACTCCAGCTTCATGTCAGGGCTGGGGAAATGCTCCTCAAACTAAACTCATAAACGGAGCTGCTGAGAAGTTTTTGCAACTGCATATTGTTTTCCACTGGGCACTGACAGTAAGCTGAAAGGAGAAGGGAAGCATTTCAGTGGCATTTCAAAATTTCATTTTGAAATACAGGTTACTTCAGAATATACTGGCTCTAGTTTTTTAGGCTGGAGTGTTTCAATGTACCATTTCAAAACGACTTTTTTTTTCAATCTGTATCTCTCAAACAGTATCATTTGACTGTATAAAGTCAGAACTGACATAACTTCATTTTCACAGAATAAATTGCCACCAGATAGACCAGATAAATATGGTTAAAGTAAAGAATCTCTGCACATGTGTTTCTCCAGTGCCTGGGTTACTCCCTTTCCTCCTAGGATACACATCCAATTTCTTTTTTCGCCTGACGCCTAGACTCCAGGAGACATATAAATAAAGGTTGGAGTGCCTGGTGCCTTTTGACCAAAATATTCAAATATGGATACATCTGGTTCAGAATATGGCAGATGGTTGCTAAAATACTAACGTTCTCCAGCACTTTCAGACACAGGTAACACAGCTCCATGTTGAGAGCCTGGTTGGCAAATCTCTTGATCCATATTATCTTAGTATATCTTCCTCATGAAATACAACAGGGGGAAGTGCTCTCAGTGGTAGTTAAACGTTACTGCTATGACCTTTGTTCTCTGGTTTTGTGGCTTTATTATTTTACAAAGGTCAGCATTAATTCAGCAATTTTCTTGCCTTTATTCCAGTAAAAACCTTACCATATCCGTTTGTTCCCTGCAGTTTATTATTCCTAGTGTGGTGTCTGCTGTTCAAAGCTTAATGGAAATCCTGAGAAATATGGTTTCCCACCTGTCTGTGTGAGTTTAGTACTTATAGCAGTTTTGAGTAATTTCTTTGCCTGCCCCAACCATAATTACAGCTGTACCTAAATGTAATGTGTAGTCAAGCTAAAGCCAAAGGAGCTCTGCTGATACCCTGCTTCCTTTTGAAGTTAAGGACAACAGGAGTATAAGCCTCTCTTACTTTTGCAAGCATTTCAAATTATATTTTCTCAGATTATATTTTGTTAGCTGGGACTAACTCTGGGCTTAGTCGTAGCCTGATCATCCTTGAGCAAATTGCTGAGGTCTCCACCTGGTGAGGACACAACCCTTTTTTAAAGGCTGCAGTGGGATAAATGCAACTGACGAGTGCAGCACACTGAAAACCGTGGTGACAGAGTCCAATAGAAGAGCTCGAGTGCCAAGGCATCTCTCTCTTTCTCTCTTTGCCATGCCAGGTTCACCCTGCTTTGCCACCCTGAGTCTTAGCGTGGCTTTCAAAATTAGCTTTGACCTTTTAGGTGGCTTGCTTCCATCTAATGAGCATGGCAGCTTCTTTAACAAACATCAGAGCTGGGTGCCGACTCAGCTAATTTGATTGCCTTTTATGCATTAATCAAAACCCTCATAGTAATCTGACCTTGACTAGGACATAACGATGTTGAACGCTGGTCTGCACTTCCCTTTCAACGCTATGGTGGGACGCTGCGGTGAAGAAAGTCCTCTGGTCCAGTCTAACCTTCCCTCTGACCCTGCCTCTAACCTATATTCCCTGGGAGTGTTTGCCCTCTGCATTATTCACAAAGGCATGGTGATTCTTTCTTCTTCACCTACAGAGATCAAGCCCTGTTAGTTTATTTCCCACCCCTTCTTTTAGGTCATCCTGTTGTGAAACTTAAAAAAAAACCCTGTGGAAAACAAACTTCTCTTGGAAACTACGAGAGTACATTTATTCAAAGGGAGGGTTGCTTCCTCATTTGTGAAATTAAAAATGGAGAAAATTGCCTACAGGCTTCTAGCAAGGCAGCTAGATAACTTTCATAACATATCAACTCCAGAAAGTACTTTGGAAGATGATGACAGACAGTTATTAATTTAATAATTAGTAAGGTATTGATTCATGATGTCTTAAAAATTGTTGTTGCCATTGAACCAACCAATAATTTATCTTGACGGAAGTAATGTTTGGTTCAACGTTTCCATTAAGCATACAGCCTCTCCTCAATCTATGAATCACCTGGGCTTGGTCCCCAACCATATCCTGCCTGACAAAATGTGCACAAGTGCCATCCTTTGGCCTTCCCACGTCTGTCCCTCTGCCATACAGGGCTTTGGTGGCTTTATCACAGTAGCAGTCAACATGGACAGAGGTGGAAAGCACAGCACCTTTTTATAAGACCTCATCAAGGGCAGAGACTGCCAGAGGTGTAAGGATACCCTGTGGACAGCTATGTGTTATCCACATAAAGAAATCCATCATAAAAAATGTTATTGGGGTGAAGTCACATATCCATGTCTGTATTCACACATCAGTCTAGAAAATACTTTTCTAACCTCTCCTGCTGTTTATCCCCAGGCGCCTTAATAGTTCACATGAATTGCATCCTAAAAGCAGCTGGTTTTGCTTCCTTGTCTATGAAAGGAGCTTACCTTAGCCCATCTGTGGCTGTTGGCGCTGTGGATGTGTGAAGTCAGTTGCAATTCTGTCTGTCTGTCCATGTGTCTCACGTTTCCACACGTGACAGTCAAGAGTGGATTTTGGGCTCCCAACATTCCCCTGATCATCTATTTTGTAATTCCTACCCATGAGGGCAAGGACAAGGGTAAGTCTAGTGACCTGCCTAAAACTCCATAGTGGCTGAAACCTGAGCTGTACCCACCTTCCCGTTCTGAATAAATAATTTAAGACTGGGCTTGGAAAAGGCTGAGGACTCAGCGGACTTGTAGAAAGCTTTGATCTTGGAGAAAGCTTTGATCTTGGGCAGCTGTGTTTGGAGTCCTGCAAGCTCCCCATCAGAGCTGGGGACCTCAGCTTTATTCCCAGGTTTTCCTCTGAGCTGATAATCACCTTGTGTAAATCATTTCTATAACCTGTTTGTATTTCCCTCTCCTCAGCCTTTGTCTTTCTTGTCTGACCAGAGAGGAACAGCTCCCTTTCACTCTAACACTACATGGCCTTTGGTGTCTGTGGAGCTGCTAGCTGTTACTGAAATGTAAATATTGATTATGTAGAGAATACATTAAAAACGTTAGTAAAGCTGCAGATGGGGCAGTCTGAAGGACAAACAGTTCAGCTTTGGAACATCTCTGGGATGAAGAAAAAACTTCTGAATGCCTTTGAGAAAAGAGATTGTGTCAAAATGTCTATTTTCCTTTTAAACAAAACAGATGTTTTCTGGTTTAATTCCTTTTGCTTTTTATTTCTATGTCGAGAGGAGGCAGGTGACCCTCCCCCCAGAAAAAGTCAGCAAAAGGAATCGCTGTTTGTTACACTTCCTTACGCTGAAAATTTCTGACGGACTTGCAACTTTAACACTCTTTCTAATGTAGTATATTGGGCAGCCTATTTTGTTCAAAGCGAAGTGAACCCTGCTGGTTTTGCCCAATCCACTCCAATGTGAAAATTGTAAAAACAGTCCCAGCTCACAGATCTCTCCTTCAGACAGCCCTGTCGTATGTCATACGGCATATTCAAGCTGCTGCAGCCTGTCCTATTGCGGCCATCCCACTGGCTTATCTGCTGTTTCTGTCCATCCTGGCTTCTGTCAAACACTCCAGCCTCCCCAAATGCCTCTTTTCCTGCTTCCTCTATCTGTCCTTCCCTATGCCCTATATTTCCCAGATGTTTGGGGCTTACAGCTGTCTTGTCCAGCACATCATATTGTAGGGTCATGTTGCCTGCCTCCTTGAATACAGGCAAGATCCCTGGCCTTTGCTCTTACCCCCATTTTCTTCTCATCCTGCAGTCAGAAGCCTTCACTCCTGTCTCCACCCCAAAGGGGTCCTAGCAGCACCGAAACTACAGCTGCAAAGAAGAATAGGGGCAGCAGTAATTCCATAGCATGCAATGGCACAGCTGGCTTGAAAGACTGAGGCTGGCTATTGATCTTCGAGTGCTCACTGCGTAGTGCCACTGAGATCGTCAGCACTTCTGCAATTAGCCACTGATCAGGGTGAGAAAAGATTGGCAGAATGAAACCCTTGACTTTTGTGCAGATAAGCCACGGTTTTCTTTTTTTCTTTCAGTGGCGCAATCTCCTTTCCAGCAGTATAATTCTCCACTGCCTTTGAAGATCTACATGTTTTTCAGTCAGTTTTTTCTTTCCGGTTCCTGGTTGGCACTTTGCAGTTGAGCAATATTCCCAGGGGACAAATTTTAAGAGGGTTTGTGAGAGGAAAAATAGAGATGTCTGAAAACTGACAGGATCCTGGCACACATGAAATTAAAATATTTCCCTTTCATGGCGTTGCTCTTGTCAATGCAAGACTGACATCCAAGCACAACCTGGAAATTGAGACCTCATTAGCACTTCTCTGAATAGGTGTGTTGGGGTATATCTCTTTCAAGCGTAGGCACGTGTTTATCGATGTGGCTGTAGGTAGTTTCTGTGTGCCACTGACTGGTTCATCTATGGGTCCATCTCTCTGTACCTATACACAGGACCCCAGGTACTGTTGTACTGTCATTACTGCTTCACCAAGAAGCATTTTCCCTACTGCTTTACACTTTACTGCTTGAATTCCATCTCAAAATTAATTTGTATTTTGGCCCGGAACCTCTTCAAGAAACAAATGAGATTTCTGCACTATAATGAGAGCAAAAGACTCCAGCCTGTTTGTCATGGGATAATTTTTTTAAAACGTCCCCTTTCACAATTTGGATTTGTTTATTTTTTTGACAATTCTTTCTTCTTCTCTGGCTTAAATAAAAAAAAACAATTCACAGGCTTGAGATATCCTTAAAATATCTGGACCTAGGCTGGGACAGGGGATTTCGGCAAGCTGCAGGACTGGAAAGAGACAGCAGTCAGTGACACTTCTCAGAGTAATAAGGAAAAATAAGCTGGATATCTTACACACAGTCAAGGAGTAGAAAATGAACTAAGGTTCGTTGTATGAAAAGTGTTGTCACACTGAGGGAGTCACACATGCCATGTAAGAGACAAGACGCTTATTGTCGCCCATACTTTGCAGGTGGTTTGTGCCTTTCTCCCCTGGGCTTGTTGGCTCACCTCTACCTTGAGCTTCCTCCACTGTTGGCCATCTTGTCACACTGTTGGGCACAAAGCGGTTCCATTGTGTGTGCCCTTCAGCAAAAGGCAGTTCCTGCTCTGAGGGATTTACTGTCTTAAATCGGCAAAAGCTTAAAGGAGGAAGAGGCACAGGGATGCACTGTTGTGTCAGCCAGCAGGTCAGCAATGCAGCCAGGCACACGGTTAAGGTCTCATCTCCCCTCCTGTGCTGTCTTCACAGGGCAACAGGGTCACTGATAAAACCAATTTGGAAAATTAAGCTGTTAAATATAAATGTGATTTGGCTTTAACAGCAGTGGAAAGCTGGTGAACAGGTCAGGTCTAAGAGGGCTGTGTACAGCTATGTTTGGAAATAAATTGTTTCTCTGGAACGGAAATGATGGGAGATTGCAAATATTGGAAAAAACATTAAACCTACCAAAAATATTACAGCAAAATCCTGTATAAGCACATACAAAGCCTGCTGGCTTGTCTTTTCATGCAGACTGTGCTTTATGCAAATAAAACAAAAAAAAAAGCAAATCACCTCAGAGAGAATGAGCAACTAATGCACATTGAATATAAAAATCCATATCAGTTCTTTTCTTTTTTGGAAGTTAGCAGAGAGAGGTCATTGAATCCTTTGAAGATTAATTCCCTTTTTAAAAATCCCAATTCTCCCAGATGCCATCAGATTGTTTCTTCCAATGACCACAGATACAATCTCAGAGCCAAATGTTGTATTGTGCATCTGTCAGAGCTGCAAATCACTGGCCTAGCACCGTGTTTTCAAAGCGTGTTTCTGAAGCATGGATGCATCCTTGCGGCTTGTTCTCTGCACTCACTGCTTGTGTTTAATGGTGTTGGCTCCTTCCCTGTTATCTTTGCTAAGAATGGCTTTGAGCGAACAGCACAGTTACTGGTGGTAAGCCCCAACTCAATTTCTGAGCCAAATGTATCTTTCAAGTCTGGGTGGAAACTAGAGAATACATTTTGTTCCCCCTCCAAATAAGCTGGTGTAAATCCTACCCCTCTTCCCCCTGCACCTTTTTTGGATTAAGTGGTTCATTCGGCTGCAGTTTTCTTTGTATTGCAGAAGGAGTAGTTTTCTGTATAAAGAAAAGCAACTGTCCCTAGGTGCCAGGTAGCAATGCAAACTGCCCTCTGTTCACCTGTCTCCTTTCCCTGGCTAGGCAAACTGCCCCGCACTGTTTTGCATAACTTGGATGAATGGTGATTGCAAGCAGAGAGTATATCTGAGAGTTAAAAAGCACAAACCCCCTAAATCAGGTGGGTTTCTTTTTCTGCTGGCTTTTGTTCCCTTTGAGTGTGCTTTTCTGGATAGCCCAGAGGGCTGATTGCATTTGAGATTCTTCTGTGATCACGTGAGTCCAGGAGCTGGTGTTTTAAGAAAGACAGCAGGTACTGTGTGAGTCATGAGAGCTGGGGCATGGTGTTGTCTTAAATCTCTTCCCAGTGAAATCGATATAAATTTCCATATGAACAGAGATAAGCCACTGCTAAGAGCTTTGTGGGGTGTACAAGATACTGGATTATGCATCTTGTTTCATCCAGCATTGTCGTTTATGGGGTAAGTAAATTCTGGTCCTGGTCTGGTACTAAATTTCTACAGTTAGTCTTTCCCTCATTCAATGACAAGAAAGGATTCCCATGGAGCAAAATCAAAGGCCATAAGAACAGAAAGGTCTATACATCAAAAACCCCCACCATCCACTCAAAAAAGGTTGAAGCTACTATCTCCATCCGCAGGTGTGCTCCAAGGGAGACCCACCTCTCTGTTAAACACTACATCTCTTGTTTTGTCCTGAATATGTCCAGCTTCAGCTATCTCAGCCTCAATTTGGAGCACTTTACAAAGGCTTGGCCTATTTATAAGTCCCTCAAGTTCAGCCCATGAAGATGAAAAGACCTAAACATGCCAGTCACTTTGAAATATTAGGCCAATTTATATAGTCAGGAACTTAACAGTAAAACGAAGGAGTGTTTGCTCACTTTGTTTCTCTTCTTGCCGAATTTTATTTCTACTTGGCTGTGACTTTTAAAAATAATTTCATCACCCCTCTAGATTTTATTCATTCTGTGTCCTTAACCATGTTCTCTAGCTTTATCTCACTCTTAGAGAGCAGTCTGATGATGTGACCTGCATATTTGACATAGCATCAATGAAGAAATAATGAATTGAGACCTTCTTTGGTGATAAAGCCCATTTTTTAGGATGGACAATTGGAATGTGTCGGCTCTGATTGCTACATCAGGCGATAGCAGGTGCTTTGTCATCTCTAACTTTTATTTTCAGTAACATTCTCTTCTGCCTTATGGGATCGTTTGTCTTCTGTTAGTAAATTCCCATCTGCACCCAAAATGAGTTTTCAGTGCTGTATCGATGGATGGATATAGTCAGTCTCTGTCCATTTAGTCTTCATCTGTGTCAGCTCCCATGGTTTTGTGTGTCACAAATTAAAGAAGGGGTCTGTTTACAAATATGCCTCTGTTGTCATTTTTATGCATGTCGATTTATCAATATTTTTTTGTTTCTAGAGTGATGTAACACTTGAAGAAAGAGAAAGCATTTTCATCAGAATAAGGAAGGTGTTCATAAGTAATCTCTGGATTTCTAGAGAGTTGTGGGACCAAATTGATCGTGTTAGTTTATTCAGCCCATTTGAAGTACTTTAAGAAAGAAAATATTAGTAAGAACATTTTGATGCAAAATCAGTTGGATTTCCCTGAAAGTCAGAAGTCAATATTTTTAAGTTTTTTAATTAAAATGATTTAGCATCATTGGGTCTGATTCTTCAGGTATAACAGCAATCCTGATAAGCTTCTTGGATACTATTGGTCCTTCAGTCCAAATCCATATAGCTACCTACAGTAGAATATAGCTTTTCATGATAATGAGCTCACTGTGAGGTGACCAAATCGGTGGTTACCCATGTCTTTTCATTCCTTTTCAGGAAGGAAGAGCCCATAGGAGTATTTAGCAGGGAATGGCCCTTGTGCACTCAAATTACTGTGCAAGGATGCAAGTGCTGGAGTAGTTCTGGCACAGCTCCCAGGGTTGCACATGATTACATAGCTGTCCGTCGTGGAGACTTGAGTGATCCCTGCCTGATGGTGGGGGTTGTTCCAGTCCTGTTAAATTTTGCCCATGTAACCTCTTCCAAAATAGCTTTCACCTTAAAGGCACTGCATAGCCAGGCTGAAATGCAAGAGGGAAATATGACAAAAGAAAAGTACATAATCTATATTTCCCCTGGTAAAGCACTGTAGTTTCACTTTTAGTCTAAAGCACATGCCACAAGCAAATGCCATTTATGTGTATCACAGGCAGATCTCCCTTTTGCTCAGTTTTATCACTTTTGGAAAAGTTTGCTTTCCTCTAGCCTTTTAAATGTCATGTTTTAACAGAATTACTGTAGACAGAGCTACTAGTTGCAGAACTTTAGAGTGTATATATACCTCTTACCTTTGTGCAACAAGTCCAGACCCTAAATCCACAGGCTACTTTCAACCACTATCAGGACTAATTCCCAAAAACATTTTCAAGTGCTTTGGTTTTACTGTGGGTGAGTATCCTCCATGAACTCTGGTCCCCTAACACCATTCATTTCCATGCAACTCCTGTTTGTGAGGGTCCAATCCAGGCTACCGTTTCCATTCACCTACCTTTCTAACATAGAAAACTTCAGAGTTGTTTTTTTCTAATCATTTCATAGTAAACCATAGAAAGAGTAATTTCTTCCCTCTGGTATCTGGTTACTAACTCTCTAGTAACTACTAAGTGCTGTGATATTAAGTGACTGTTCTTTAGGATGTTTAATTATCCCCCGAAAGGCCCCAAAGTGCTACTAATGGATCCTCTGGCTCATGACTCACATTACTGTTAGCCCCCTTTGCTTCTAGTCCTTATTCCAGTAACACCAGAAAATGGCACAGGTCCTGCAAACAGGAATTTTTTGCACCATGATCTCAGCCCGCTTCTGTCCCCAATCCAGAAGATTTTTGTAGTTCACTGATCTCAAGTCATTCTAAATAGGTCTCTTTTGGGGCTTGCTTTGCAGTGCGATGAAAACTGCGGGTACCTTCCATCCTCTTGTGTCATGGGAAATTGGGTTATTGTTTCAAAGCCATTCCCCCTGTGGCTCTTTTAGGTAGTTTGACTATTTATCCTGGTCCTTACACACATTGCCACCCTGTCTCCCTCTGCAGGGAGGGACCAAATCCCTGCCAGTGACACGCCGCTGATAAAGACTTCTCTCCTTGGAGTAACCCAGTCTCTCAACAGGCGTGTCATTTGGCCTCATAGAGAAATACAGTGAAAAGTCTGATTTAAATGGTGGTAGAACAGTGTCAGGGAAGGCCAGTCACAAAGACCAAGTACCTTTTCTGAACGACCTTGCAAAGACGGTCAGTTGTCTCGAAGCTGTTTAATTTTTATTTCATTTTTACATCTGTATGGATTTTAATCACCGTAGCTTGAAATACATCTATTCTGATTCCCGGTTACACAGTGTGTCTGGTGAAAAATGGGGATGATAACTTCCCAGGGAACGGCCAGTGTTTCAGACCAACTGCTCTGTTAACGTCTTTGCTGCCAGATGTATTTCAGAGCTGCACTGCTGCTTTTTATAAGCCGTGGAATACAGTTTGTAAGAGCAATCATCTTCCCAAATTGGTCATTACCAAAGTTAATGACCTGTTTATTAGAACATCAACCTTGTCTTTGCCTCATGCTGTTAATTAACAAATCTGTCATTAACTGCTGGTAGCCATGAATTTCTGCATGTGTGTGTTTTGGGGGGAAGAGGATAGGGATGCTTCATTAGGTATGGCATATTTAAGGTGGTATCCCTGCATATTGGTAAGACCCCATTCTTACACGGTTCTCACAGACTTCACGATTCATATGTTGTCCATGAATTTGTCTAATCCCATTTGGGACCTGCTTTGTTTTCTGTTTTAATCGGATTCTGTACCAGTTTCTGCAGGTGCTCCCTAGTTCTCATATACTGCTATATTCTCAATGAATGGCAGCTTTGCACCGACTTTATCCCTGCCGTAGGTGTGATTTGTGATCATCATGCATTGGGAAGTGCACTCAGAGGGACAAAGGGCTAACCTCAGAGCAAAGAAATTGTTTATGATCAAAACTTCTCCCTGCAATAAAATTGTCTGTTTTTCAAAAGGTACCCCTAACTAATTAGCTATTTGTTATTTTCAAGAAAAATGCAATCTGTAATAGCGAGGTCTGGCATAACATCTGTCTCCTTAGAGAGGGTTTTGAAAACCATAATTCAGGTGAGAATTACAGGTTTTATCCACCTTTGTTGAGATAAATGTATTTTGCCACTCCTCTCAGCCTCTAGTGCTAATTACACTGTTATAAAATGCTCTGGATTAATGAGGTTTCAAAACACATACACCCGTTTCGGGCCCTTTCTTGGTTCCGCCGTGAGCTGTTCCTCCTCTCTGCCAATGAGTCCTATTTGTATCACTGTGCAGGTGGAGATCCCAGTCGAGAGTGACTTAAATATCAAGAGTCCCTTTGGGTAATGCCCAGCATGAACAGGTACAAGAACAAAACCCTTCAAAGGCATTTACAGTCCAGGGGCAACCTTCTGTGAGGTGACTGAGTTGGTCTCTTAACCATTTGCCCAACAGGGAGATCTCCCTACCCCGGCTCCTATCCGTGCATTTCTCTACTTGTCTTGGCATCCATCACATCTGGCACTGATCTAGTTCACCTCACTGACGCACCACGAAAATAGCTGTATTTTCCACTGTTGGTTTTACTAAGCAGCACTGACTTGAGGAGGGTCTAGCAAACACCCAGCCTGGGTGGAGAGGATGGAGCAAGTAAGGGTGGGCACATGGCATGGGAAGGACAAAGGGAGGTGAAGGGGGACCTGGTGGTGGTGAAGCACTGGGGTAACTTGTGACAGCCTGTAGCAGAGCTCCCTATAACAATGAACTCTCAGACAAAATAATGAGCTCAGAAAAAATAGCTCCTTGGGCGGATACCTGATTCTAAATCTGAGGGGAATCTGTTTAACAGGGCTACATATGTATCTCAGAGTTCGTTTTCTATACGCACTAAGGCAGTTTGGTATCCAAATCCCTCTCAATTCACACGAAAATTAAGTGCCCCTGAGTACAATTAAAAATCCCCACCTTAGGGCTGTGTTGGCTGAGGGTGCAGATAACCTTTTCAAGGTCACAGAGCAAGGCAGGAGCTAACCCTTCCCCAGTGCCACTCTGAGCAGGGCATCCCACCACGCTGGCACAGATGAAGGGAGGTGACACTGAGGTTACACACAGGTTGCTGCTATTTACAGACTCTGGCTGTAAGGATTGTCAGCACCCAGAGCATAATGTTTCCTACAGAGAATCACTGAGCAGTCCTTTTCCTTCATTAGGTGTTTTCACCTTGCGCACTGGATTAGCCAGCAGTTAAACTGTTTGCAAATAGTAGCTCCCTCACATCAGTCTTCTCCGGATCTGCAGGCTCCCCTTTTCTTCTTTTTCCTGTGGGCTTTGCTTTTTAAAAATAATTTGTCTATAAGTCGGTGGACAAAGAAGGGAGAAGAGGAATAGACTGTTGAGAACAGGGTGTTTCATCCTACATGGACAGGTATAAGGCAAAATAAAATGTAAAGTTTAAGAGTAACTCAGATGAAACCTTGATCCCAGAGCTCGCTCAGCTGGCAAAAGACAAGCCCTTTGCTCTCCATCAACTCAGGTCCAGTCTTATTTCACACCTAGGAAAGCAAAATAAATGGCGTATTTCAGAAGAGGTGCTTCAAAGCTATTTTTACCTTTGAAACGTACCACTGAAAAAAACATCTCCTAAATAAAAAATAGAACAAAATAAAAAATATCCTATTCACCAAGTCATCAAGGAAGGAATGTAATGAGAGACTCAGATCTTGGGAGGCAAGTCCAGTTTTAGGGTAAAAAATTTTAAATCACATTTTTTTGTGACTTTGGCTGGCAGATGTCTTAGGAAGTGTGAACTCAGAGGTACTTTGTAGGCTCCAGGCTGCTCTACAACATAATCAGAGCCTCGGTCCCCTTGGAGCTCTAGTGTGATACCTCGTATAAATAACTAAATTAGAGAAACCATCAAAACAACCTGCAGCTTTGACTGGCCACTGGAGCCTTCGTATAAATGGGAGGAATATAAATGGCAAATAAGCAAATGATTTTTCCATTTGTGGCAAAAATTCTACCCTTCACATTCAGTGTTTGATGTGTTGATTATAATCAGGCTGCTTACTGAACGCGCTCAGAGCAAGAAGGGGGGCAGAATGGAGTTAGAAGCATCATGTTTACAGTAAATCATTTTTTAAAACAGCGGTCTTCTTACCAGCTAAAGACCTTCTCATCTTAAGTGCATCTGGCATTGTCAACAAATCCTGTGTCTTTTCACTTGATTGATCATGGACTTTAAAGGAGTGGTTATTTCCCTGATAAATGAGATATCATACGCATTCATCTATTACAGAAATGCTGTAGATAATTAATCATTGCCATCAGCTCATTACAGCTCTTAAGGGTACGTGTGAATATTCTCTAAGTTAACAGAACAAAAACTCCAGGTGGAAGGTTAATAGTACTTTTAAAATCAAAGTGACATTGCAGAATAGGTCAGCCACTGCCTTTTAGGTTTGGTACTTTTGCACCACAAGATCTCCTGTGAGGCCCCTTGCTCGGTAATGACGGGCCAAAGTCGCACCCAGTGGGAAGCGGAGCAGTTGTGCTGAAATCTGGGCAACTATCCCAGCTGGAGATGCAAAACTCTGTGGGTACTGCCAGCTGAGAAAGTGCCCTTCTTTGTCAATGCAAAGCATAATCCAAGGCTAAAAGCAGATCACAAAATGTGTCAAACGCACATGGGATCCCACAGGCGAACTGCTGCTGGACCTTGGCAGTCAACAGTACAAGTGATCATTCTATGCCTCCCTTCACCCCTCCTAGCAGTGGATGAGAGTGGACCTGTTCGACAGTGATGATAAATGTTCACTTTAGGAGAGGTGATTGTCACTCTACTAGTTTGCTAGCCCAAGCCCATGTGTCTGCACTGTTTTCTTTCAAAGGGTTGTCTTTAAAAGCAGCAGCGTAAGAAAGATCAACGCTGGCTTGCTGAGCTGTTGGGAAAGATTATAATGAAATTTTTTATTTCTGCCAGCAGTGGCCACATCAGATAGGCTGAAATCTCCCACCTGCATGTGCGCAGCTCCCTGGGAAGTCACGGACCTCACATCTCGCTAACTGATGCTGTTCATCTTGATATATTACCTCCTACTGAATCTATCTCTCTTTCAAAGCCTTTGGGAAAAAGTGTAGATAAATGGTGAAAGATTTGTTTTCTTTACCCACGCAGTTCACTCATTGGTTTGTACAAATACCTGCGGGGTATCTTGAGTCAGGTTAGACTCTGTTCACCCAGAAAACAGTCTTGGAGGGACCAGTAGAAATGACCAAACATGTTTCCTAAAAGATTTTTTTCATAATCAACTCAGAGGCTTCTCTCGCAGGGTCTGTTCAAGATATCGTAGCAATAACTGCAATAGAAAAACAAGCTACAACATAAAACATTCAGGAGAGCATTCTAGAAGAATCATTTTCAAAAAGAAAGACTCTTGTTTTGCCTGCTTCTTCGGATTTCTGAGTAGGATTAGCACAGTATGTGTGGATAGCAAGCCTTTCTGGAGGGTAACAGTTTTGTAGGGGACGTTCATTTTTAGCAATGTATTGCCGAGTTATAAAAAAGATGAAAACCATCTGATTCTGAAACTAGGGTGTTCAAGTTTTTGATTCGGGATTGTTTCAGCAGAAGGAATAAAAAGGTCCCAGCTTGGGGGAAGAAGCAATGACACCCATCCCCCCCCCCCCCCCCCATCTTTTCAACAAAGACTGTTGAAATTTATGGGTTTAGGCATAGGCAAAGTAAGTGGCTGAAGAGGCAGAAGGTTATGGAAACAAGATGGTGACATTGGGACAAACGGGACATTTGAGACAAGTTCTCCTTTAAATTACCAGAGGATTTTTACTTCCGGTTTTCTCTGTCAACTGTAGTAATCCTTCCACTAGTGAAATATGAAAGAGGTCTGGCAGGGACTTCAGGTGGTAGCTGCTTCTCAGGAGAGCCCAGTACAGGCAACTGAGGCCCTGATCAATTGAAGGATCTCAGCTCATCTTTAATTTGACATTAATGAATAATCACATCTTCAAACAAGAGCAGTTTGCTTAAGTCTGCCCTACAAGATGGTCTTAAAGTGCCAAATGTCCTTTCTTGACCTTGCTAAAAAATTCAGACACATATGTTTTCACAGGGAGCCCATTCATGGTGCAAAGGGGGCACCCAGAAATCATGAGAGAACAAATAAGATTTTGGTTTCACTGCAGATGAAGCCAGAGGAGCAATGCGCAGAGCTACAAGGATGAAGAAACAATGCAGGCAGCTCTGCTGGCTGATGATGTACTGAAAGCCCCAAAGACTTGCATTTGTTTGAAGGCTGCTAAGGGATATGAACCCATACACTTAAAAGGAGCTGTGTTTCAAGCAGAAAACAAAAACAAGCCAGCCCAGTGAAAGGAAGGAATAAAAGCAGCTTGATATATTCTGACGGTGAAATTAGAAAGCAGACATGTATAAAAGCCAATGAGCAAACTGTGCAAGTCAAGAAATATGATGTGCCCTGTATTCTTTTAATAGTTTATTACTTAGCAGATTACACAATATTTGACACTGATGCTTGAAAAGCCTCCTGCTGTTTAACAGTACTCTGCAATAAAATGCTATAATCTGTTAGTGCACCACACTACCACTATAACCCAGAATTTGTAGGGGAATATTTCCCTTCCCTTCAGTCTGTCTGTCATTTTGCTTAAAGAAAGAGAAGAAACTGTGACTTCTCTCCACCCTCTTTTCCCTGATTACATGCCCCCAGCCCTGATTGCTGCTCCCTGAGAGCTTTCCTCCTGCCTGGGTTTTCCTCGCAGTTAGCCTTTCGCGGTGCTGCTCAGAGACTGCAGAGGGGATGGCAAGAATACACAGAAAATTGCAGCAGAGGCAGTAAGGCAGCAGTAGGTGGAGGGAAAGTTACTATTTTCCAGTCAGGGAAAAAGGCTGTGCTGCAGCAGAGGGTGGAGGGCCTTATAGGCAGGGGGAAAGGCTCTTTCTTCTGCATGGGATTAGGGGTCCAGCTGAAGGGTGCCGAGGGGAAGCAATGTTACTTCAAACAGCAGGCTGGAAAGATGATCTTTTGGCAGCATTTGGAGTTGGCAGAAGGGATACAGAATAGCTCCAGCAAAAGATGAATTCACTAGGCAGACAGGAAAGGCCAGATCTTAGAAATGTTACCCAGTAAATGTCCAAAATCTGGATGTGGCTTAGGCTGGGGAGAAGGCCATATTAAAAAACAAGAGTGAAATGAAGATAAAGAGTTTAGTGTCCTTTGCTAAATACCTGGATGCAGAACTGATGGGAAACCTGGAGCAGTGCACCTGTTTTTCCACCATAGCAGTGCTGTAAGCAATTCCCGACAATGCATTTCTTTAATATTTCTCTCTTTTGATAGTTATAGCAGTAGCTGTTGGAATTAATTATGATTAATTTAATTATAGGTATAAACCAGGTCTTTTTCAAAGTGAATTATAGTTTCCTTCAATAGTATGTGGTGGTTAAGTGCTGGTAATTAAGGGTTTGAATGAGGGCTTGACAGTGCATTTTCCCATCATTGAAATTCCACTGCAAACCCCATAGTGTTTGCAATCCAGCACACAGCCATAAGGTTTCTCTGGTTTTTTTGGTGACAATATATATATAAGGTAGGTTACCATGAAGGGCTGCCCTTTATCAACCTACTACTGAATACCTAAGATGTCTAATAATTCATTTAATGTGTTTATCTGGGTAGTTCAGTCTTAATAGGGCAGGTAGGGAGATGATGGTGCTATTGGTTTGAAACTCAAGTGTCAGTCCCATTCGTGCGGGAAGGGGAGAGGATTTGCATCTAGCCCGAAGTCTCTGGCTCTGACCCTCCAAGGGGGAAGAGCCTCTTGAACGCTACAGGGGGGACTTTTGTTGGAGAAACCCAGTTCTTTCACAGAAGATATGTTTGTGGATTGTGTACTTCTGAGCTTGGGTGCCAATAACGTGGTCTCAGGCATATCTTCAGAGCAGGAGCGGTGAGCCCCGGGTGCTGCTGCTTTGGGGTGAGAGCTTCTGCCCAGCCAGGCCACTCTGTCACTTAGACCTGGCTGCATGAAGTGTTAACTATTTAATCGCACTGAAAAAATATGCTGTAGTCAATCTCTAGCACTCCCTGTAGTTTCCATTTGGAGAAATACTAACTCGTTGGACTGGCTTTAGAGTAAACAGAAATAATTTGTCCTGCGCTGTGATAATTCAAAGGCACAAACCCACCTCGGCATGTGGTGATGGGGGAGTGCCAAGGGCTGGTGGTCACAGGCAGCACCTGCTTGTCCTTTTGGGACTGGCTGTGCATACACCCAGCCATCCAGATGGGTTTCTGTGGCTTTTAAATGCAATGGGAAAATGAGCAGGTTAACCAGCTGTTTAAGGAGAGGTTTAAAAAGCCATTAGTTTGCTCAGCATGAAGTTACCTACAATTTCTGGGTGTCTCCTGTTGCAGGTTTAAGGGTAACCCTCCGTGCTAGATTCAGGCTCTATTCATGGTCAAATTTGGCACAGGGGGCAACAAGGAGGAAAAGGCCATTTCTGGGGTTGCGACAGGAGCTGGGTGTTAGCGGGAGCTTTATGCCCAGCAGGGAATGGCTGGGGGGTTTGGTCTCTCCTGCTTCCACACAACAGCTGGATAAGCACACCACAGCTCCATAACGCGCAAAACTAGGGGAGATTTACACACCACACGCTGTTGGCGTCATACCAGGCCAAGCAATCTGTTGTGTAAAAATATACATCCATTCCCTGCTATGGGATAAAATGACACCACTGGAAATGAGTGAACAAGGAGGAGGAATGCAGTTCAGCTCAACACAAAGGTGATGTCACCTAGGTATGAACCCAAAGGTGTTGTACAATCATGGGGGAGGCAGCAAATGCTGGTCCCTTCTCATGTGTTCTCCAGGCTTTCCCCTCAGCCATGGAGGGAGGAAAAGTTTTCACATTGAATTTGCAGTCTTTTGTCAGGTTGTCACAACCTTAACATTATTTAAATGTAATTTTTTAGTCTATGAATTTGAATTATCCATGGATTCGATTCATTACCAACACATGCCTACTAGCCAGTTTCTAAATTATGTTGCTGCTGACGTGAATTATTATAAATAAGACTGTGCCAAATGTCAATTGATTATTCAGGAGTAATCAATAGAGAGAGAGAAAAGACAGCTTTGGTTGACTAACAGCAAATGATTTTTATTCCACAGTCCTGGAATTTAGAGTAAGGCAGTAAGTCAGGCTGCATGCCAGTCCCCCAACAAACAGTTGCAAAAGAAAAGCGATGCTGGCCTCCTTACAAATAAGAACCAGCAAGTCTGTAGTTAGCGCTCTGCCAGTGGGGCCACAAATGTGAATGTCCCTGGAAAAGGCTTGCAACTGGTAAACCTCCAGTTTTTGTCACTGACTTGTTCTTAGACTAGTTTTTTTCTCCACATGCGGGAGCTCCTTCTGAATCCTCTCTCTGCGGTGTTGCAATTGTGATGCCAGTGTGGGGAGTTGGTGGTGGCCGGCTGCCAGGCACCCCCCTGGCCACTCACTCACTCCCCTCCCCAACAGGATGGGGGTGGAAATGA
Organism: Harpia harpyja; assembly: GCF_026419915.1. Lineage (NCBI taxonomy): Eukaryota > Metazoa > Chordata > Aves > Accipitriformes > Accipitridae > Harpia > Harpia harpyja. The sequence goes on along the minus strand of NC_068941.1, from coordinate 29,307,180 downwards.
GGAGAAAAAAAGCTCGTGTGTCGAGATAAAGACAGGGAGATCACTTACCAGTTACTGTCACTGGCAAAACAGTCTTGACTTGGGAAAAATTAAATTTCCATGTTTTTCCAGAGGTGCCACCACCTTGGCTGAAGGGCTCGGGAAAAAAAGGCAAGGAGAAGTATGTCAGCATAATTCAAAGGGAAGCTTTGCTGCCCGACTTTGCTCTTCTTTGCAAAAGGCTTTCCCCCTGCGGGCAGACAGGAGGTCATCCTCTTGAAACCTGTTCTTTCATCACCCTTCTCAGGATGAAAATCTGAATCCAAAGGGGAAAGCAAATATCTATGTATTTTGTGTGATTGAGAGGAAGGCTGCATTAGTTGTCGTGCCTTTTTCTACTTGCATGCAGTTGCCACAGGGGACATGTACCTGTGTCCTAGGTGCCCCAGGTCACAGTCCTGTGTCTAGGTCTAGAGGTGTGTTTGCCAGTACTTGAAATGAAGATGGTGGGTTTATACTCAAGGACTGAGGTCTGGGAGCAGGTTTCATTCTGCTCCTGGAGATACATGGGGCTGCCTCCAGCACAGGCCTCCATGGGTGAAAGTATTTTAAACTGCAACATCAAAATTCGCCACAGATATCCATCAGGACCCTCAGAAATGCTTGAGGTAATAAATGAAAACAGGGCAGATTAAGTAGCATGGTCCTGTGAATTGCTCTCTAGTGGAAAGAGTTGTGCTGAACTCAATAGGCCTCCTCGGTTGCGCAGCATTGATGAAAAGAGCAGCAATCCTGTCCCAGAGACATAGCCAGCCCCTATATCTGCCTACAGCTGATTTTCTAGGCTTATTTCTAATGAACAAATTGAAACACAATGAGTAAAATTCATCCTTCGTGTAACTTAATGAATTTTGTTACAATCACAGAGGAAAAACCTGTTATTGCTGTGGCAGATCTGTGGTCTTGCTAGCTCTTGCACTCTCATGATATTTCCTGCTTTTCTGAAAACCTGCTGGAGTCCTGCAACTGCAGGTTTCCCTGTAATTGCAGGGGAATCCAGCACTCAAGATAAGCAAATGAATAAAATACTTGTTTCTAGATACTGTAGCTGCAAAGGAAAGCTTGAAAAATATGAACCTAAAAGGCAAATTTAAGAGAATCCTTGATGAACTCTTAAATAAACATGACATTCAGCCAGGGTAGTTTTTTTAAAAAGCAAGCCTCCCTACTGGGAAAACGCTAGAGGTTTTTTAGCTATTTAGCAGGGAAACATAAAAATCATGGTCTGAAGAAGCATTGCCCACCCTGAGATTTTTAACATTTGTCTCAAATCATATCATTGCCATGTAGTCACAGTCAAAAAAATAAGCTGTGTGTTTTTTATCTTGGGCACTGGTTTAGAAGTTTTCAGCCTGGGTTTGCTGTCGGTTTCCAGGTGCGGTGATGTCAGTAGGGGCTATAAAATCACAGCTGCAGGTGTCAGAGGTGCTGGAGCAGTCAGCTTTAGTGGGCTCCAGCTGTGTACTGCAGAGCTTGTTTGCACCTGGGGAAGATGGGAGCTGTGGGGCTGGGATAGCAGCTGTGAGGAGTTGTGAGGAAAGGATATTGGACGAGTGCTTTGGCTGTACAGGGATGACTTGTATGTTCCTGGAGCTCTTTGAAGTGAAGCAGGTATGTGCTTCTTGGGGGTGTATACCACTTGCTGGCTGTGTTACAAAGGAATTAGACCTTTTTTTATTATTGTATATTAGCTGGAAAGACTGTTTTGCTGTGTTTGATATGAAATGGGGCAGCAGCAACTGCCACAGCAGCTTGTCTTGCCTTTGCTTTGCCCCACAGTGGGGCATTTGAGGGTGGCCCCACAAATAATTCTGGAGCTGGATCTCAGTGCCATGAGAGCTGCCCATGGTGTGTGGGGTATAGGGAAATGCTTAGCTGGGATGGGGGTGAGGAGGCTGCCGAGCTGCGGAGTTGTTTTTCTTCCTGTACCTACAGTCCCTGTGCAGTGGGGATGTGGAGCTGTTCCCCTCCCTGTGTCCTGAGTGTCACCTTTATCCAGGAGGGCTAGGTGGGTATACCCCTCCTCTTCTCTGGCAACATCTGTGTGCCACTGTAGCTTTAGGCTTTATCCCAAAGTGCATGCGCGCACACACACGCACAAAAGCTCCAGCATCCAGAGCAAACCTGTGGCATGTGGTGTGGCATGGCATGGCTGGGCTGAAACCTCATCAGAAAAATGTTGTTTTCTTCGTGCCAGGCTGACCTGAGCCATCCCCTGACCTCAGTCGCCTTTGCATTTTCATGAGCTTTTGTTTTTTTGGTGGGGTGTTTTTAGTGGATTTCTTTGCATAATGATCACATAACGATGTTCCAATAACTTTGATTGCAGAGTGAGTCCTGTGCAAATGCTAATGAATGCATTTATAGTTAGCTTGACATGAAGCCGTTATACATGCAACCATCCCACAGCAGTGAGATGTTTGTATTGGTGAAACCAGGCTGGGTGGAGGGAGATTCAGTTTCTTTATGTACTGCTGTTAATTAGGCATGTGGAGGATGGTAAACATCCTTGGGAAAAGACTGACTGCTACAGTAAGTCTTTGGGTGGCTGACATGGCATTTCCTGAGTGGTTGTGGATTTCCTTTTGGATGTCCCATAGGCACTTACCCCAGCGCAGCTCTTGTGCTTGGCTCAGGGAGCCAATTAATGCTGAAAATGAATCTTTGCACTTCATATCTTGTGGTAAGCATTGGTAAAAGCTGATAGTCAATGCAACTTTTCTTGTGGCTGCTCTCTGAACTCTCACTACCATAGCTTGAAACTCAGGGTGAAGGATGGTGCTGTCCCCATGTTGCATGCAGCTTATGGCCAGCTCTTCATACCTGACCACTCATGAAGAACGTGCCTGGCAAAAAAGCTAAGGGAGCGCTTCTGAACGAGGTGAGGTACTTGTACTTTGTGCTCCTGTAGGTGCTTAAGCACAGATTTGAAGTGGTGGGAAAAGCTCCTCTCAGCATTTAAATAAATATATAGGCTGGGATGTTTAACAGGGAAAATTCTTGCGCATGGTGAGAATTGCAGCCAAACCATTGCAGAGAGCTGCACATTCCCCTCAGATTAACAGCACATGCAAGCAAGTATTTCAGCTGCTAGAATATATTGCCTTTAATTCTTTTTTCCTATGAAGTTCTTACTGAAAGGGAAAGAATAATGTTCCTGTACCTATGTGGTCAAACAATTAACCCCTTCTTATCTGGGTTAACTCTGCACGTAAAGCACTTATGTGACAGGTGAATAGGATGTGCTTTCAGACTGACTGCCAACAAGTTTCTTGCGCTAGACATCCGAACGCCACCAAAGTGACAAAATGTTCCAGACGTGTCATACGTACGTGTACATGTGCTACAAAGGCTGCTAATATCAGAACAGTTCAATCTGTGAAACACGTTGGTATAGGAATGCTTAGCATCTTTCTAAGAGACTCATTTCTATAGTGCTGTGTGTCACTCCAGAAACTTTCTATGCACTAGATAGTTTTTAAGAAACAAGAATTAATTGCTTGGCTTGAAATGTAGTGGAATAACTCAAGAGAACTAGGCTTTTAAATGTGACATAAATCAATGGGAGCCCTAACTTGGGATTTTCTGCAAGCAAGAAACAATCAATGCACTTGGAAGGGTTGTTTTCAAAAAGCACCTTACTTCAAGCTCTTAGAACAGCATCCATGGCAAAACTAGTGTTTGGGGTTTTTTAAATTTATTTTTTGTCTTGCTCTCTCTACCATGCTTTCACACCATGAAGGTCTATGGTGTAAGTGTTTCCAGAATGACTACCCAGTGATTATTCTGTTTTGATGCTGTGGGTTGTGGAGGGTAGGTTTAAAGCAGCAAATGCTTACCAAATTAACTCTGGCTTTCAGGGCCAAAAACTACAGCTCTTTGTTCTGTGCTTGCCAGTCCTGCAGTGTAAGGCATGGTTTCATTTCGCACGGGTTAGCTGGCTGGGAGTATGGTGCTGGAGCCTTCTGCAACCAGGGTGCAAGGGCTTCCTGGCCAGTCCCTGGATGACCCACCACTAGCAATGCAAGTTTGCATCTCTACCACACAGTCTAGTCAGACATGAGGTGGTGTGAGGCAAAGCTTTCCCAAATGGTTGTCTGAATATTAACTGGCCTTTGTGGTGCTGCTTCCCAAGCTGTGCAGCTGACAGTGGCTGTTGCTGCTTAGGTCAGGCTGCTGCTGAGCAGTAGGGCAGGTAGGGTGACCTGAGCATGTTTGCCCCAAAATGGTGCAGGGCAGGTGCCTCTCTTGCAGATGCTGTGTAAGGAAGTGTTGGGGAATACAGCGATTTCATTGAGTGGCTCGTGGGGGGGGGAAGTATTTTGAGATGTATCTGGATACAATTTGACTGGCAGCATGAACCTTTTCTTGCATCTTGATGGCTGCTTGGAGAAGTCTGCAGTGATTGAGGCCTCCAAAGACATCCAATTCTGTGTCAAATCTTACAGGGAGGGCACAATACAGGTTTTTCTCTGCCTACTCTGATTTCTAGTCACAAGTTGATAGCTTTTATCCCGAGTTGTGCTTTTACCCTTCGAGGTATCTCGATGTTGTAGGAGAGCATTGTGTGTAAGCAAGATTGGTAAAACCTCAGTTTCTGTGCTTATGCACAGATAGGCTAAATGCTTTCTCCAAGGAACTGAAGCTCTCCAATTCCAGGATGCTTTTCCCCCTTTCCCTTGGTTTGTAGTGAACGTAGGGAGCACTGGCAATCCACGCCCCCATTCTCTGCTTTGAGCAACACAGGCAAATCCTATATGCGTGAGGTAAAATTAAATCTGTGCCATCATGGCTGGACAGTAACAATGGTGAATTCAGCACATCATCTCTCCTGTGCAGTCTGACGGTGTTTACATGTAGTCATCACCTGTATTGGGGAGCTGGGCTGCTCAGCATTGCTGCAATTTCTAAATGGCTTCATTTAGATGTCACCAATGAACTAATTTATGGAAGCTGTAATTAGTGATGATGGGACTGCAGGTGGAAAGCAGTAAGTGGTGACATTACTTAGTGACTTCTTGAGGGATTTTGACTGTCCAGCAGCTGGCTGCTGCATGTAAGGGAAGAATGACAGCAAATGAGGGAAAACAAAACAAAAAAACCAAACAACAAGAAAACACACCCCAAAAATGGAAATATATCTGGGAAGATGGATGGAAAATGAAAATCTTCTGAGTGATGGATAACCTGATTTTAGGTTATTATTTTCCAAGCAGAGAGGCATGATGTAGCCATGTACATGCTGTCACAAATGCATCGAGTCAAATAACTTCCCAGTGGTGCCCATGTTTGTTAATCCCTTGAGAATGCTGGTTGACCTCCAGGAAAGTGGGCTCTGTGGGAAGGTGTGTGCCCTAAGCATGCCTTTCCAGACTGATCTAAAACATCCCAGTGGTTATGGCCTGGCCTGGCCTCAGTACCCCTAATAAAGAAGTTATGTGCATGAAGCAAGGGACAGAGATTAGCCTGGCTTTAAAAGCAGGGCTTAAAATGATTGCTTGCTCCACAGGTTGTAGTTTCCTGCCCCCTTGTACCTGTAGCTCTGTGTGCTGTGGCCAGTTTCATTGCTGCATGATGCTCCCTGGGAGACTACAGGAAGATGCTCACCTATGATGAAAAACAGGGGGGGAAAGTACACCACTGTGCTAGCTGATCCTTACCAGAGGATGTATTCAAACGGACGTATTTAGTCGCATGTGGGTGCCAAGTTAGATCCCTGCAGAGACATCGTATCATGGTTGTTGCACAATTCCTGTTACAAGTTGTTGGATCTGATCCTTACTTGTGCTGCTGCACAATGGGAGGGGGGGAAACCTGAAGAAAGGAACAAAATAGAGCATGAATTGCAACTATTGGCTGCCAGTGGGGAGCTTTTTCAGCTTCCTAAGGTTGTGTAAACTGAGTTTCTGCCTTGTAAGTTGAGGTTCCTGTGAACTCCATAGAAATATGTAAGAAATAGCTCTTTGTAGTGAGATAAGCCAACCTAAGGGCATGAGATGGAAACTGCCCAGAAGTGTTCTGGGCTGCTTGTGTGACTTGGCTCCTTATGCCTGTTGCAAGAGTAATGTGGTGAGTACCAACACTGTGCACTCAGGAGCAGTAAGAAGAGGCAGTCTATAAAAAGTGATTGTGCAGTTGCTGTGACTTTTTTCTTTTCTCTTTTTTTAAATTTTTTTTATTTTTTCTGTGGTCTGGCATCCTAGTGGCCTCTAATGAACTCTTGAAGTATCTGCAGTGGAGGGAGATGTGACAATTTGAACAAACGATCACTAATATGTTCTTTGCACTAAGTGAAATAAAAGGAGTGCTTGAAGGAGAGTAAGAGAAGTATCTTGAGGGGGTTTGAGGCAGAGGTGGTTTTGGCACGAAGGTCATCCACCACAGGCCATCCATTGCAAGCGACTGTTGGCCAGTTTCATAAGCTGCATTTTCTCTGTGCGAAGGGAGGGTATTGCAACACAAGTCTGTGATGGGAAACTTGCATGGGAAAGGCCTGATGGAGGGAGGGAACCAAGCACAACAAGTGTTCTATCCAGGAGGATGGGACTACCTTACCTGCAAAGGTCTGCTTTCTGGAGATACTTTCTCCTCTTTGGGTGTGTGCTGTTTGGCATTGCTGATGACTTTTGCTGTGCCAGCTGGAGTCAATAGCTCTCCTGTGCTTACCCCATTCTTGACCCCCATTAGCAGGGTGGTGCATCTGTGGGTTGGGTTGTTACATTGGTCTTCTGGCATAATGGGGCTGAAAAAGCAAAACACACACCTTGAAGTGTGGTTGTTTGGGGTTTTTTGGTGGGGTTTTTTTTGTTGTTTGGTTGGTTTTGGTTTTTTTTGTTTGGTTGGTTTTTTTTTTGCAATCCAAAGCTTGAGAAGCGCATCTGTAGCCTCCCAACTTCTGAGTTAGTCTGGAGGACAGCAATTCCTAAGCTGGCCCTGCAGTCACAAGCTTGGCAATTTCCCCTTTTCTTGCATGTTAAATCAGCAATTTTTTTTCATAATGCTCTATTCCCTGGACTCATGTGATTAAGACTGAAGTTGCTTTCCTGTTCAATTAAAGAAATAACTTTCAAGTAAACATGGTAGAAAGAACAGAATGAAATAACTGATACAGTCTTTTCAGGTTAATTAGGGGAAATTTCTGAGCTACCCTCAATGTTTAAAATGATGTGAATATGGGAAACTCTATTTCAGCATCTCTTTTGTCCTAATTGCAGAGCGAAAATAATTAAATATTTTTCAGTTAAATATTGAAATGCAACTCTGATTCTTTAAATCGAATTTCATACTTAGTTTTCCTACATAAGTATGAAATGTAATGTCTTTGATCAGTTAAAAATTAAATCAGCATCTGTCTAAAATGCTACTTTACCACACAAGTCAAACCAAGAAAACATATCTTCAGATTTTCCTGTGCAAAAGTCTTTGTACTTGTATTTTACAGAAAGAATTAAATAACTTTAAGAGAAGTCCTCAACCTCTTCTGTTAGTATATGTGATTCAAGGCTAGGTGTGGGACTTAACACTGTAAAATGACCCAAAAGCTGATTTAAATTGTGAAAATCATGCTTAACAAGGAGTTGATATGATTTAATCATGTGTTGACTAATAACAAATTGGTATTTGTGCTGCCTAGGCTGTCTGAGAGCTGCAAATTCTTAAAAATGAAGCAATGCATGGAGTAGCCACAAAACGGAGCAAAACCTGATGTGCTAACCAAAGGAGCAATGCTGATCTCTCGCAAAAACCTGTCCTTGGAGGAAAGCAAGCAGCAGTGGCGGTTTGCAAGCTGGCATTGCCATGTCTGCATCCTGTCAGAGAAAGCGCGAGAGCCTAGCACAGGCGTAATCGGTTTAGTATTCCCCTTGGGTTGTTATAAACAAAATCAATATGTACTAATGACTGCAGCAATAAATTTCATCATGCTTCATATGGTAACTGTCTGCACTTACCCAGTTGTTGGTTTGACAGAGAGCAATAGAGTTTACCCTTTTAAAGTTGTAAATTACTATGAAAATGCTGAGCCTCACGGTAAAATACATTCATGGATGATTTTAAGCTTAGGAAATATTGGTAATACTTTCACTAAGCATACTATTAAAATAAATAAATAGTATTTATTGCTTGGTTTCCTAGCTGCAGCTGGGTGAAGAAACATGCCATGCATGTTTATCATGCTACTTGTGGTTTCGTAATGTTTATCTAAAATTGATTCTCAAAGAAGCAATCTGAGAAGCTTATTTTTTCACATCTGTCCAAAAAAATCTTCCTCCAGAACAGATTTCTTGCAAGTAAAATCTTGATTTATTTATTTATTTAAGTGCTGTTTAGTTTAGGAGCCCCTTCTCTATTTAGAAATTTCCTCTTGCCTTTTTTTTTATATGCTCACAGATAAACTTTTGGAAGTTGGATTAAAAGTTTCAGCTCCAAATGAAACATTTGGACTTTTTGCTCATACTGAATTCCAAACTTCAACACTTTCTTCTGAATAGAAATGGAATGCTGAAATTATAGGAGTCTCCCACAAAGTAGAAATACAGATTTTTTTTTTTTTTCTACATGTCTGCTGCCAAATCTTTTTCTCTCTTGAACTTTGGACCCCATAAGGAGACAGAAAATCCAGGTGCCTTGAATTATGCATTTATTATTAAAGTTCATCCACCTGAGATAGCCCCCAAGAGTCAGTTTTGGATAGTCCTTAACTGTATTGCAGTCAACCTTATGAACTTCACTGAGCTGTGCACCCTGTTAGCCCTTGAAAGGGACTCTTAAGCCACAGGTGTATATAATGGCTCCAGAAAGGATCTAGATAAAGCACAGGAGAAAAGAAAGATAATTGCTGTTTTTCAATATGTAAGTTAAATTTTTCAAAAGCATAACCGACTGTAACCTGGTTGCCTCTGTGTGGACATGTAGCACTGTTTGAGATGCCTGGTGCTATCTGAACCATCCTCATGAAGAGTCTGATCCATCTGAGTGACCCCCTGCAACAGGCTTGGGTCCAGGCCTGTCATCAATTTTAGAAGTTTTTGTGAAGCTCAGCCATTACACTCCTAACACAGAGCTGTCTGCATGTGAATAGTCTGGGCTTTCTGTGCCTGAGGGTGAATGGGATCTACTCCCCAAGTCTGCTTCTCCACAATAATAATTTCTCATTGATCTGGAAATAAAGCAAGCTGCCAGAAGCCACAGTCTGAGTGTGTATTACAGCTGAGAATAAATCAAACCTGCCATAGTATTGGCAAAGATCAAACCTGCCCTGCTGACTTGAATTCTGTGCAGTATGGCAGCACAGCATTTGGTCAAAGAGGGCAAAAACAAGTGCAGATTAATTCTTTGGCAGCTGCATCTTTGTGTAGGGAAGGGGGGGAAGTCCCAAGTTCTTGTGGTGCTTCACAGCCAGATGTGTGCTAGAGTTTGGCTCTGCAAAGCCAGACTTGAGCTACCCAAATGCAGCAGGTTTGCTGTTGTAGAGGGATCCTTTCTGCATTTCCTCACCACATGTGAGAAAAGGAGGTATCAGTATGTTACCTTATGCTGCATTGCCACTGTCCCATACTGTGAGGGCTTCTGTGGTGCTCAGCAGTGAACCTTTTGGATTTGAGTCCATCCATCCTGGAGAAGAGCAGTCATGGGGCTGCAGTAGAGCAGAGCTAGCAGCATGACTTTTAAAGGGCTGCTTATTGTGAACACTGTGGACAGCTGAAGGCCAGCATCTGGGTTGCAATATGTTGCTCTGAGTTTTTTCAAGTTAAGTTCACCGGTATAGAGAAGACCAAACATGTAGACACAAAAATTTAAGTCTATTTTGTCTTATGGTGTCTTAACTTTGAAAGAATTCCTAACTTAGGGGTTGTACTATGCTCTGGTATCCAAGAAGAGCAGCAGTTTATCAGTACCACTCATTCTGCCCTCCTCCTTGTTTCTTTTGGGTGCTCTACATGTGGTACTCTTTGAGAAGTGCTGCTACCCTGGCTTATTTCCAGGTACTAGCTAGTGGCATTTCTGGGAAGGTTGTGGGATTTTTCCCTCAATATGTGCATTGCTGCATTAGGCACCAGGTGCCATATCAGATAGCAGATCTGTATTCTCCAGGATGATCTAATACCTTCCAAAGAGAACAAGTTCATCTGCCCACTTACACAAAAGCTTTTCTTTCCTTTCTGGGTTGAGTCAACCTAAAATGAACAACATTTGCAATTGAAAGAGCTACATGGAGGGGGGTGGGGTGGGGGTGGAACATGTCAAAAGCACTGCTATCCTGAAAGGAAACATTACAGTGGCCCTGTACCACACACTTGTCTTAATGGCAAATCTCTCCAGTGCTGCAGCTCCTGAGCTTGGGAACATAAGGGCAGAAAAGGTGCAGTGTATGCAACTGGGCAAATGTCAGATTTGCAAAAATCCAGGCTCTGAGCCTTTCCCCCTGTCCGGGGCTGCACTGCAGTGTGAGATGCTTTGTTCTTGGGACTGATAGGGGGGACCAGGGCAAAGAGAGGCTGGGGGTGTCTGCCCTTGCCATAGCTTGCCCTGCCATCCCTTCCTGGAGATGTGAGCTTGGGCTCAAACGAGTTTCAGGAAGGCAGATGGGCAGCATGAGTGCAGCTGCCTTCTGCCTAGGGCAGAGCCTGCTTCTTCCCAAAGTACGTTCCCTGCTTCCATCGCTGGATTGCTGAGCCCTTATTGGCAAATGAGCCTAAATGTGCTATTAACGATAGGCTGGGTCTTTTCTTTGAGCTGGAGGTCTGTCATTTCTTTTTTGGGGATGGGGGGCATTCTCAGTGCTGTGATTTACACTGCATAATATGTGCTCACTGCCCTTGAGCTGGGCCTTGCTGTTCCACATGCAAATGGCTTGCAGGTAGCAGGATGGTGACTTTTTACAGCTCCATAGGCAAGCTGTCTGTTTTCCACATGAGCTGAGGCTCAGGCATGTATAGAGGGTCAAACATTGCTCAGTGTGGTGGCAGAGAAGCACCCCTTGCCAGATCGCAATGGCTGTCTGGGTCTGACTGGTGCAGCCAGGCTCCTCAGGGTGCTTGGGCAGGGCATGAAGCTCTTCCATTTCTGCTGGTCTGTAGCTGAGGGATTTCCTGAGCCACAGGTAGCATCTCTGTTTTTCCTAATCCAAGAAGGATTTTTCTTCCATTAATTTCTCAAATTCTCAGAAAGATTTTGGCATCTGTAGTATCCTGTGGCTCAGCTGCATGGCTCAACCATACATCTTGTGAAGAAGTACCTCTTTTAGTCTGCTCTTGAACTTCACGGTTTTTTACTTCATTAGATGGTCTTAAGTTTTTGCATCAGAAAATGCTGAACAGTCATTCCCTACACCCTTCTCCATGCCGCGCACGATTTTATAGACCTCTACCATATTGTACTTTCCAGGCTGGATCCCTATTCTTTTTAAGTCCCTTTCTACATAGAAGCCATTTCACTCTTTTAACCATTTTTGCTGCCCTTCTTTATACCTTGTCCAGGTCTACTGTAATTTTTTGGCATGTGAGATGAGTTCTGCCTGCAGTTTTCAAGGTGCTGTGGATTTGTATGGTGAGACCAGGATGTTTCCTGTTTCATTCTCTGGCACTGTCAAACTGGGAGGACTGTGTGATTAAATAAAATGGTGCTGCAGGGTGTTAATGGGTTGGCCCCATCCCCAGGCTGAAACTTTCAGTGTCCCCTGCTCCAGGGTATGTTTTCTTGTGCCAGAGTCCAGCCATTTCGGAGTACCCAACTGTGGGGCAGACGTGCCCAGGAGCCCAGAATATTTCTTGGCATCATGTTTTGGAATCGGCAAAAACATTCCTCTACTTTTCACATGTAAAATTAGGACAAGACGCTGTTTCCTACTACACCAGTGGATTGAGTGGAGAAAAGAGCTGCTGTGTGAATGCATAAACCAGAAACATGATCTGTCCTGCCACTTGCTCTCTGTCCCTGCTGTAAGGGCCTGAGCAGTGTTTCCCCACGAGGCAGCAAGCAGCTTGCATCTGTGTGCTTGTTCCCTGCCTCCCAAACTTGCCACCCTGCAGCTGCATCAATGCAAAGGCAAATTGCCATCTTCCACCCTGCTTCTTTAGCTAAAAATGTCCTTTGCTGATCCTGTGTCAGCCCTGCTATACTTCATGCTGAAGAGCTGCATTGAGAAGGGACAGGATCAGACAGCACATTACATTTCTAGTTTGTCAACTGTCTCAAGGCTGTCTGCAAAAATTAGTGTAATATCATAACTTGTCTGTATATGTGTATAGCATTACATCCCACAAAACAATAAATTGCATTTGCATTTGCAATGCCTATGTTAATTTTCCACGGTTTATTAAGAAAATCATAACAATGCACGCTATTTATGTGGGATGTATTCAGAGATTTATCTCCCTAGTAATATATTAAATTAGAATGGTGACATTAGAGACATAGATTAATGTATTAGCATTTCTACTGTAGCTTAGAGTCAGGATTACATCACAAAAGGAATTAGTTTTGCGGTCTCTTCATAGATCCATTTTCGGGGCTGTCCTTCACCAGCTCATTGTCAATCACAGTCACCTGGATAGATTAATGTTTGTGTCACTTTTCTTCTTGTTATGCTCTTCGCTATAAACAATGGGACACTGGGAATTTGAATGCTTAGCGGGGTCTAGGAAAATAACTTGTTCTACTGCTTTAATCCTTGCTTTTGGGAGTTACTTGGCCAATAGTTCATGTTTCTTCCACGTCTGTTGCAATAATCCCAATAGTGACATTGTAGGACGTTGCAAAGGCCACATCCTCCCACTATGACTGTCATTCACTGAATACATGTGAGAGAACAAAAAACTTATTTTTTGAACAAAGCTTGGAGTAAGCAGCCTCTCATATGTGAATACTTACATTACCTGTGATCTCAATAAATAAACTGAACTCTTAAAAAGTGTCCCCTGGTGTTGTAAAATGATGTCAGAGGAAGTTACCCTGTGTGCCTTTTGGACTAGTTGTAAGATAGGCTGCAATGAAAGCACTTTGAGGTTATCTCTTGTCTGATTTGTTGCTAGAAACCCAGGAGGCATTTCCCTCAGTGTTGTTCCTGACAGAGTTTTGATGTGGGGATGTCCTGGTTTCAGCTGGGATAGAGTTAACTGTCTTCCTAGTAGCTGGTACGGTGCTATGTTTTGAGTTCAGTATGCAAAGAATGTTGATAACACTGATGTTTTCAGTTGTTGCTCAGTAGTGTTTAGACTAATGTCAAGGATTTTTCAGCTTCTCATGCCCAGCCAGTGAGAAAGCTGGAGGGGCAAAAGAAGTTGGCACAGGACACAGCCAGGGCAGCTGACCCAAACTGGCCAACGGGGTATTCCATACCATGTGACGTCCCATCCAGCATAGGAACGGGGAAGTGGGGGCAGGGATTCGCTGCTCAGGGACTGGCGGGGTGTCGGTCGGCGGGTGGTGAGCAATTGCACTGCGCATCATTTGTACATTCCAATCCTTTCATTATTGCTGTTGTCATTTTATTAGTGTTATCATTATCATTATTAGTTTCTTCTTTCTCTGTTCTATTAAACCGTTCTTATCTCAACCCACGGTTTTTGCTTCTTTTCCTGATTTTCTCCCCCATCCCACTGGGTGGGGGGGAGTGAGTGAGCGGCTGCGTGGTGTTTAGTTGCTGGCTGGGGTTAAACCACGACAGGGGAGTAAGGTATTGACAAAGTGCTTTGGAGTGTGCTGCATGAGTCCTGGTTCTGGGTTGAGGTTTCAGTTTTCACACCGTAAGCTAGGACTGCAAGTGCAATTCAGTCCTTCAATAAGAAACAGAGAGGGAAATCCACATGTGCTCTCCCTCTTCAGTCTCCCCTTACAGAATGAACAGTATCCTCCAAAAACTAATCTGAGATTAGGGAAGCCTGTACAGCTGCTGTTTGGTTACCACATGGGTAAAAAATTTTTTTTTATTCTTGTTGCAAGACAAACTCAAATTGCTCATTTCCGTCACGGAAGTGCCAGACCTCAGAAAATTTGCTTTTCTTTCGTACCAGCTGAACTCTGCGGAAGTGCTCTTCTCCTTTCCTCTGTGCTCTTCCTGGGGAGATCTGAGCATGTCCAGTGGGCTGAACTGAGAGCCAGAAAAATCCCGTAGGCTTTTCTGCATATGTATCTGCAGCCTTTCCTGTCATATTCTGGATGAATTAGCTGTCCTGAATATAAAGATGTCGTGGCAATGACTGTCCTTTGCAATGTTTGCCCTGCACTGATAGCAGCGATGCCCATCTGCTATCCACAGAGCCACCCATAGCAAAAATAATATGAATTTAAATGAGATTACTTCTTCCTCTGTTTTGTTTTGGTTTTTTTTTTTTCTTCTTCACACAATAAAATGCCGCCAGTGTGAAATGATCTGATGGAAGTAGGCGATGAATAATTTGACTTTAAAGCTCTGTGGCATTTTTTGGATTCTGTAATTTCAATGCAATTTTGAATGTTTAAATTACAAGAGAAATGAATGAGTATCTTAGACGTCACTAGGATTTTTCTTTCCTCCATTTATTTTCCAACCAAGGCCAATTAAATCAGACTAATCATATGGAAAATTTCAGAATCCCTTCTTCAGAATGGAAATATTAAGAAAATGTTCTTGATCATCTAGTATATTCTGTCTTAAGTCACTTAATATTCCAGAGATGTTTCACCCACAAAAACTTTTGCTTTCAGTGGAATTCTATAGGAATGTGAAAAATTAGTAAGTAATTAGCAAATATTATCATGTATGCTGGAAAGATTAGTATGTTCCTTAGATTTAAAGACAGTTGGAGCTACTCTCTTTTCTTTAAGAAGGAAAATGATGACTTAAAAATGTTAATCCTCAGCTGACATTCTTCAAATGCAAATGTACATGTACATATTGTTCATGTGTGTGGCAGGTTGACCCTGTCTGGATACCAGGTGCCCACCAAAGCCGCTCTATCACTCCCCCTCCTCAGCTGGACAGGGGAGAGAAAATATAATGAAAGGCTCATGGGTCAAGATAAGGACAGGGAGAGATCACTCACCAATTACCATCATGAGCAAAACAGACTCGACTTGGGGAAAATGAATTTAACTTATTATCATCAAATCAGAGTAGGATCATGAGAAATAAAACCTAAATCTTAAAACACCTTCCCCCCACCCCTCCCTCCTTCCTGGGTTCAACTCCACTCATGATTTTCTCTACCTCCCCCTGCAGCGGCACAGGGGGACGGGGAATGGGGGTTGGGGTCAGCTCCCCACACCTTGTCTCTGCCGCTCCTTCCTCCTCAGGGGGAGGACTCCTCACTCATCCCCTGCTCCAGCGTGGGGTCCCTCCCACGGGGTTCAGTCCTTCAGTCACAGACTGCTCCAGTGTGGGTCCCCCACGGGGTCACAAGTCCTGCCAGAAAACCTGCTCCAGCGTGGGCTCCTGTCTCCATGGGTCCACAAGTCCTACCAGGAGCCTGCTCCAGCATGGGCTTCCCATGGGGTCACAGCCTTCTTCGGGCATCTGCCTGCTCCAGTGTGGGGTCCTCCCCGGGCTGCAGGTGGATATCTGCTCCACCATGGACCTCCATGGACTGCAGGGGGACAGCCTGCCTCACCATGGTCTTCCCCACGGGCTGCAGGGGAATCTCTGCTCCGGTGCCTGGAGCACCTCCTCCCCTCCTTCTTCACTGACCTTGGGGTCTGCAGAGTTGTTGCTCTTACATGTTCTCACTCCTCTCTCCCGGCTGCTGTTGCACAGGTTTTTTTTCCCCCTTCTTAAACATGTTATCAGAAAAGTGCTACCACCATTGCTGATGGGCTCGGACTTGGCCAGTGGCGGGTCTGTCTTGGAACCAGCTGGCATTGGCTCTATCGGATATAGGGGAAGCTTCTAGCAGCTTCTCACAGAAGCCACCCCTGTAGCCCCCTGCTACCAAAACCTTGCCATGCAAACCCAATACAATGTGTCTTTATAATTTCAGCATCTGTCATTTCTAAAACAGCTGTTTTAAAAAAGGTCAACAAAAATTCTCCCAACAGCTCACAATTTCCTGGAATGTTTCAGTCTTGCAGAGATGTCAGTCTCATGTCCATAGTAATGCAGTTTAGAGGCTGCAAAATAACAAGGCAAAGAGCAAGTTGTGTGTTCGCTCATGCTAGCTCTTGTTTCTGGGTCTTGATGAAGCCAGTCACTGCACTACCGGCTGCATCTGCTCCAACAAATACACAGACTTCTTGCGGGTGAGGCTGTTCAGTGTGTTCAGATACTGTGGTTTGATCAGTCAAGTGAGACCTGTTTGCTGCTTGCACAGGGGCAAGCAGGACCTGAAGCATGCAAAAATAGCCGCAAGTGCTGCTTTGTACAGTTTTAAGCTCAGGCTTCCTGAGCTCTCTGCCCTTGCAGCAGCCAGAGAGGCTTTCAGGAGGGTTTGGGGCTCATCTGCATTGCACTTTCTTCTCTGCTGCTGTTGAGAAGTGCTGGTTTTCTGGACATGGATGGGTACCAGCAGAATCTGAAGAGATGGAGGAAAGGAAACGCAGCCTTCAGAGGGCTTGCCCCAGTACCTGACTTGGTTTTGGCTGGGATAGAATTAATTTTCTTTCTAGTAGCTGGTATAGTGTTGTGTTTTGGATTCAGTATGAGAAGAACGTTGATAACACACTGATGTTTTCAGTTGTTGCCAAGTAGTGTTTAGACTAAGTCAAGGATTTTTCAGCTTCTGATGCCCAGCCAGCAAGAAGGCTGGAGGGGCACAAGAATTTGGGAGGGGACACAGCCAGGACAGCTGACCCAAACTGGCCAACGGGGTATTCCATACTGTGTGATGTCATGCCCAGTATATAAACTGGGGGGAGTTGGCCTGGTGGGGGCTGGATCGCTGCTCGGGAACTAACTGGGCATCGATTGGCAAGTGATGAGCAACTGCATTGTGCATCATTTGTTCTGTATATTCCAATTCTTTTATTATTATTATTGTCATTTTATTATTATAATCATTATTATTGTCTTCCTTTCTGTCCTGTTAAACTGTTTTTATCTCAATGCATGAGTCTTACTTTTTTTCCTGATTCTGTCCCCCATCCCAGTGGGTGGGTTGCAAGTGAGCAAGTGGCTGCATGGTGCCTAGTTGCTGGCTGGGTTTAAACCATGACAGTACTGGACCTCAGTGAGGAAGGGTACACATCACTGCAGTAACTTTGGCAATGCTATGGGGTGTTGTTTATAATAGTGTTCAGCATTGCAGGAGACTTCAAACTGAGAGCAGGTATTTAGACCTTTCCCATGGTCCTGTGATGTTCAGTGTTTGCTCTCTGCCTGAAGCTGATTCTCTGGAGAAGTTAGAGATTAAAATTATTCAACCATTTCTAGAAACATGGCTAAGGAAAACGAGAAATCTGTTCCTCCCCACCCCCCCCTGCTTCTTGGTGAACCCAACTGTATAATGGGAATTTTCCCTTTTTTAAGAAAATCAGAGAAAACCTCTAACTGTCATTTACCTGCTTGCCATTTCATCTCTCTTTGGCAAGATGAGATGGCCTTAAGGTGAGAGTAAGTGTTTCTTACAGTCATTACCAGGTTTCTTTTCACAGTATGCAGTGACAGCCACTGTGTAATGGGGTTTGGCACTCAGGGCCTGCAGTTCTGAATGAAGATGCTGAAAATGAGCAACTGGCAATGTGAAAGGGCCCTTCTGCGTTAAATATGCTTGGTACAATAAGGGGCAGTGGGCAGCAGTGTGTGCCCAAAGCGTGGTAGCTTGGTGTAAGCCATGTTCTTCTCCCCATGTATCGGTATTGTGGGACCATATCACACCTGGTCACCATCATTTGACATCACTCATGCTCATCTCTAAGCTCTGTGATGTATTTCTGAACATGCAGTGACTATTCAGGTGCTTTCTCCAGCCTCAGTAAGTGGTGAAGCTGCAGCTGGCAATACATGCAAAGCCACACGCTTCATCACCCAGAGCAAGCCTAGTACCTTGCCGACTGCAAGAGCTATTAGGCTTCTTCATAGGTTAACTCACAGCTTTGCAGGATCATTTCTTCTGGTGTTTGTCTGTAATCACACAACTTGCAAAGGAGGTGACTATCGCTGATGTGAAGGCTTGAACGTGCTAGAGGTGGTCAGGCTGCATCCTGCCATCTCATGACACCACTGAGTGACAGCCTGGGACAGCGCAAGCATCCTGCCCAGGCTGCACCCTTTTGTGTAGTCAGATGAGATGACAGCCGTAAGCCAAGCAGCACATGTTGATGATCCTTCCCCCCCACTGTGCTTTCTCTCTTTGCCTTGAAAAATACATGGCTCCTTTCCCATACGCCTCAAAGTGTTCAAACATGATCGAGACATTCTTTTGGAAGACTTGTCAACCTTACATCTCCATAAATTACTGCTGGTTTCATTGCTTATCTCTTTTGGCTAAATTTGTCAGATTTTTCAAAGGTACATGCTTGACTAGAGTTGGTTTGCAATTTAAATGGTACTTACTTTAATTTAAATATCAGCAGACTCATGTGGGTTTATTTAGTGTGTATGAAATGATCAAGCCAACACGTCAAGCAGCTCATCCCAGACAGTCAGTGCTCCCCACTGAGGGTTTATCTGATCTGTGTTTGTTCACGTTTGTGTTTTATTTCTTTTGTGTCACAGAAATTTGTTGCTCAAAAATGCTGATGCATCTTTTTCTTTATTTTTCCTCGTGCTCCAGAAGACTTCTGATTCAATGTAAATGGGACTTCTAGTTTAACTGGAGAGAACCAGGGAAAATTATGGGTTGATTTATCCCTGCATTGGATAGCGCTGGTAAAACAAGCCTGAGTTTTTAACGTTAACTCATGATTTTTGGATGCCTGACTCAGCACACCAAAGAGAGGCCTGATCCTTATCATAGGTGCCCCTAAGTTTGGGCCCTCTGAGTTGGCATTCATATTTGAGGATGCTATAATTCCTAATTTTGTATGAATTAGGAATTTGCTTTTGAAATTGGGCATCAACCAGAAGTGGCAATTTTTGTTACTTTGAACAGATGCTGCCTGCAGACCAAGGACCCCAGTAATGCTGGTGAAGGTAGCGCAGAAAGAGGGTCAAGAATGACAAGACCATAGTAGGCTAAACTGTAATCTAGCTTAGAGAGAAATCTTTTGGGTTTTTGTCTATCCAGAAGTAGACAGAGCTTCCTATAAAATGTGTATCTTTATTTACATCTCTTCAGGCAACAAATGCTGACCTACAATGCCACAGTCTAAAGGAGCAAGCGTGAGTCTTGCTTATGAGGTAGAGCAAAGAAGCAAAGCAAATTGATTGACTCTGTCAGCTCTGTGTGTGATCTTCTGAATGGGAAGTTGTTGTCTATTTGAACCCTTGGATGGTCTAAGAGCATAAAAACCTCAGGCTCAGAGTTTATTTAGGATGGGTTTCTGATCTGGCCATAAACAACCTACAGATCACACAAGTCAAATAGGTATCCTTGAAGAGACTTAGGATGAGCCCAAAGAATGTCAGGGCTCTCGTGTGTCATGTGCACAAGGTGTGTGACTAAAACTAAAGACCAGGCTGGTAAAGCTTAGCTCTAAAGTGGTGTATGTGTAGCAGCAAGTGGAGGACTCTGTGCGAAATTCTCCTGCTTGGCAGCTGCAAGATAGATGGAGAGTTTACCATGCTTAAGGGACCTATGAGCATAATGTTGTGGGTTGGTTTTTTTTTTTTTTTTGAGGTTTCAGCAGTGCCTGATGCTCATCAGCAGGAAAACCTCATTGTTAAAATGAGGAAACTATTTCAGGCTACTGGTTCTGACCTTTTGAGTTGACATGAATAAAAGCCAGGTTAATGAAATGCATTGCTCCACTAGCAAGTCAGGAAAAAAACTTGTCTGCTGCTCGGAAAAACAGTAAATGCCACAAAGATTTATGCAGAGCTCTAGTGTAACTCCAGAGTCATGTGAGCCCTCTATACGTAAGATATTGAATTTCTGTGGGGAAAAGAAGTCACCACTTGGCTCTAGTGATGCTCACAGTCCCTGATGTCTCAGGGTGACAGATAACAATAGTCATAATGATTGTGACTTGCTTGCTAAGAGACATGGTCCATTTAGTGTTCTTGAGCTTATTGCTTGCTGGCTTCAAAGCCACAATCCTGAAGCGCAGTCAGGAAAATTGCGTTTGACGTGGCATGTTGAAGAATGGCATAAATCCTCCAGTGCGAAGCACTTACATTTGTGTTAGGCTGGCCACTACTCATCCAGCTGCTAAGGAGCACCCAGAAGAGTTGGCTGTTGATGAAAACACCTTGGAGCTGGCACTGAACTGATAAGACACTTGGGTCCCTGTTTGCATTTCCTGAGATCATGCAAGTGTTTGTACTTTAACAACCCAAATTCTTGCAAGCAGCCTTTTTTAAGCTCAGAATATTAATGTAAAGTGGGTATTAAATTGGCTAGGCAGTTCAAAGTTAGTGCTCGACAAAGGAAACTATTTGTTGTTACGAATGATTGTTATTTGTTGGATTACTTGCTCTGTGGTAGTGCCGAGGTGTTGGCCCTGCAGCCATGCAAGCAGCTACATGTTCCTCTAAAAGGCAAAAGGATTTTCCTCCCCCAGAGCTCACAGCCTGTGTCTGTAAGGGAGCAGCAGGTGCTTTGCAACCTATGTGCTTCAGTGGCGTTGTGCAAATTGTGTGCAAATTATGTTGAATGAGCTATTTATCACCAATGTGCAAGCTAAGGTCTTTGTTGCTGTTGCAAGCATCTCTACACCAGCGACTGCAGCCCTCTGCTAGTTGGGGGACTTGGGGAGCTTTTTTTGCCACTATACCTCTTTGCTCTTCCTATTGCTTGTAGGAATAAAGTCTTGGAGGAATGAATACTCACAGCAGACTGTAGCACTGGGGTGCGACACCAGCTATCTCTAAGGCGACGCAGCAGGCTCCTTGTTTTAGTGCATAGCAAGGTGTCCCAGTACTTTAGGATTGGGTGATTTGTGGCTGGGACCTGGAATTGAAGAAATCTTCCTTGTCAGGCTTTAGCTCTGAAGAGGCTTTCTCTAGCCCAGAAAGTAAAACTGGCTTTGTAGTTACAAAATGTGCCACTATATGGGATGGAAGGAAGACTTCAGGGGGGAATTTCAGGCTGCTTTCCCTGTGTGACTCCCCATTGCCCTCCTAAACACGGGGAAAAGAAATGCTATGGCAGGACCCTTTTTAAAAGCAAATCTGGTTGTTTTCTTTCTAACCTCACTTTCCCTGGAGTAAAGTAAAATACATTTCTTTGGCTCATTTCAGTCTAAAATAGGCATCTGGTGCCATTGGAGATGCCCTGGGGCATCAATCCTGGCCTCCAGCTGCTGTCCAGAAAAGCAAAGTTCTCCCATAGCTCCTTTGTTGCCTCTGTTGGCCCCACATGAAAGTCTTGGCTCTGCTACAACATCTTGAATGGCACTGGGTGCCCAGGCAGCAGCACTGAATCTAACCCCGTGTGTCCCTCCAGCCCCAGCTGCTCAGAAGAATCATGGCAATGAATAAAAGCCTGTAGATAAAATTTCATAGTGGATGACTCCTTCTCAGGGCCATTAGTGAGACTGAAAAATCAGACTTTATAATACAAAGCAATCTTCCACCTGAACTGCAGGACAGCTACTCTAGCTCCACAATGTGTTATTTAAATCCTGTTTTATAATAGAATTTGGTATTACAGTATGTATAATTTATAATATATTAAAACCCATTTCATAATATATTTTAATCTCCAGTGATGAACAGCTGGGACAGTTTTGCAGGTTCTGTAATATCACTATGGCAACATCCTTTAAAAAAAAAAGTAGGACAATTGAGAGATACCAAGGACTGGTCAAGGAAAGAATAATGACACTTGTCAGTTTGCATTCTTTCCTATAGTTTATTTTCTTCTCAGAAATGGCATCTATTCTGATATTTTTGCATGTGTTTTCAGGAAATTGCTTGTGACATTACTGAAATGTTGCATCTCCTTTAACCTTTGAGGGCTCAACTTTGAAAAGATTTGTTTTCCATTGCAGTGCTAAATGACTTAGCCCATCTACGAAGATGATTAGAACTCAGCAGCTATTGGTGGACTGGAAATATAGCTTCCATCAGATTTCCAGTGTTTCTCAAAAATCAAAATAGTGCTTTATGAGTCCAACCTAACATGCTTAATTTAGAAAAATGGGACTTGTCTGTCATACTAAATGGTTAACTGTTTTTAAAAATCAGGCTGCTTGTTTTGAAGCCTACATTTTGACTAAGACTCTAAATGGCAATTATTCTTTTCCTGAGCAGTAGTCAGCAAAGCATATTCATCATTCATTACCAAAGAAAGAAAGAAGAAATATCATTTCTCCCTCCCTTCCAAGTGGTGGTGGTACATCTCCAAAATGTCACTGCAATATCTCAAAAAAATTGGGATCAAAAAGAGTGAAGATCTGTGGCTCACCATTTGCTTATCAGGTGTTATGCGGTTCATCCATGGAAGACTCTGATTTTTGGCATATTCCCAAACTCAGGCAGTCTCTTCCTGAAGAGTAGACTTTTGAAGGCCCCAGGTCTGAGCAACAAACACCAACAGTGCACCAGGTAGCTTTTTGAAATATATTTCTGTTGCTGGGTGTTATTCCTAGTCTTGTTCTTTCAAGTATTGGAAAAATACTTTTTGAGGATAAAAGTTTATGGCTGCAATGGTTTGTTTTCTGATTTGTATTGTCCAGTCACTGAGGGGCTCTGCTGTCAAATACATAAGAGCTCCAGGCATGAATTCCTGGTCAACGGGGAAGATAGTGCTGGAAATTGAGCTATGTAGGAGCTCACTTGCCCTCTGTGGTTCCTACTTGGTTTTCTTAAATACCTCAGGACTCTGCTGTTCCGACCAATGCAACACGTAATTCTCCTCTCTCTTTTTGCACAGCTTCTTTTTTGTGATCCTCAGCACAACTGATTTCCTTCAGCCTCCAAATTCTTCCTTTCCAGTTGGGCCTACCTCTTGCCACCACAGGTTTTAACACTCCCTGCCATTCCTCATCTTTTACAGAGCAGACTCTCTGTTTGACTGCTCCTTTTTCATGAGCTAAAGCTTGGCTGGTGGCAGGTCATGCAAACCAAGAGCAGGTATTTGCTAGCCCTAGTCATGGCAGCTGATATGAGACTGAAGGTAAGAATATACCTAACATGTCTGGGGACATCCGGGCATTCATTTTTTCCCGTTGGTCCCAAAGCAGAACACAGATGTTGACCTTTACCTTACTAATCCATCTGCTTACTCAGGCTTTTGCTTGAGGGGTGACGGCAAATTAATTTCTGCCTATAGGGCAAATTCCAGGATGTATCCATTACCGTGCCATTGACATTTGCCAGCCAATTCTTACGTTTTCAAAGTAATTTTGTTCATGTGCCCAGGGAAATTAACAGTGAACTGTTACTGGGGTTTAAAAAGCATTTCTGGAATAAAATTTCTTTTAACTTTTCCTGTTTAAGTCATTGCTTGCATAAAGCTACTGATTACAGAAGAGCAGGAATCCTCCTGAGAAATAGTAGTGAACTTGGTGAGTTCCTATTGTGACTTTTTCTATGTTCTCTGGTTATATAAAGCCTCGTGCCATGGGCACCTCATCTGTGACATGGGATCACAGTCTACTAATAATGTAAGGATTTAATTTTTCCAGTTACATTGCTCTTGCAACATAGCTTTTAAATGTGCAGCTCAAATCCTGTAACTAGATACATAAAGAGCAAGGAGACAGACTTAGTCATTTTCTGGTGAAGAAAAAACTTCCATAGTGATGGGAGTGGTGACAAAAATATCCAGCTCTGCATTGGGTCTGGTGCTCAGCCTGCAGCTATAGGCTGTTATCTGTGAGAAAAGACAACTTTATTATGAAAGTGTATGAAAATGGACACATCGGGCCTCTTAGCAAGCAGGCAGGTATCTCTCCGTTTCAGATGGCAGAGTGTTGGGGCTGATGGGGTTTCTTGAATGGGTTTTCTCTCTTCTCACACATACCTACATTTGAGAATTAAAACCAGCTGAGAGCAGCATCACATAAACCCATTTTCTTATTCTTTATGGAAGACAAGTACTTTCTTATCCCAGGGCCACTGGACCCGTTCATAACTGAAACCTTTGAAGTTTATGAACTGTGAAATTAGGTGACTAATAGACAGGTGAATCATTAGGCAGAATGTCACAAAGGCTGCATTCAGAGACCTCCTTGTTCCCGTTTCTTGCATCTCCCTGTAGACAAACACATTTATTTCAGCACAGAGTAAGAAAAATAGCACCAAAAACTCTGTGTGGCACTGAGATCCCACCTAATTGCAGGGGAATGGGATTTTCCCTGGGACGTGGTGGATACCTACTTTATCTACCATTTACCTTCTCAGGGCATCAAGCCTTGTGCCACATTGAGGCTCATCCATGGGCACGTAGGAGTTTTTACTGTTTTCTTCTTCTTCCTTTTTTTTTTTTTTTTAAATGTGGGAGAAAACCTTTGCAGTCTCTGTCTCTATCTGCTGGAGATCTTTTTTTGTTATTCCAGACTGTGTCCTGTGCAAAGGGATCAAAACAAGCAAGGAGGAAGGAGCTGATTTGTTTCAGGTCCTCCTGCCACAGGGGTATTCTGATAATAAAATCCTCCCAGCTGTTTTGAAAAGCTTCAGCACTCCCTTTGAGGAGGAAGTCTGACAGAGTCCCAGGAACAAAACAAAACTTAAACCAGCCCAATGAATAGCACTTCATTTGCTTACTGGAATGAAAACTCCACCAAGTGATTTTGGAGTGAAGACTCAGGGGACTTTACATTGCAGTTTTGCACATGTCTTTGCTTTTGGATTTTATATAGGATGTGATTTAGGAGCATTGAAGTGGTCCTCATCTTTATCAGAATTCCACTCCAACTTACAGCTTCACCAGTTATTTATTGTCACATGTGGAACAGGAGCTATGGCCAGGCTGTATATCTTAGTTAATTAAAAGGAACATCTGCTTAATATAATGCATAGTATAAATGGTATTTCCTTTGTATACCAGGCTGAATGAAATAATATATTGGCTATTGACCTAAGTTCCTGCATGCCTATCGAATAACCATCAAAGAGCAGACTTCGTGACATCATGCACGTCCCCTTGAGGCAGCATAAAAAATAAATATTGTAAGCTTAGATAGCAGGTGAGTCCAAAAGAGCAGAAGGGAATCTATACATTCCCAGAGTACAAACTCTAAGCGGTAACAGATGCATCCAGACAGTGATTATAAAGCCCAGAGCTGGTTCATAAACTACTCGGGCTGCAATCTGTAGGGTCTAGTGCAAAACTGTCGTTGATAGGGCTGTTTTCCTGTCTTTATAGCAGGAGTAACTTCAGTTCTTCATATACTCAGGGAGGATGGATGAACAGATACCGATGTTGTCAAGTTGTCTAAATGCCTAATAGGAGTGAAATCAAAATAACACACTTGAATGGTGAAACCATAAATGAATTCGGTAAATTTTTCTAGCTTTACGCAGCCAGAGCATTCTTGTCAGACCTGTCATATTCTCTGTTAATCTTGTTTGCATAACAAATATTTTAGTACTTGTTTTTTCTTTAGAGAGCCTAAATTTCATGTGGGACTTAGTAGGAGGAAGAGTTGGATCCACGGTCAATAATCCAGGGGATTCTTGGCTATTAACTTGCCTGTTCCTTGCTGGAGGTTACTGCTGGAGATGCTGTGTCATTTGGTAGATGTTGGGGGCAGGAGGTCTGTTAGATGCTTTCTGCTATACTTTGGTACCTTGGTGCATAGCTTGCAAGCTGAGAAAAGGGCACTTTGCAGTGCTCTGGCACTGACTGCCATTCGTTAGGAATGGAAACCAGGGTGGATCTCACTGTGCCGTTTCCTAATCCAGCTTCACCATGTCCCTTCCCTGTCTTTATCCTGTGTTTTGGCTGCCAAAACAGAGAAGTGCTAGGACTAGGCATGGCGAGGGGCAGGACCTCGAGCAAGCCATGCTGACAGTGTGAAAGCTTTTGGAGTGAACAAGAGAGGTCGGGACTGTAAAGGAGTTTATTTGCAAGCCTCTCTGTCTAGATGGTTCATATAATTATTTTCTGTGCTTATCCTGCTTTACTCAACACACAGCTGAGAAGAGTAGCTGAGCTATTTTAGACGATTTGTTGCCTCAGATGTAGGAGTGCAGGATGCTACCTCAGTAGGCTGTGCTGTGTTTGCTCTTCTGATGCTGGAAACAATCATCTTTGCTCTCGAAACAAAACATTTCCAACTGCCTGGCTTTGGGGTTCCACTTTAATCCTACGTGCTAATGTGCTGGTTTACCGTATTAATGCAGATTAGCTGAAAATAACTTGGCAGATCAGGATTTTCTGCTCTTCTTACGCATTATAATCTCTTTGCTTTGGATGATGTTTATTACATAGTGAGATAATAGGTTTAGTGCTTTTATGACCTCTGTAACATGTTCTTTTTGTGCTTCCACTCAGAACTACTCTTGCTTAGCTAACCTTTCAGCCAGTAATCAGTCCAGCACAATTACCCTGGGCACGCTGGCAGCCATTTCGAGGACTCTCTTGGGTTAAGTCCCACTGCAAATCTGCTGCAAACAAAACAGGCATTTGAGCTTATTAATTTTGACTTATTAATTTCTTTCATTGCAGCTGCAACCAACTCAAGAGCCTTCTTTAGCCCTTACCCCTCAGCTCCTTCCCAGCTGCTTTGTTTAGGATGCAGCATATGACATTTGGGGGCTCAGTAGGCAAGGTTGATAGAGACCCTTTTTGGCTGCCAAAGCATTTAAACCCACCTTAGAGGGCTGTTGAAGGGTTTCTACCAGCATGGGCCATGTGGGGAGGATAGCCTGTATTTATCTTTGTTGCTAACAAACTAGTTCTACTGCATCCATATGTGTTGCTGCTGAGTTTTGCATAGCTCAGTAATCTCTCTAATCCTTTGGCCAGATGTCTGATGGTATTGGGAGGCCAGAGGTGTTAAACTCCAGAGGTCCACACAGAGTCCACTTGTTTAAATGCTGCATGTTCACAGGTTTCTGGTGCCTTTCTTCTGGCCACCATCTGTAGTCTTTCCAGCTCTTTGAGTCTGTTAATGCTGTTGTTTGCTTCCATCTTTGTTTTTCCTCCCTCAACTCCCTCCTTTCTTTATCTTCCCAAGGTTGTTTCTCACAGTCTGCCTTATCTCCTCCTCTTCTGCATAGGGGATCTGAAGTTACAGAGTCACAGTCAGCATTTTCATTATTTTTTGGCAGAGCTTTGCCTGCCCTACGTTTTGGGCAGCAGACGCTTAGCGGGAGCCTTGCTAGGCAGCTGGGGACGGTGAGCGGTGCTGCTGTGCCCTGCATTGTGCTTGGCTGTGGTTTAGGCCCCTTTTCCCTAAAGACCTGCCCCTCATGCTGGCCTAGGTAAGAGCAATTCCTTCATCTCTTTGCAAAAGTGCTTTCAGAGGGGAAAGCTTGACATGTGTCTTTGATACAGAGCAGGAGCGAGGAGGAGGGTGTTAGTCTTACTAAGGGCAATTAATTCTGCTGCTGACAGTGAGCCTGTGTGCTCCTTGTTCTAACTTTCCCTCCTCTGAAGATGACTTTTGCAAATGGATGGAGATTGTCAAAGCCTGTAGCTTCAGATACTATGCCACCTTTAAAATTGCAGTGAGAGGAGTCTCCACCATCTGTCACCACTGGGAAAATGGCAACTTTACCACCACCTCTGTCTTCACAGGATTAAAACATAACATCAGAGGCAGTCTACATCTTCTCTCTGGTTTTTGTGCAAGGATTCCCCCCCCACCCCCGCTTTTGCAGTTTGCTTCTGTTTGGGAGATAATGAGGGCTACTGTCTTCCACGTGCTTTTTATCAGGGAACAGTGCTCTTCAGCAGACTCATTAAAATAATGGATGACCTCAGATTGTTAATTATGTCTGAAACTTTCTTGCTGTCCAGCAGCAGGAAAGCTTTCTGACATGGGATGTGGATAGAGGTATAGTCTTACAAGGACATCCTTCTACCATATCCTTTAAGACATCAGACAGAAAAATGGTGTGTTGATACCATGAAACACAGATGAATGATCTACTTTAGGTGGGTGGCATGATCAGTTTGGCCATTGGGAGTGGATGGATTTCAGACTGGGAGGACAACAGCAATTCGTTGGGTGCACGGGAGTTGCAGTGGAGTTTGTGAGTCTTGTTGTAAATGTGGCTGAGGGAAGAAAAAAGAAATCTCTCATGGAGGCCGTCATGATTGAGGGGAAAAGAACTTAGGCTCACCAAGCCCTTCAAGCTATGCTGTCAAAGAAATGCATGTTCTGGTTAATCCATCACTTCTGATGACAGGTTGCATATGGTGAACTGCTTGAAACGTGCTTCCTTTGTCCAAATTCTCATTCCTTAAAAGCTGGCTTTGAAAACTGTATTAGTAATAGAAGAGGCTTCTTCTGCTATTGAAAAAAATGTATAAAGCACAAGTCTATGAAATACATGTGTTTAGCTTAATGGAGTTCAGCTTTTCTCATATAATCTGGGTCAGAATTCAAGATAAATTTAGTGGTCCTAACAGGATCTGGCCATTTGGGAGCTCAGCTCTCATTTAGACACACACCAGATATTGGGGCTGCTGCACTTTTGGTCCTTTGCACTTCCCTGGAGGTAGTGGTGCTGCTGAGCAGTTGCAAAAACTCAGCTTTTGTTACCTTGCTCAATGAGTACTCATTCAGTCATGAAGTATACAGTGGCTAGCACCCAGATACGTTATGTGATATCCAGTTTAATTAAAATCAGGACTTTTTTTCAAATAGGCATTAGTAATAGAGAACCACAGCCAGATGACACAGTAGGATGTGTGTGAACCACGTTCTTTGAGAAATCCTATGCAGCGTCTCAAAGGTGTTTTTAAGGCCTTTCAGTTTACTTGACTATTTCAAGTAGCATTGGAGATGAGGTCCTATGAACTTGTTTAGGGTGGGTGAGCCTGTGACATATGAGACGAAGTCCATTTTGCTGTGGGAACTGAAGGAAAAAAACTGTAGCTCACAGCTCTTGGAAGTCAGTCCATTTTTCTGAGTGTGTGAAGGTGCCTTATACGTACCTTAGTAGAGCTAAGCCCCAATCCCTACCTGGAATCTGTATGTGCTGCTCTAATTCAAGTAACAACAGGTGCCTGTTTATAGGTTGTATTATAAGTAACTGAAATTACTCACATGGGTAACATTAGAGATCAAAGCTGTAAGGAAGTGTGTGTATGACCAGGGACTTAGTGTTTGATGGGTGCTTATGAACTGTAAGGAACATCTGCTCTTGGTGGGTAGCAATTTCTTTTCTATATTGAATATAGAAGTGGGTTATCATACCGTGGAATGGGTTTCCTTTGTCCTTTCATCTCTGTGGCATTTTTTCCTTCCTGTTCCGATTTCATACAGATTGAACAGTCATGATGAAAGAGCAGTAGGCAAATGCGTACAGAAACAATTTAGCTTTGTATGGTGTCAGATGCTGTTATGAGAAATAAAGTTTTGCAGGTTTCTACTTAAAATCATAACTGAAGAACTCTGACGTGCCAAGTCTGGGCAGCTGCATAAGGTCCTCTGTCAGAAATGTCATTCAGCTGTCCTCCCAGATGCACATGGCCTGCTTGACATGCTGATATGGCCAGCATGAAAAATTCAGATTTTTCAGAAATGAGCCTTTAACGTTTGTTTATTCTCAAGAAGAGTAAGTTCCTGGGCCTCATGATTGCAAGGAGTGCCTTTCAGATGTGGACCAAGAGTAAAGGATGTCTCTCAAAGCAAGCCCCCTCCTCTGCTCCTTGGAGGGCCCAAAGCTGATGATTATACTTTAAATTGAATTTTAAAAATCAGCAAGATTTGTATGCCTGTCTCATTGCAGCATTAGTGCTAATTCTGTACTTGTTGTTAAGGAGCTTAGGAAGGCTGTGTATGCCAAGGGTGGGGGTGTGTTGTGGTTTAAGCCCAGCCAGTAACAAAGCACCATGCAGCTGCTCACTCACTCCTCCCCAACCCCCCCCCCACCGGCCACGGTGGGATGAGGGGAAAATATAAAGAAATGATCATGGGTCGAGACAAGGACAGGGAGGGATCACTCACCACTTCTGGTCACGGGCAAAAGACGGGCTCAACTTGGGGAAGAAACAAAATCAATTTAATTTACTACCAATCAAATCAAAACAAGGATAACCAGAAGTAAATCCAAATCTTAAAACACCTTCCCCCCACCCCTCCCTCCTTCCCGGCTCAACCCCACTCCCGGTTCTCTCCACCTCCTCCCCCCAGCAGCGCAGGGGGACGGGGAATGGGGGTTGGGGTCAGCTCCCCACACCTTGTCTCTGCCGCTCCTTCCTCCTCAGGGGGAGGACTCCTCACTCGTCCCCTGCTCCAGCGTGGGGTCCCTCCCACGGGAGACAGTCCTTCACGAACTTCTGCAACATGGGTCCTTTCTGCGGGCTGCAGATCTTCACAAACTGCTCCAACGTGGGTCCTTTCCGTGGGCCGATCTTCAGTCACAGACTGCTCCAGCGCGGGCTTTCCTATGGAGTCACGGCCATCTTTGGGGACATCCCTCTGCTCCGGCGTGGGGTCCTCCGAGGCTGCAGGTGAGCCTCTGCTCCCCCGCTCCCCTCCATGGGCTGGGGGGGGACAGCCTGCCGTCTCACCAGGGGCTGCAGGGGCATCCCCTCCTCCCCTGCTCCTCCTCCCCCTCCTTCTGCACTGACCTCGGTGTCTGCAGAAGGGTTCCTCTCACATTCCAATCCCCCTACTCACTACCTGTTCCCCTTCTTAAATCTGTTATCCCAGAGGCGCTACCACCATCGCTGATTGGGTCGGCCTTGGCCAGAGGAAGGTCCGACTTGTAGCCGGGGTGGCTTCTAGCAGCTTCTCACAGGAGCCACCCCTGCAGCCCCCTCCCCCACTACCAAAACCTCTGCCACGCAAACCCAAAACAGGGTGCTGTTGGGGCTTGCAGTCATGAACATGTAGCAGAGACAGTTTATTGTGTTCTCTTCTCCTGTTTGTCTTTCATAGAATCATAGAATCATAGAATCATTTTGGTTGGAAAAGGCCTTCAAGATCATCAAGTCCAACCATTAACCATGCCCCCTAAACCATGCCCTGGAGTACCCTGTCCACACGCTTTTTGAATACCTCCAGGGATGGTGACTCAACCACTTCCCTGGGCAGCCCATTCCAATGTTTGACAACCCTCTCAGTAAAAAAGTTTTTCCTAATATCTAACCTAAATCTCCCTTGCCTCAACTTGAGGCCATTTCCTCTTGTCCTATCTCCAGACACCATTTCTATATAGCTGCTTTGATTGAGCTGGCATTATTCTTTGTGCACCGTCATGGGGCAGTGAGGGGATCTGAGTCTGTCAGCCACGCATTTGGTAGCTGAAGGCAGCAATCCTCCATGAGGCTTCTTGGCTTCAGACTGCATAAAACCTACCTCCAGGTCCCCAATGGTCTTGGTGGTCCTGTGATGGGCTTGCACTCTCACCCCTGTGCAACAGCCCCAGGGAGGTCAGGCCCTTTCCTCCCCTCTTTCCTGGGATTCCATGCAAAAGAGAAACCACCTCTGGAGGCTCCAGGGCCAGGGAGGGGGACAGTTCAGGATTGGGAAGAAGGACTCGAGCAACACTTGAAACTCCACAGTTGTTTTACTGATGACCGGGAGACATGTGCAGGCCTGCTGTGCTAATACCTCCCTTGTGTGCCCTGCCACCTTTGTTGGAGGTCAGTCAACCTCCATAGGTTCAAACTTATCTTCTGGAGGGTCCACTTCCATCAGCTTGTTGTCATCTTTCACATGGCAACTGCCACATCATTTAGCCCATTCTTCAGGCTTTGTGGCACACCGCCTGATGCTTGAGCACACCTGATGCACCATCCCTGCCTATGCTTCCCTCCACCAGGCCTGCTCCAGGTCTTCTTGGCACGCCAGGAGCAAGAGACTTGGTATGTTGCAGGCCAGCCCGCAAAAAATTTGCAAGGGAGTGAGGCAGAAAACATTGCTTTGGATCAGTAGATGACATGCTCCTGTGTTTTGTGCAGCTAATTATTTCAGTGTCTAGTAAATAAGAATTGACTGTAGGCAAAGCCTGCTTCTGTTGCCCTGATGTTCCTCCCAGCAAAAGTGACTGCAAGGCAGGAAGGTATCTAGGTAGTTGCTGGAAGGATTTGGTGGGAAATATCCAAATGTTCTTCCAGAAGAGAGGGTGTGTGGGGGACTGAGTAAAGCAAGGAGAACAAAGGACTTAGCTTGACAACTGCATTTAGTTCCCATCCTGCATGGTCCCAAGTGCAAGGATAAGAAACCACTGTTTTTCAAGACATTGCTGACAGCTCTTGCCAGGAAGGGCTGGATTGACTTTTTACTGGCACCTTAGTGTTTCTGATCAATAACTTCACAAATGGGAGGGAGTTAATACTCTGCCATCTCGTTGGTTTTTTTGTTGTTTTTTTTTTTTTTTAAGTGCTTTATTTTGATCAATTTTTTTGTCTTATTAAAAAAGAGGGTAGTATAAATGCTCAAGGATTAAAGTAACTTTCTCAGCCCAATAATTTGGATTTATGTCACTTCAAAAGCCATTTCCTTTGAGGAACATGAACGCTGGATTAAAGCTTTATTCCAGACTGGTAATTAAAATGCTAAATCCCATATACAGCATTACAACTCTAATGTAACTGGAAGAGGATTGCTTATTAAAGCCCACAGGGATTTCTATTATGGCTTTGGGGACTGATAGCCACCCATCTTGTTGTGAATCCTATTACGGCAGACACCAAACCACACAGCATTGTGTTATAGCTCTCCGTTGGCAGCCACCACCTTGCACAGAGGAACTGCGGATTCACATTTTTCCCATGCCAGAGAAATGCTCGTGCAGATGCACCTGCGTAAGCCCAAAAGACATCCCCATCTGCCTCAGAGCCATTATTCCTGCCCTGTGGATCAGGTTCATCACATGCATTTAGCAGAGGAAAACCACACCACAGTTCATGACAGCCCCTGGAGTGGGGTTGAATTACCTGACTCCTCATTTCCCAGCACAGGCCACCCAGGAAAGCTAACTACCAACAGGCTCTTGCTGGTGGCTAGTACCTAGGAGGCAAGGAAAAGGCGCTCCTCTTCCATTTGCTTGCTTAAACGTCTCAGGAGTTCACTGGGTGTGATTTATGAGGCTAGGTCTCCTGTGGTTTGCAGAAATATGGTACCAGAGGCTCTCATGCATCTCTAGTTTGTAATATTCACATTAAAGCAATAGAAGCTTTAGGTATATATTGTGCTTGCCTAGTAAGAGTCTGCCAGCAACCACTCTTATGTCACACAAGGTCCAGTTTTAGGGCACAAATAAAACTTGGCCCTGAGAGCTGGGACCAGCCAGTATGTTTACTGCATCTTTACCTAAAGAGGCAAGGTACCTTTGTATGAAAGAAAAAAAATAAAAAAATAACAAAACAGAAAAAACTGACAGCAGAAATATTGCAAGCCCTGGGTAAATGCCTTCTGCCACCATATCGCCATCCCTTGAGAACAAGAAGTCATTTTTACCTATTCCCTTCTGAGTGGACTCAGGCCCCAACCCTTCCTACCTTGCCCTGCTGCAATAATTACAGCTATTCCCCATCTGCCTCCCTGGGCTAATTGTCAGTAAAGGCCAGCTGACATCCTCCACAAGGGCAACAGAGGCAGGCTTTGCCTAAACTTGGTTTTTATTTACTAGACATGGAAATAACCAGTGGCACAAAACACAGGAGCATGTCATTCACTGATCCAAAGCAAATTTTTTAGAAAATTAAGACGTGCGTTTTAACCTGTGATGTTGGTGCCACACATTGCTGTAGCATGTGAGTAGGGACATTCTTAAATGGATTTTTCTGGTTTAAGTCTGGTTTTGACAGCTCAGTTTTGTTGAGAATTTTATGGTTTTGTGTGCCTGTAGGCATTGGATTTTCAAGGCAGCTTGACTTCAATGATTATAGTCCACCATATTTTCAAAGCATGTAAACAGTCTTTTTTTACAGCAAGTACAGTTACCTCGCTGGAAAAGCTGATTTGGATACAATAAAAATGGTCATTTGAGAAAATTTCACCAGTTTCCTTGTTTTCCACGTTACTTAGAGCAATTAGGCACCCAGACATTTTCTGTAAGAGCTTTAGTTCCTCTCAAGCCAGGGTTTATCTACGTGAAAGCTGCTCTGCATCAGCATGAACTGATGCAGATTAGACTCTGCCTTGCAAAAGGAGGCAGGGCTCCAGTCTGACAAGGCTGGGACAGGATGGCTGTCGGGATGGCACTCTGTGCCTGTATATCTGAAATATATCTGTGCATGTTTTGGGTGGCATGGTGATGCAGCTATTTGGGGCTATTTGCTTTTTGCATTTTTAACATGGCTAGTCAGTGAGCTTGTAATAAAAGCGGAATCTGAGCACTCTCAAGCTCTGTTCTCAAATATAGAAATCCATTGTATAAAAAAAGGCCCAATCCCTTCTTTGCTTTTGTGTTATTTATTGCTCCTTGTGCCCTCAATTCCCTGAGATGCCGAACATATCTCATACACAAAACCATAGCCTCCTGTGAACTTACAGAAATGCAAATGCATTGTGTAGCAAGCAAGTACTTTGCTGTGGCAGGTGAAGAGAAAGCTTAAGGAATGGCATTCTGGGCCACTGTTGCATTACTGTATTGAGCTTTTTGCTAATTTGAGATTTTTATGGAGTAAAGTGCTGAAATTTCAAAGTCATGATGTTATAAAGAGTTTGAATATTTGGAGCCATCAGAACTGTTTCTGTCCTGAACAATTACAGCAAAAAGCTCTAGTTATTGTGTCTGGCATCTGTTGTGCAAAGTGGACGTCGTAGATGCTAGGTCTGCATTTCAGCACTCCCGTTGCAGAGCAGAGGAGCTGCTTTTGGACTTACTCTGTATTGCCCCCACTCAAGCAGTGTATGTCAGCAGGAGCACTGTATCCCACTTAGCTCTTGAACATGGAAAATGACTTTTCAGTGCTGGTCATCTCATGTCTAAAAAGGTCCTTGGGAACTTGCCATGTGAAATGACTGTAGGAAAAGGTCATGTCAGACAGACTGAGAGACTCTCTCTCCTCCTCACATCTTCCTCCTATGTTTATCAGGTCATTTGAAGCCATCTATCTACTTAGTTGTCACCACATTGACTCTTGCTATTAAGGACCATTAATATTGTAAGAACCATACACCGTGTAGCCCGGCTAATTATAAAAGACAAAACAGGTACCTTGCAAAAGTCATGCACTTTTGGGGGAATGAATGCAGAAGACTTCTGCTGTAATTTAAAGTCAAGCGGTGGAAGCTGCAATAGCAAAGCACTCGTGTGACTGTTGTGGGCACAATCTGCTAAATCACCCCCAAAAAGGGCTTTTAAGTCAAAAGCGAAAATTCTGCACAGCCAGAATTGAATCTGATTTCCCTAAAACCCCTTTGTACCCTTCTGGAAATATAGATGGTCCTGAAAATGAGGTCTGATTGCAGTTTCATACTCCTTTTTCTGCTCCTTAAGACTTAAGAAAGACTGGAGTCCGTTGTGTCTGGGCGGACCTGCTGGGCACCAGCTGCTGCATGCTCCTGCTGGATAGGTATCCTGAGCCCAATGGGCTGGTTTGGTGCTCTCAGAGATGAAGAAACTCTGCACTGTCCCAAAGGTGGGTGGCAGAAATCACCACCGTCCATCTGGCTTCCAAGAAGCCAGCTCTGCCCTTCAGGCGGGAAGTCAAGGACTGCGGGAACTGTTGGCTGTTTGGTCTGTAATTAAAAGAAAGGTACTTACAAGAACCTATTCATATCCTTTATGATCTCCCCCAGGATCGTTTAACTGACTAATTTGGACAGCCCAGACAACAAATGAGGACTTGGTCTCCTCTCTTTCTACAACTCTGTAAACATAATCCTTGATTGATTGGCCTCTAATACATCAGACCTAAATGAAAAATTAATTAGATTGGCTACAACCCTGAAGTGAGCACTTTACCACTTTGTTGTTTTGTCCATTTGATCCTTTCTTCTTTGATATATGGGCAAAGGAGAAAGGGGAGAGAAAAAAAAAGAGGAGGAAAAAGAGGTTTGTACTGGATGTCACTTGAAGTCATACGGGTTTATTGAAAGCTGAGCTCTGCTCAGCCAAGAAGCAAAATGAGCAGCAGCGGCATCCCCCTGGGGTGTGCCGTAGAGGTGGAAAGGTCCAAAGGCAGCAGCTTCTCTCCCCAAAAACTATGCCCTAAGCAAAGCCCCCACTTTGGTTTTGGCAATCTGGATTTCCCCTGATGGTGTCCATGGCCTCAGTCTCCTGGTTTCCATGCCCCTTCCCTTCGATTAATTTTTTTCTCCCTGAAATTATGGGGCTAGTGCTATGGATCTGCCTTTGAAAACACCGATAAAAATATGTTTTGTTGGAGGTGGCAAGGATCGCCATTGCTGATTTTCACAAGTGCCCGAGGCTGCGAGAGCTGACCAGTATGATTTCGGTTTGTCTTAGAAAAATCTTTTGACTTTGTTGAATACTGCATCGTCTAAACACTAGCTAAACACATAACAGCCACCATGCTTAATAATCTCAAAGGGTGAAATGTACCTCATGGTGAAAAATAAACCAACTGCTTTCTAGGTTTGTAAAGTATTGTAGCATTTGGAGCAGAGTTAGATGACTTGCTAAATAAACTTAAAAAAAACCAACCCCAAAACACAGTGAAGAGTGGAAACAAAAAAATCTGAGCTTGACACATCCAAGGGTGGAGGGCAAGTAAACAGCATATTGTTAGTCACAGCCAAATTTTGCCAAAGCCTGAGGCCCAGGAAGGGAGTTGAAAAGTAGCAGTATATTAAAAACAAACCAGTCTTACGACCAGGAGGAAATAATGCAACTCTAAAGTGAGGTGCAGTTGAAATGAGAAACTTCTTCTGTTACCTAAAGAGTTATTAAAAGTGAGGGGAGAAATTAAATTGAATTCCAGAGAGCAGTTATATGGGCGGATATATATAAATGGTTGCTTTAGTGTGGCTTTATCCCAAAACAGAAAATATTCAAGCCAGGTTTGAAAAATATGTCTTTTTTTTGTAAATAGCATAGGAATTCCAGAAGAAAATTCCCATTTGAAAGAAATTACTTTGGTATAAACAATGACGGCCTATTTCAGGAAAGCTTTTAAATGCAAAATTAAAGTTTTGCGTGCGTGTGATGTTTCAAGGCTCTGCTGCTTCCAGAAAGCTCTTCATCAGCTGGCTGGACACAGGAGACCAATACACAACACACCCAGGATGGAGTCCTGATTTCCTGCTCAGAAAATGCTTTCTTTACAAGCCATCACTCCCGCTTTCTTCCTCTCTCTCTCTTTCCTTGCTTGATTTACACGATTCAGCCCCAAAGCACTATCCTGAAAACTAGTCTGGGTGGTTTTGAGGTAGAAACTATATTGTGTGTGTGTACATGGTTTGTGTGCAAAATTTTTAAATAGACTTAAAAAAAGGCTTGGTTATTCTGAGTCCACCAGACTGGAGGGGGAACAAACAAAATTCAGATTTTTTTCCATTTCCAGGTCAAAACCTCCAGGGGTAAGCCAGGCAGAGTGGTGACTTCTGCCAGGATTTCCACAATCCTTACACTGATTAATTAGGAGGCTGGTGCCAGCTCAGGGGGCTCTACCTCACATCTTGTAATGAAAGCTTTCAAAAGGACTCTCCTTTTTTTTTTTTTCCTGCCACAAAAGCAAATTTCACAACTGTGGTATTTTTTCACTAAATGAAAGCGCAGGTTTTTCTCCAGCTGGAATGTGGTGCAAGCCAGCCTCACTCACAAGACAAGCTGGAAAATGCTCAAACTTCAAGCAGTGGTAACATGTATGGGGCAGGTCTGCACCCGCAGAAGTGGGGCTACTTTAATGTGCACAGGTTGAGCGTGTGTGTATCCGGTACTTTGCTTCAAATATTTTCTTCTGATTTCCCAGTTTGATTGCTGGATTTGAATAGGAAGGGCTCATGGTGTGGTTTGGAGGGTAAAGCCCAAGATTTCCAGTCCTAAAAGGAATTTTCCTGACTCCAGTGCAGGCACACGTTGCTGTGTTTTGTGTGTAACGTGTAGCTTTACCTATACTTCAGCCAGTTTGGTTATCTTTGAAAAGGATAATTTCTGTTCCTGTTACCCTAGTGAGATTCTTCCTTCCACTTCTGGTGAAAACAGTGTGGCACGGTCAGGATCCTGGTGCAGTTTTAATGCACCTTCTCACCTGGGAATTTTCTCCCGTATGATGCCATTTTGAGTTTTATTGGGACTATTTACAGGTTTCCTGTGGGCTTCCCCACATTATTATCCTAATGGTGATCTCTGATGAATGAGACTGGAGTGGGAAAAGAGAGTTATTTTGCCCGAAGCCATTTTCATGTTTGACAAAGATGATGCCTTACCTAAAATGGTACAGTATGAACGTACTCCAGCTGCTCCCAAGATCAAAAAGAGAATAGGTATGGGCATTACTGCGTATTTTCTCATTACAGATTTCAGATTCGTATCCCCTTGACTTTTCTCAAAAATTCTGTTTCCTGGGAAGCAGTACCTGAACACCTCAGTGAAATAAATGATAGCAGACCCTTCTCTGGATGGGAAAGGCCTGCCTGTAGTAAGGATAACAAACCCATACTGCAGCTGGATCAGGGAGGCAAAATCTACGTGGAGCAACAGGGCACTAGAAATTTGGTGGCTGTGTGCCTGCACTTACAACCACTGTTGTGTCGGTTGGGATTTTCCAAAGAGCTTACGAGTAGTATGTCTATGACATCTGGCTGCTGAGCGCCATTAAGTTATACAAAAAAGCCCTTCGTCCCCTCTATGGTTGCAGTAATGCTTCTGAAATGCGGCTGTATCACAAGCAAGCAGAAGCAATAGCATTTCTCTTTCTGCTTAAGAGGGTGTACATAAACCATTATGTTTTCCTCCCTTTGCATCCTAGTCAGCTTTCCTCCTAAGACCCTCACCAGTTGCTGGCCCAACTATTCAGATTTCATTTTATGTTTAATTCAGTTATTTTGGTGACTTTTTTCTAAGAAAATAGCATGGGAGATACTCCTAGGAGCAGTGTGGAGAGCCCAGCTAGCAGTGGCCATGACTCCTGCTCCCATTGCAGACTGTTACCACTGCATTGTTGGCTGAGACAGGGCAAGCTACTACTAAAAAACTCAGAGTCAATAGTTTAACACTTTCAATTTTCAGTGAAAACCACTAACATTTTAATTTTCCACAAATGCTCATTTTCTTTAAGCTTTCATTTTCTGCAGATTGTCTTGGGGAAAAATATTTTCCATCATCTCTTTTTCTGCTTTTGGGTGCTTGGCCTTACCTCTGGAGCAAGTACAGGTAGGGGGGAGAAATTGCGATGCAACTTTGGAATAAATACATTTAAAAATCTACTACTGAGACATCTTTTATAAGTGTTTGGACATTACCAAATGAAGCCATTAGCTTCTGAAAAGAATTAAAATGAAAAATCTTTGAAGTTAGAAAATTGTCTTGGCAAGTTACCTCTGTGAGAATGGAATGGCTTGGTTTTGTTTTGTTTTTTTTTTTTTTTTAAAAACAGGAAAATGACGTGTTGAAACTTTAACCTGATCAGATCAGTGCCTGAGAACTCAGAGTGAAATATTATCCCTCTTGAAGTCAATGTCAAAGTCCCCACTGATTTCAATAAAGTTATGATAAATCCTTGTGGAAAATGACACATCGTATTAAAGTATTCTCAATTTCCAACCCCCCCCCCTTTTTTTTTTAAGTAATGTGTCTCATGAGCTCATATCTCATCTCCCTGTGCTTCCTCTCTTCTCAAAAAATACAGCTTTCCATGAGAAAACCAGATCTGGCAATCCTTTATGCATTACATAGCTGTAAGTTTTTGCGTTATTGCGTTGAGAGCAATAGGCCAAATTGAATACTTTGAATGAAGTACATGCTTAACTTTTGGGGTGACTGGGATCACATAAGCAGTTTTATGAACCCCCTGTCTTGCAAGTACTTCTATCATTTTTAGTGTAACTACTAAACAGTATGAGATATGGAAACAATTTCTTCACTGCCGTCTCAGAGAAATGTTGGCATCAGGACTGTGTGTTCAAATAATAATAATCAAATGGCTGGTTATTCAGCTGGTATTCCTGTTAATGTTATTAAACCCATTTCTGAGCTGGTGGTTTATTGCTTGCTGGATGGAGCAAATGAAGTTGCCGCTTCAGCCTTAGAAAGGGCAGATGGAATAGTCCATAGATTGGGGTTAGGAGTACAAATGAAGACAGGGTTGCATTAGTGGTGACAACCTTCAAAAGGAACATTATTCTTTCCTATTAGCTGTAACACAGGCAAATGTGCCTGCCTGCCTGCCGTGCAGGGCGATACTGTACCTGAAGGATGGAGGGGAAAAGATTAGTAGACTGCCAGTTGAGATCCCTTTGGGTCTTCAGAAGCACTTGGCATTGAGCAGCTGCCATGCCGAGCACCAGGAACTGCAAGGACATGGTATCAAGCTACACGAGCTTCAAATGGGGACTGAGCTCATTTATGAACCTCTCTCCAGCTCCTATGTTGAGCTGGTTTAGAAATCTGTGCCTTTAACTGCAAAACTTTTTGACTTGCACACTGATCTGATTATTTCAAGCCTGTAAATAGCTTTTATGATGCAGCTTGGTTACTTTACTTATTCCAGGTTTCCATTTCACTTTTATCTTAGTTTATTTTATTCCAGGGAATGATACAGCCCAGAGGATTTTTCTTCATATCAAAGTTGCCAATACTTTCCTCGTAAAATATAGTCTATATGTGATGGAAATGGGCTCAGCCTACAAGGGAAATATTCTGAAGGCAATATCAGCATTATGAATCTCTCATTGGTCTGGAATTGAGTAGGACCCAATCCTGCCAGCATCCTCATGAATAGTTTACCTCAAGTTACAAAATTCCTCCCAATGTCAGTGAAGCTGCTTTAATGTAACATGCCTAAGCATTTGCAGGATGGGGTTTTAGGCTTTTATTCAGCATAGCACTTGAGCATGTGCTTAAAGTTAGGAATAGGCTTGTGTT
Organism: Harpia harpyja; assembly: GCF_026419915.1. Taxonomy (NCBI): domain Eukaryota; kingdom Metazoa; phylum Chordata; class Aves; order Accipitriformes; family Accipitridae; genus Harpia; species Harpia harpyja. The sequence goes on along the minus strand of NC_068941.1, from coordinate 29,266,061 downwards.
CGAGGAGAAGCACATGCTTTTCATTGCCAAACCAGGATGCTTTTTAGTCCCTTTCCTGTATCAGAGGTCTCATCCCCGATTCAGGCCAGGTAGCTGGGCTTTTCTACCTGCCTGGAGCCTGCTTAAATTTAATGAGGCTGTTGGCAAGTAGGGCTTTAAGCTCAAATTGTAAAAATCAGAATTGCAGCTCTCGTAATTTGCAATTAACAACTGATGACAGTTTTGACAATGGAGCAAATAATAAGTGCATTAACTTGTTAATAGCTCATTTCATGAGTTTCAGGTCACTTTGTGCGACAGTGCTAAGGGCTGGCTTTGGCAAGCCGTGTTTCTGGTCAGTGCCTGATGGGCTGCTCAAAATGGATTATGGTTTTCTATCCTGGTTTTCCTCACCCTGTTAGCAGAGTGGGGCTGTTTGGGGCCTTATTGTTGAGGACAATTTCTTGAAAGCTCAAGGAAAGGAAGAGTTGAATTAAGCAGCCTGACCTGCCAGTCAGATACCATGTGCTTCTTGCAGACGAGTTATGCATATGCACCCTTAACTCTCTTTGCTTTTACTTGAAAATAAGAAGTTGGGGGTGCCAGTTTTGTAAAATGAAGTAATTTTGCCTTCTAAAGAAGCCAGTAATGAGAGAAGGGAAAGTAATCACTGAGGGTCTGCAAAGGCTTAATCTACAAAACGTTCTGCTTCATTTCGATATCTTACCTGTTTTTAAAATGCTTAAATAATATCCCAAGTAATTTTCAGACAGGATTTTTTAAGTTGTAAAGAAGTCAATTGCCTTGACCTACCATTGCTGTTGTTCATTGCCTGCAATTCTTACAGGAATCTCACCTGGATAATTTTTGAAATTGTTGCTGAGATGCCAAGGAATGAATATGTTGCTGAGTTATTTCATACCCTGATCGCTTCTCTGTTCTGTTAACTTATGTTCCTGGTTCGAAGCATCTATCTCACATTACATTTGAAGAAATTTGATTTTTATTTCTAGACAGGAAATGGTTTTGGGGATGTAAAATCTGTTGTCTAGAGTTTGCAGCGGGAGGGGTGCAGAAATGGGGAGCACTTCCTTTGAGGGATGGCTCGCAGATGATTTCTCTCCAGCAAGCTGCTTTGTGGCCTGTATGCGAGAAAACGATGCAATCGGTAATACCAGCCTTGTCTTGTGACCCGTTTTGACTACGATATGTTGCAGGCTGCCATCAGATAACACTCAATGCCCCCCCACTCTTGATCCCAGTTTGTTGAGCTTGGATTAAAGCCATGTAGCCATGTCTCTGGGTTTGGTCGTGGATCCTTGTCCCATATGACAGCTGTAGATGATCTGATATATCTGGGAGAGGGGATGGAAACGCTGGGCTTGCTCCATGCCCAGTTTGATGAGCGTGCTGGCACAGTGGCAAAGCTGGAGCTGCTTTTCTGTGGGTCTCTGCTGAAACCCGCTGTCTGCCATGCTCAGCCTACATGTGCAAGAGGACAAGGGTGGGAGCACATGGCACCTTGGAGACGCCAGCCTGCTCAGATTAAAGCAGGAGCAGTGCCAGCAGGTCGAGGCGCCCAATATATGGGTGAGGGGAAAGCAGCCAGCGCGAGCTGAGTGCCAGCTTGCTGACTTACCTAGAAGGACTAACAGATCAAAATAAATGCAAATCCTGAGTGTAATCACTGACCTGATATGTCACGCTTACTTAGTGGATAGGAAGAAGAGAATATAGCACTAACGACAACTGTGATACAGTCATTGAGTACTTCAGCTTGAGAGATTTTTCCAGTGGTAATTAACATATTTAACTTATTGCTAAAGATTTACAAACATTAAATGCCACTAAGCATTCCATGCCATGAATGTCAAAGAAGCTGATATAACTTTGGAAGCATATATTTCATCCATCATAACACTCTTGTCACTTAAATGGCACTCAGTGCACTTAAAATTACAGCGATTATAGAAGAACATCAAATTTCATCAGCAGTGATTACGTTGTGATTATCACACACGCACTTCTCAGGGCTCCTTTTGCACTTATGCAACTGCCAGTTTGCAAATACATGTTGGGAAAGAGTGTTTGGGGCTTGGTAGATAAACCTGGTGTTTCCATCCCATCAGTCAGTCTTTTCAGCATGTTAATTTGTACTTTGGGCAGAGAAATTTAACTCTTAAGAGTGATTTGGAGCAGGAAGGAAGTTAAAGTCTCAGTGAAGACTTTCTCCTCTATCTGCAGAGGACCACACTGGTTAAACTAACTGTAGGGAGGCTTTGGTCAGCCACTTTAGGGTCTTTTCCTGACTTTCCCTCATCAATCCACTGAGACCCATTAGAGGTAGTGAACTGCATTTTCCAGGCAAGGGGATGGAGATCTACATAATCTTCTCTTGGTAGAAAAGTAGGGGGGAATTTGTTCATTCCCTTGTTCATATCCTTGCTTATATGCCTGAATTAACTGAAAATTTAAGGCGCTCTATTTCTCCGGGAGAAGAATAGCAGAGAGATGAAAATGGAAAGCCCGATCCAGACCCAAGTTGCCGTCAATGGAAAAATACCTGCTGGTGCCACAGATCTTTAGATGGCAAGAGAAGGGGTAGGAATTGGGGGGTGGGGGTAACGGTCCAAACTGGCCTAAATGTGTTTCCCATGAAATCAGTAATGAAACTATAGCACAGGAGAAAATATGCTTCTTTTTTTTATATTACTGTAGCTTCAGGAGCCAGATTTCCAAAAGGACTCGGCTCCCTGCAATTCCTCCTGAGAAGAGCAGCTGAGCTCTTTTGAAAGCATGAATTTCATACAGCATCCATGTCAGACACATACTCCTTTCCCTTCACATCTGTTCTTTGTGTTTGCCTTCCATACTCTAGCAAGCACTTTGAGTAGCAGGAATTCTCTCTGAAAGAGTGGGAAGTAAGCAAATATAACAGCATTTTTGCAAAAAGAAAACATTCACTTCTAAATCCCAATGCTGAACACAGAGCCCAAGAACTTGCGTGCACAATATTCTGGCTGCAGGGACTCTAGCTTACTAAGCCCTCCCTATTTTTTCCCATTATTTTTGAGAAGCATAGGTTAGTCCTGTGATTTGCAGCCTGGTTGCATGAAGGGTTGTATTGGCAACAATGTGGGTTTCCTGAGCAGGCTTTGCCACTTGGTCCAGCCTTGCGGGGGACAGGAGTCCATGTCAGCTGTCAAATAAGAGAAGTTATAAGGTGGCAATCCATGTGCGATGACCACTGACTGATCTGCCTTGCTTTGATTATTTTCCCTATCAGATATCTCCAGCTGCTTGCAAACAATCTTTGTACCCAAACCAAACTAACAAAACCTTTCAAAATTTAAATATATATACACTTGCATAATAAACTTAAGAAAAGCAGGCTAAATCTTCTAGAAAAGGTATTTTCTGGGAAAATATTTACTTGAACTGACACTTGATATTTTGGAGGAAGACAAAAATAGGTGTTTATTCTATAGTTTACTAATTCTACCCATCTTGAAAATATCCATTGGTTGTATTCATTGCTGTTTATGTTTACATGAAGACGTAGATATTAATAGCTGTGGTTCACATATGTTCACATCTAGGCTGTATCCTTGAAATGAATGCATTTCCTTTCCTTAATGGAAAGAAGAAAAACTCTGCTCAAAGTGCCAGATTTTCCAATACAAGCTTTGATCCCTGCAGATGTATGCACTGAGGCAGGTAGCAAATCCCTCTTAGTATCGATCCCAGGTTTAACCAGTGGGTGACTGAGCAGATTTAACCTTGTGAAACAGCATACTTGGAAATGACGTGTCACGAAATCCTAGCCTATGCCATGGAAAAAAGCAAATTTCTTCTAGCTGTTCCCAGGACTTAGCACCAGCAGGTACCTCTGCCCTGTATATAGCAATGTAGTACATATATGAATCTTCAAGGGACCGTGCGGGGTCATAGTGTTTTGAATTAAGCCAGGACATGGGGACTGTGTTGTAGCTTAACATCCACATCTACTGCTGCACTCTTATGCGTACAAGCGTGAATGCAGAAAGGGAAGGAGAAATGGAGGGACTGGAGTTTTCCCTCTCTCCAGACATCCCTTTCCTGTTGTCTGCTGTGTCCTTGCATTTTAGAGTTGGTCACCCTCTCCTCTTTTCTCTTTGCTGTTATTGAAATGAATAGGCATTCCTAGGTGTCTTTTGTTTTGCTGCTTACCTTTTCACACACCTTTTCATTACTTGGAAAATGGACAGTGTAGTAAGTGGGATCCATTTAATTCTGTGCTTTCATAGTTTTTAATGGTGGAAATTTCAGAGCATTACAAGTTACTAATAATTAATTTTCCTCCTCTAACTCCTGTCAAGAACAGCTTGAAACACAGTGTGAAAGAGGGAGAGAGTTAGTCTGTGCTTCCCCTTCTCCTCTTGGCATTCCTCAATTCTGTCCGGATACAAGTGTGTAAAAGGGAAACAACCCCAAATTTCTATTTTTCAGGGTATGTTTTTAAAGCCAGAAAATCCTCAGAATTTATTAAGAAGTATTTTTTCATTGATCAACAGAAAATCTGATCATCCTGTCAAAAGTGACATTTTCTTGGATGGCAATTTATTTATTTATTTATTTTGAAATTCCATTTTTCATGAGGATGCTTTGTTGAGTTGAAACATTTTTACCAGCTCCTCTGAAGACTTGGTCATGAGGAAACCGTCAAAATGTATGGGGGGGAAATTTCATAAATAACAAGAAATGAAGCAACTCCTCTGCGATGAAGCAGGAGATGAGTGCTGGCATCCGAAGCTTCTGCTGTGCCTTAGACATCCTAGGAGGATAATTAATGTGTTTTATTTCTGTAAGTTGGAAAGCAACCCAAACCTCTCACAAGAGATGAAGTTCAAAACACTAGATTTAAGTTTTGTTGTTAGCTGTCTAACTTGTTATTGGTTTATTTTAAATTCTGTTTATACCGGCAGCATTAGAGGAGTTACTGTGCTGTGTAATGGGAAGAAGCAATTTTTGCTGTGAAAGCCTACCCAAACTACTGGAAAACTGATGATTAGAACTTCAAAACTTCTCCACTGAGTAGCTGTGCATTTTTTGAGAAATGAGGAAACTCCAGTCATATTCTACATCTTTGTCTGGATGACCTTACAACTTTCTCAATTTGCATACCCCAAGAGATCACCTTCTGCAGCCTGAAAGTCTTGTTGGTGATCCTGTCTGATGGTCAAAGGATGCTGGCAACAGAAGTAGCATCTTTTGTTAAACTAGCTAATATAGTTGAAAAATAGTAGTATGTTTCTGGGTGCAAAAGCCCTTTGCAAAGTTAGATATAAGCTAAAAGCATTTGCTGAAAGTGCACTTAGATGTGTACCAGTTAAAGTACCTTTGACAGAAAATATTATACTACAGGCTGGTGCCTGTAGCATAGCAGGAGCGTTGGCAAAGGGATAGACAGGTGATAAGTTTCTTATCTCCTGGAGGAAAACAAGGGATCCTTTATACCTTCTGAAACACAACAAGGTTAGAGAGGGCAGAGATTATATTGTTCCATCAGACTAATACCTGTATTGATGTCGTGGTTTAACCCCAGCCAGCACCATACAGCTGCTCACTCACTTCCTCCCTCACCCAGTGGGATGGGGGAGAGAATCGGGAAAAGAAGTAAAACTCATGGGTTGAGAGAAGAATGGTTTAATAGAACAGAAAAGAAGAAACTAATAATGATAATAACAACAATAATAAAATGATAATAGTAATAATAAAAGGATTGGAACATACAATTGATGCACAGTGCAATTGCTCACCACCTGCCGATCGATGCCCAGTTAGTCCCTGAGCGGCGATCCACCCCACCCCCACTCCCCCAGTTTATATACTAGATGTGACGTTACATGGTATGGAATACCCCGTTGGCCAGTTTGGGTCAGCTGTCCTGGCCGTGTCCCCTCCCAACTTCTTGTGCCTCTCCAGCCTTTTTGCTGGCTGGGCAAGAGAAGCTGCAGAATCCTTGACTTAGTATAAACACTACTTAGCAACAGCTGAAAACATCAGTGTGTTATCAACATTCTTCTCATACCAAACTCAAAAACATAGCACTGTACCAGCTACTAGGCAGACAATTAACTCTGTCCCATCTGAAACCAGGACAATTGAGTTTTCCAGTTCTTAGTACAGCTATCAGTCTTGTTCTCACATTTGCTGTTGGATGGTGTTTTGCAGGGCTCCCATGTGGCTCAGGACTGAGGGATCAGCAAGGGAGTGATGCTTTTGTGGGAGTTTTCCCCCATTAGCAGTGTATTCCTCATCTTTGAGTGGTTGTGTAAGCAATTTCTAGTGCAGGTTGCCTTGGCCTTAATGGTATCAATATAGTCATTTTTATAGAAGCATAAGAGTGTCTTCACTCTGATACTTTTTTTTTTTCTTGGCTTAAATATCCAAGTTTAATTGCAGGAGAAAAGCTTTCTCAGTCTTCAAGAGCATGAGTTTAAAATGGGCAATAATTTCTGTGTTTAAAAATGTTTGGAGAAAATCATGTCACAATTTGACTGTATTTCAGAAATCGGAAGCAGTACTGCTGGTTTCACAGCTTAAGGAAAATGAGCTGCTGCAGTGGGGTAAAGAAGATATAATTCTTGCTTTCCCAATCTGCATCTATTACGTCCCCATTTATTCCTACTGCAAGGGTCTGCTACCTCTCCTGTTAGAAACCATCATGCTTTCAGGCTAGACTTATTTATGGTGGAGACAGACCTAGCCACGTTTACGTTAACACTGGTTTAAATAGCCACCTTTGAGTTTTTCTGAGAGATGAGGAGGAGCTGTGTGACCTCTCAGCGTTTGTTTTGCAAGGCAAAACATAGCAAGTTATTTTAGTTTCTTCTCCTAAACTGGGCTGGCCACTAGCATTATTCAAGTAGCCCTAGTCCATACCTTTTTCTGTCTTGAGCACAGGAGACTGCGGTGGCACTTGAGCTCCCTCCTGCTTTCCAGGCTGTGCCCTTCCCATGGGAGTCCTGTCCATCATTCACTGTCAGCTCCGCAGGTTTGACTTTCTCACAGCACCTTCATGGTGTGAAATGGTTTGAAACCATTTTACAATCAGCCTGTCCTCCTGACTCTTTTCCTGCCATCATTTCAAGCAGTGAACTCACAGCAGGTTTTCTCATCAGCGATCCCAAATTACCGCCCAGGACCCTGCTCACTTCCATCCCCCAGGCCTCCCCCCAGCTAATTTTGGCTGCAAAATATGCCAACTTTGCCATGGGATGGCAGTTCATTCCAACATCATATCATCAGCAAATCACATTGGTATGCTCCAGAAGTCATGCAGAGGCTATTAATTTAAATAATACAGAAAATTATTCCCCAAACCAATTTTTACTTTCCAGACTGGTTCATCCCTCCCCAGTGCAATCTGTTGCCTCTTAGTTGGTTTCATAGCTGCTTTCAATGCCTCTGATAATCCCCATTTTCTCCATTTTGAATATTTCCCCTGTTACATTAAACCAATGCTTTATTGAAGTTTGAATAGTCTTCATTCTTGCATGTCCTTTATCTAGAAAATGAGTTATCTTATTAGAGAAAGCTACCAACTAAATCTCGTATGATCTCTCTTTGGTAAGCTCACGCTATGCATTTCCTTCTTTTTCTGTTTGTCTGCCTTATATTGTTCTTTCCTTCAAAAGTTGTGCCTTTGCTGTCAAATTAACATTTTGTAATTGCCTCCAGCTCACACTTCTTCCTCACTTCCATGCTCAGTAGATTGATATTTTTTACTCTTATGACACTACTATGAGTTGCCAGATTTAATAAAAATCCTTTCTATTAGCTTAGTGATCTCATGAGATTTGTTTAAAAAAAATAAAAAGGCACTGAAGGTAGAGGGCAAGCTCATAGTGGCAAAGGAGATAGAGCCAAAAGAGGTCAAGAAAGCGGGTTTACACTCCTCGAGCTTAGAAACAAATCCCTTCCCCCTGCATCTACCACTTGAGGATATCTTTCTGGCTCTTTAGTGTTTGCAAGTCCTCAGGTGAGGACCAGTTGATTCAGGCTTTTTTCCTTTTTGATACTGGAAGTACATAAATTCACTGAGAATAGATATAAGGTGCCCACTTTTGGGGGAGAAAAAACAGTATCTCCCCTGGCAAAGACCAAAGTGTCTTTGCACCGAGGTGGGCCCTGTTCCACATCTGGGCAAAGCTACCCTCAGGGGCCAGCAGCCAGGCTGCCCACGGGCCATCTCTGCATTGCAGTTGGCCAAATGCCATGTTTCACACTAGGGCAAATACCTCCTTGCAGCTGGGTTGGCAAGGTTCAAAGGGATGCAGACTTCTAAACTGCAGATATTTCCTGCCCTTAAGGAGTACTTTGTGCTGGAAATTATATTTTTACAAGCAATCATGGGGTCTTTTCCTTTGTGTTTGTTGATGTTCTTGGGAGGACCTGTGGGACACCATGTTGGGTATTTTACCGTTGTTTATAATTATGTTCCGCTGTTGTCTAGGGAGGGCAGGATGCCGCTGTGCTCAGGTGATTCCTGCTCTGAGGGATTTCTAGTCTAAGGAGAGGTAGTGGGAGAAAGGATTTATGGATCGTGCTCAGAAAGGGAGAGCAGAAGGTATCTTGCCAAAGGTGGCCCAGCAACCCTGCATGGGGTGCAAATGAAAACAGAGCCCAGTAACCATGACTTCCAGTTTGGTACGTTGATTTATCTATAGTGATCTTGTACTTTAATTCTGTATCCCTTTATCCCTTTTCTTTTTCAGATTCATGATTTAAAATCTCTGTAAATTAACCTATGTCAGTAAAAATTAATGTGACTTAATTTTCTTCCCTGCTTTTGCAAATTGAGTTTGGCCCCTGTGAGCATCTTTAAATGATCACATACCGCCTCTCTGACTTGCTCTGTGAGGAACCAAAGTCCAGTGGTGCTAAGTCACATCCAAAAATGATAATAGGCTTCTAATGTGGGGAAGGGTTTTGAAAGTCCATCCCACAGAAAATTAGTGCTTGGGAAACAGCAAAATTCAAGTGTTTCTTGGTTAATGTCTTGCCTATGCCAGCATGGGCGTGAAAGAGAAGAAAGTGTCAGAAGGTGAATTTGAGTTATAATGGAAGAGATTCCGAAATCAGGTAGTATTTCAAGGGGATCCTAGTGCCTGATTTCCTTCTGGTTTTTAGGAAATCCCAGTATCAGTAGGTTGTGCAAGCACAGAAAAATGGCAGTAGAGTTGGTTGTATTTGCTGTGACTAGGAAACAACATTTGCTTAAGATGCTGTGTGGGTGAGAGCCTGAGAGCGCACAGGGTATGGATGAAAGAGGACTGTGACAAATGATACTGCACAGAAGTGTCAGGCTTAGTGATGGACAGAGTCGCTCATCAACTCAATGTGATTTTTTTTTTTTTTTCCTGCAGGATTACCAGAATGTGATTTGGATTTCATGGCTGACATTTGCAGAGCAGGTGAGGATCACTGAGCTTCCAAATCCACGTTTGGGCACCTAAATATATGGCATCCTGCACCATCCTGAAGGCTTTGACAACAATTGTAGACACCACTGCCCACTTGTTAAAGTCTGTAAGTCGGGCTACTGCAGACTGGAAAGCACAGAGGTGCTTAATTCTCAAGGCTTTTTTGTCTTGTATTGTTTTTTCTGGACTACGTGTAGCGCACACTGTCAGCTCTGTGGTGATCACTCGAAAACCACATTGCACCTCCCCCATCAACTGATCAGCCATGCCCCCGAGACAACCCTACCTAGAATCAGCATTATTTCAGCAACAAAAAACTTCAGGATTTTTTTTGTATTTTCTTCACCCTGCTCTCAAAAAGAATAGAATATTTTTGCCTTGGCAAGTGTGGATTGTGTGCTAATTTATGTAAAGGCATGTTTTTGCCAGGCATGGTTGGAAGAGAAAAAGTGTAACATCAAACATTTTTTGTCATTTTCAAGCCCTGAGTAGCTAGCTTTTGCTAACCATGCTTAGATAAGAGCTGGTGGGGAAACTTTTCTGAATGGTGGTATTTTTCCACTGCAAAGTAGTGATTTGTCAAAACAACTTTTTTGCTGAAATGTATTGGTTAGATATAATGTTCACTGCAAAGGTACCTCCAGATGCCAGATGAAATGAAAGCATGTGACCCCCATTACACCCCAGAGCAGTCACCAGCTGTGTGTTTGGGGTACGCAGCGTTCAGACTGCCTGGCTGCTTGTGCTAAAAAACAGTCCTTCCTTGATTTAGTCTGCTGCTGCTTCTCCTCTCTACACTGACACTTTTTGTTTTTCTCTGTTTTGTCCCTTCCCCAAACTGTGTCTCCCACAGCCCATAGCTCAGGGTGGCCTAGGACATTGGCCTATACTCTTCTCCCCAAAACCCCTTCTTCCAAATCCTCCAATGACATGTTATCTATTAAGTGGAAATGAGACTCTGAGACAGGCCATCTCTCCTGGTGGAGAAAGAAGGTAGCTGGTATCCAGTCATTTTTACTGAAGTCCTATTCTTCACAAAAGTCAGTAGGGCTCTTCATGAATCCCCTTGGGTGCGGGGCTCTGGGCGTGCTGGGAATTTAAACCAGTAAGAGAAAGGTAAAAGCCAGCATGATACTGGGGTGTGTCTCCTTTATGTACACTTCACTGGAGGAGAAGCTACCTGATAATAGAAGTTTTTTTAATTGCCAGGAACCATATACCAAGAGCCAGAAGCTGGAAGCTGAAACTAGAAGAGTTCATCCTGGAAACAAAGTATGCTTTATTTATTTATTTATATTTAAAACAGGCACACATTAATCATCAGAACAGTTTCCCAGAAGATGTGGTGGAGCTTTATGGACTTCAAATCTTCAAATTGACATAACTTGTTACTTTGAAAATAATTGGCCTAGGTCTGTACAAGTTTTAAGGCAAGATGGGAGAACCGCTGTGTGACATCTTCTGCCCATGATAGAGATGAAAAGAGGAGTTCGTTCCTAAGTGCCACTTTAGCCCTAAACTTTGAGGTCTTCAATCTCCTGTTAGTATTTAAGTACTACTAATGAAGTTTTATCGATGCCTTTTATATTTGATCAAGTGCATATTTATTCTGTGTGCTGTACCTAAGAGTCTAAGCTGACCTTTCTTAAAGTCTCTCCATATCCATAAAAACTGCAAAAGGCAGTCCGGTGAGTAAATGTGATTTGCATGGTCAGTTTACCTTAATTTGTTTGTTTGATTTTTTTGTTTGCTTTTGGTTTGCCTGGATCTGGTTTAAATGCCTGGTGTTAGACATGTAATCAAAACATTTTGTTCTCATATTTAGACAGTCGTATGTTTTAACACAGCTGGTCTCTGCTGCTCCCTGTATCTCCTTGCTTGCACAGACATAGTGCTGCATTCTCGTGTCATGCCATGCAACACAAACCACACCTGTGCTGTGATATCCCCTGCTTTGACTGTGGGGAGGGAGCACCCAGGGACTCTTCCCTGAGTCAAGGGAAATAGGTGCCCGTGTCCTTGGGAAACAAGGTCATTGAGTTTCACCATAGTGTCAGTGCCCAGATAGAAAATGCTGAGCTGGATGTGAGCAGGCAGGACAGGAGCCCTTGCCACTCAGCCAGAGGGTGCACGAGTGGGCTCCCCTTGCTGGTCGTGGAGCTGTGATTTGGCACAGTGATGCCACCAATGCAGTCTCTCCACCCTCCTTGCTGCATGAGATGTGGCCCATTTGGGAATGTAGAAATCAGATCCTAAGCACCCTTAAAGGGTTTCTTTATTAACTTTAATGTCCTGGAGATCAACTTCTGACAAAACATCTTTCTCATGTATCTACTGCTCCCTGTAAAACTGCCTACTCCTGTTATCCACCTGAATGGGACAAGGGGGCTTTTTCTGATCAATCCCTGCCTGGTCTCCCACCCTGTGCACCCATCCTGAATGCTTAGTGTTTCTCACCAAGACTTTGCTTGGTTTGTGATGAGTTAGCATTCGTGTTTCCATGCAGGACCCAATCTCCCCTTGCTTCCCTAGCTACCCACAGCACACGAATCATCATGCTAGGTCTTTGTTTGTCCAGGTGGCAGGTGGGATTTAAAGATGAAGCTAAGCGGTAATAAACTGTATAATTACTGGAGATCTCTGCATAGAGGGGATGATGGCTTACAAAGGGAGGAGTTGCATTTATCCTCCTTAAATGGGAGCTTTGTGTTAGCAGCAGAAGAAAAGGACTTAAAGACCTATTTTGTTTGGGTCCTTGTTGTATCTAGCAGGGAGCCATCCCTGCCACAATTGAGGAGAAAAAGTAGCTTTAAAAGACTGAACTAAAAATTGAATCTGTGAGCTGCTGCTTAAGGGAAAGCAAATTTGTGTCATGTATTTTTGCTATTTTCCTGTCAAAATGCAAGGTGAAGTTATCAGAGTGATTCAGTCAGCTTCATAGAGGACTTTGAAGTTCCCCCCTCAGCCTCCAGGGTTTGAAAAAGACTTTTATTTCTATCTGTGCTTAATGAGCAAGCTAGCACCAGGGATATGCAAAAACACTCTGGCGCTTCACCTATAATTTTTGTCACGGGAGCAAGTAACGTGATGTGAGCCCTGACTTTCCCCCGAGTTTGGACTTTGTGCCTCATTCATTTGTGACATGCCTCTTCCTCGCTCGGGGCAACATAGTCACCCAGGACACTGAGCTCCTTGGCCTATTCATGGTTTGTGGATTGTAAATCTCAGAAGAAGGAGACAAAGCTTGACTCAACCTCAGTGATGTTACAAAAGCCGGCGGTGAATATCCCGCTCTTGTAGGATAATGAGCACGCTTGCTTCTTGGCACTCATTCAGCCTCCCTCTCCATCTCCCACTTGCTCTCCTGGCCTTGACCTGAATCCAACAAGTGAACTTCCCCAGCTGTACTTTAAGCTGCCTTATGAGTGTCAGCTCTCATGACAGTTGTCCAGCAGGATGGACTTGCAGGGAACCAACTTTGCTGGGGCGTTTCAGACACACGGCTGAGTCATGAGCCAGGTTGCTTTCCTACCTAGTGGCCATGCAAGAAAAGGGGGACAGGAGCAGGCTCAGCATGAGCCCAGACCTAGCAGTAGGTGTAACGGGTGAGGAGACATGTTGATGTGCAGTTTGCAGCTCTCTTGGTGCTTTGGAAACCCTCAGTCATAGGAAATCGCAGCTACAGGGCTCAGTTTCAATAGTGAAGGACAGAGAATTACAGCAATAAGAGGAAAGGAATTTATGCATCTAAAATAGGAGGAACGGTGATGATGATGAAGCAATTTCTACACAGCATGTTTTCATAAATCTGAAATTCTGAGTTTCCTGAAAGGTAGCATCTTTGGAAAAAGGAGCTTTAACTAATTACTTCAGGATAATTAAAGCCACCAACCATATGAGTTCCCTTCTGCAGAGAGGAGATACTAGGTATCATTTGTTTGTATCCAAAATTAATTTGTGAGGCCTGAGTTTTTAAATGGAGTTATCCAAAACTAACTTAAATACTCTACTGTAAGGACTACTGCTAAATTCAGTGAGAGCAAGCTGATAATCTGCATCTTTGAATGTTAAATCAAACCACTGGGACAAGATAAATTGGGGATTAGGTGCATAATATCAGTAAAATGACTTTGAAGAGTTTGTCCTGTCTGTGTGATGTATAGTTTGTTGTTTATTTTAATCAAGCAATTTATAAGAATTTATTATATGGTGGCGAAGCATGGCTTCATACCACAGTTCAGATGAAGCGTTCAGCTGAGCTATGTTAAATATGTAAGATATGGTAGAAACAAGATTTTCCCTAGCACATTTTTATTAATAACTTCTGATGGAAGGATAAGTTCAGGCAATGCAGTTAAGACTTAAAGGGGGAAAGAAAAGCAATAACAGTATTATTTACACCAGCTATTGCAATGGAAAGCCAGGATAGTGAGGCACTGGTTGGAGAGAAGTTCAATGGTACACTGGAAGGAGCTTTTCTCCATTGTGCTGAGCTAATGTTCCTTTGGTTTCACTTTTATGTATGTTGAAGTCTTTATTAGTTAAATATGAACAGAAGTTAAATTTTATAATTTTGCTGTAGCTTGAACTAGTTATTTTGGTATTGGTTTTGATACTATTGACAGCATGCTGCTTTGAATAGGGTTAATACATTTATTTACATTTTATTTTGGTCTAAAAATACCCCACATTCTGAAGATGAGCCAGCTTGTTTTGTTGTGAGGAACCCAGACTGCAGACTTCCCATTTATACAAATTCTGCGTTTCGTGTTTTTGCCACGTATCCACATGGGTCTCAGTCAGTACTAGTCTGTGCTCAGCTCTGCTGAAGCCAAGCTTCACTTCAGCCTGCCTGCCTAGTATCTGCTTTCTTGAATTTTGTCCAGAATTTCTTTCAGAAGAGACTAAGTGTTTGGATGAGAGATCATTTGGGTGCTGCTGAATAGCCAGAAACATTAACTGGTTCAGGAGATCCCTTTGGCTGAAAATAGAGGAAGAGATGGTACCTGGGGAAAGGTTCTTACTCATCCTATTCTTAGTGTTTTCTGGGCATTTGCTCATGGCCACCCTTGGAGACGGGTTGCAGGGTCAGATGGACCCTTGGTCTGTTTTATGTTCCAACAGTAATATTTAAGCTTGAACATCACAAGGTACAAGTCTACATAGGGCTGTGCAATAGGTTTCTCTGGCCTCCACCAGTCGTAGCCATCTGTTGCAGAATAGTAATGTCAAGCAGAGTAAACTTGACCCAAGGAGGTTGCTGGATGCTGCTAGTGGTGTCACCATGAAATGATGTGGCTCCCCTGCCAGAGCGTTGCTCAGCTCAGCCCTGCCCCATGCACCAGCACCAAGAGGGGCTTGCGCAGTGCTGGTGCTGCGTGGGAAGGAGACAGCCAGCCCCTGACCGTGGGGGATGTCATCCTTAGGGACCTGGGGGTAGCTCTGTGTGGCTGGTTGGAGTGGGGTGGGATTCGAGAGGGCAGCCATCAGCTCAGACACTGGTGACCGGGAGCGCTGGTTTAACGAGCATCTCTTGGGTTTCTGCTCAAAATGTTTTGGTCTGAAATTTTATTTTCTGCATACAGAGAAAACCAGGGTTATTTGAATATTCAGATGGCTCAATATGCTGTATAAGACAGTTGGCAAGTGTAGATGCCAAACACCATTTGGATTTGATCTTCTTTTTGATTTCAAAATGTCTGTTAAGTCACCACTATTGTACAAAAAAGAGGACATTTTTTACTAACTATAAACCCTTCCTGTATTGTCTGTGCTCAGAGAGGGAGAAACAGTTACTATTTTCTCCAGAAAATCTGGATTTAGAGTATGCATTTGTCACTTCTGTGCTGCTAGATGTTACTAGACTACTGCATTCTTTCCAATTATCCAAGCAGCCCTCAGGTCTTTTAAAATAAATAAGATCTCAGGATTTGCTGACTCCGTCAGGAAAGTTTGGCCATTTTTAGTTTTAACTATCAAATATGCGCCTTAATCTTAAATAGCATTTAAGTTGCCGTTGTCATATTGGAGTCAATAGTACCATTAAAATCATCCTTCCAATAAGAAAATAGCTTAATTTTTCTCCTTGCTGTTTTGGTCTACGTGGGTAGTCACACCAGGATGAGAAAACGTCCTCCCTTGAGAAGCATTTTCAATGTGCAGTAGAGCTAAAGAGTTGGACTTTTATGGGACCTCAGCCCCCACTGACCACATCTCATCTCATTAAACACCTTGATGTAGTAAGAAACACTCCCATTTGATATGACAAATGTTTAGATGGCTGAAATCAGAAGAAATTCTCTGCAATATCACTATCTAGATTATGGTATTGCATTCTTCTAGTGTTTGTATGTTGCATGTCTGGTTTGCACACAGTTACCCAAGTAACTTCTGCACAGGCTTCTGCTGCGCTAATCCTGAAATCTTCCCAGTTAGAGCTATTTTCTTTCTTTCTTCTGAAATGTACGTAGTTTTTCTGTCTGTCTTTTCTTGTTATGTAAAAATTCCCATGTTGTGAGGAGGTTTTAAATTAGGACTAGCCAATCCTAATTTTATCAGGAAATAGGAGAGAAATTAAATCAGAATGCCCATCGTGAACAGGTCCTGGACAGAAATGGCCTTGGCACATCTACGTTAGTAGCATCACTGTGATGCTGTATGCTGGCTCCAAAATCAGCTGCACTTTTTAATGGTTATTCATTACAAATTTTTTCCTGTGTCCTTATAATATCATGATTACTTTCCTCACTATAAATCTTAGAGGGACTTTTGGATTTTGAAAAAGCGTGATATTTTCACAGTGTACCTGATTTCTTCTGATTATGTGAGCCCAGTGTCATACCATAAATTATCCTTCCTGATTTATCAATGGCAAACATTGATTCCAACTGTGAGGGCATGTGCTGCTTATATAAATGTCTGACACTGGATGCAAGCCACCTTTTTACCATGTTAATTGAAGATGGATAGCAAGGACTTGAGATCAACAAATGGGCCTGTTTGTCATGTTGTTAAAACTCAATCTGTCTGACACTGGAAATGTTTTTCAGCTCCTTAAAATGAAAGGGAAACTGTCAGCTTGAAAATCACATGTCTAACGGAGCTGTCATCTTTTCCTTTTCACAATCCTCCTCAAATAAGAGCTCAAACACTAGCTGAAAAAAAGGCTAGAAAATGCAATCTCACCTTTTATGGAGATGTAGAAAACATTGTCCAGGTCAGAGTTGCGGTGGGACGGATCCATAAATGCTGACTCAGCCCTGCTCCACAGTGTCCCTACACAGGGACGGGAAGGGCAAAGGCTGGATTTCGGGGAGTCTTGGGATGAGAGAGACAAGTGTGGACAGAGCTGCTTTCCCTAGCTGTGAGCATTTTCCCTCCAGAAGTCTCAGAAAAATACCTCAACTTTATTAGTGCTGATGGTGCAGTGTCATTTCACGTGGGTCTTTCATCAGCGACAGTCCCAGGCACCTCTGCTTCTCATCCTGAAAATTTTACTGTGTTAGATGCTATATAAATGTCAATGAACTATGAACAGCTCCTTTCCTTCACAGGGCAGATGGTGCATTCACTGCTGAATTAAGACTTGGCCTCCAGGTTGCTGGGTTCTTGTTTGTCTGCTACAAGTAGCCCATTTATTTGTGTGGCTGTGAATAAGTCATCCCTAGTTTGCTTCTCCTTGCAATGCTACAGAGAAAACTTGAATTTTCCATTTATAAAGGCTTCTGAATGAACTAGAAAATCTCTACAATGAGTAGCCCAATGGGATGCAAGCTAATTGTTCACTAGTAGCTGCTGGTGACCTAGGAAAAGTCAGCAATTATTTGGAAAATAATTTGTAAAATGCTGACTTTTGCTCCCCCCTGCCCCCATCTCCATGTGTGCCCAAGGTGAAAAATCCCCTGTGCTATAAATGCTGAGGAACAGATTTGTGCACAGTGTCTGACTTCTCTTGACTACTTTTGCTTGGCCATGTCTTCCTTGAGAGGGTATATGAGTCCTTCACATACATGACCAGGTGACCCGCCTAGTGGATGAGGGAAAGGCTGTCGATGTTATTTTCCTAGACTTCAGCAAGGCCTTTGACACTGTCTCTCATGGCATACTCCTTGAGAAGCTGGCGTCTTGTAGCCTGGATAAGTGCACTATTCACTGGGTGAAAAACTGGCTGGATGGCCGAGCCCAGAGGGTAGTGGTGAATGGGGTGAAATCCAGTTGGCGGCGGGTCACGAGTGGTGTTCCCCAGGGCTCGGTGTTGGGCCCTGTTCTGTTTAATATCTTTATTGATGATTTGGATGAGGGGATTGAGTGCACCCTCAGCAAGTTTGCAGATGACACCAAGTTGGGAGGCAGGGTCGATCTGCTTGAGGGTAGGGAGGCTCTACAAAGAGATCTGGACAGGCTGGATCGATGGGCTGAGGCCAATCGTATGAAGTTTAACACGGGCAAGTGCCGGGTCGTGCACTTCGGTCACGGCAACCCCATGCAGCGCTACAGGCTTGGGGAAGAGTGGCTGGAAAGCTGCCCGGCAGAGAAAGACCTGGGGGTGCTGGTTGACAGCTGGCTGAATATGAGCCAGCAGTGTGCCCAGGTGGCCAAGAAGGCCAACAGCATCCTAGCCTGTATCAGGAACAGTGTGGCCAGCAGGAACAGGGAGGTGGTTGTTCCCCTGTACTCGGCACTGGTGAGGCCACACCTCGAGTACTGTGTTCAGTTTTGGGCCCCTCACTACAGGAAAGACATTGAGCTGCTTGAGCGTGTCCAGAGAAGGGCAACCAAGTTGGTGAGGGGCCTTGAGCACAAGTCTTATGAGGAGCGGCTGAGGGATCTGGGGTTGTTCAGTCTAGAAAAGAGGAGGCTGAGGGGAGACCTTATCGCTCTCTACAACTACCTGAAAGGGGGTTGTAGTGAGGTGGGGGTTGGTCTCTTCTGTCAGGTGTCTGGAGATAGGACAAGAGGAAATGGCCTCAAGTTGAGGCAAGGGAGATTTAGGTTAGATATTAGGAAAAATTTTTTTACTGAGAGGGTTGTCAAACATTGGAATGGGCTGCCCAGGGAAGTGGTTGAGTCACCATCCCTGGAGGTATTCAAAAAACGAGTGGACAGGGTACTCCAGGGCATGGTTTAGGGGGCATGGTTAATGGTTGGACTTGATGATCTTGAAGGTCTTTTCCGACCAAAATGATTCTATGATTCTATGATTCTATGACTGCGTATGCTCTCTGTGCTTCCTGAGGTATGGGGTTGTTTTTATCTAGATATGCAAAAATAGGATTATTTCTCTTAGGCTTATTTATCCCTCTCAAGCAGTGTTTCTTTAAATCAAGTGAACACATTTAGGAATATTTTAAACTGTGATATTTTCATGTATGTGTTCATTAATTTTAATGCCATTCAGTAAAAATCTAAGACATTTCCAAGTCACACCAGTGCTACCCTCTTGCTGCGTTATGCTGAGACATGGAGGAAGAGATGCCAAGGGATGTGTATGAACCTGTATAAGTTGCTGTAGGTCTGGTGACTTTGAGAAGGTACACTGATTTATACCGGTCACGGGTCTGCCCTCACTTCCCATTTACGTTAATGGGATTTGTGCTTCCGGCTTCCCCAATGTACCATGAGGAAAATTGGTCGTACGAAGATTAACACTAGTGCGATCATAATATCCACTGGTTGTTACAATAGATCTGTTTATCAATACACTCTAGACACATTCAATATTGTTGCATTTCATAACGAATTACTGTAAGTTGTGTTCTGTTTTATTCCCTTATTGCATTTTCACAGCGCATTATAGGAATGATAAAATTCCATGAGCCATAACTCCTAATGGCAGAGATGATCAATTTGACTTCTAATTTGGAAGAAAAAGCACATACATGGTATACACTTTGCCCTAGTGCAGAATAATAGTCCTGCTCATCTTTGTGGCAACACTGGGACATTAGCAGTAATGATTAGCCATAATGGCTTTTAACAATAATTTATTTCTAGGTATGTAAATGTATCTCATTCATTGTTCTCAGAGCTAATGCCAACAATACCATGTAAGCATGTAAGAATGTGCATCTTTCAATACGTCTATAACTCAGAGCATCCCTGACATCTTTTTAAGGCACAGGAAGTTAGTTGTGCACAAAAAAGTGAACTTGCCCATGGTCTGGTTTACCAGTGACAGGTGAGCTGTGGCAGTCTATGCGATGGCTACCTGCAAATGTCCTGCAGAAAAATTTAATGAATTAATGTTCAAAGTTGAGCTTCACTTTTAGTGAGGCTGCTTGCACTGCTCACAGCATCGTCACAGTTGTGGATTGGTAGGAGGGATTTTTTCTTTTTAATCTTTCTTAAAATTTTCATTGAGAAGCTGTTTGAAGGCTGATGGACCACTAGTGTGCTGGAATCTCTCTGGAGCAAAGGTAGGAGGGTTTGAGTGGTTTCCTTTTTGCCGGGAAACCAAGGCAGATGGTATGCTGAAGCCTTCCAGTGACTCCTCGATAGCACTTAAAAGTAAATCTACCATTTGCAATCTATCGTCTATTTAAATCTATTTAATTTACAATTAACAAGACACCTCTTACTCTCTCAACTTAATTAAAAAGCTACTGACTCTTAGAAGGATTGAAATGCAATAAAGAAGATAACCTAGTTAGGGTATAATTAAGGGAATTTACGTAAGTAATAAACATGGTATTGCTGCCTTCTAAAAAAAAAAATACCCTGAACTTGTGTTAATTTTTAAAAAAAACATATTAAAATAAGTGTTCAGACATTTAATTAGCATAAAGCAAGATAGCTATGGTGAATTAATTACATATAATTTCCTTTAAGTAACCATTGAAAGCGTGACATACCAAATGGCCTTTGCGTGATCTGTCAGCAAGCCAGGTTTTAACCTCTGCATCTTTGATTAACCCCTTCTGGGCTGCTGCCGATTTCAACTAAATCCTACAGGTGCCTACATTATGTCCTCCAGAGAGGCAAGTTGAAAGTTGATTACAAGTATGAAATAAAAATTATGTCCTTGTTTAAATACTCACTTGACCTTGGGTTAAAAACAAAGTGTTCATTTTCCAGGATTCTGTCTGGAGCAGGAAATAAGGGAAAAAACATTATTGCTGCACACCGGTGGCAGGTACTTATTTTGTCCTGAATGTTATAAGCCCAGTAAGCATAGCTGCATGGGCTTATAATAAAATAGAAAATATTCTTGTTAAGTAGTAGGATTTTGATGCCAGTCCTAGCAGGTGTACCTGCCATGTGTTTTAAGATGTAATCTACAGTTTACTTTGAAATTTGCTTTGTTTTTTGAGGAGGGGAAGAAGAGTCCAAGCATTGACAAGGGAATAATTGGTGCAGAGGTGAGCCTGCAAGGTGCTCGCTCATGCTGCAGGAGAGCGTCGTGGCTCCTTAAGGAGTTTTGGTCATGGCTTGTACTGCACAAATCTCTGAAGCACCACAGCTGGATTTCCTGTAGCTCAGCTTCTCTTCATGCCGATGGGTTTCCAGCTGGCTGCTTGGTCAGTGGGGTATGAAAGTACGCTCCTGAAGCTGCTTCACCACCACAAATGGTAATTCACTCCTCAATTGCAAATTGTGCTTTGCTGGATGCAGAGTATGCACTATTTATGGTGCATAGGGACAACTGAGAGAAAGATATTTCAGCGTGAAGTAACAAGTATTGCTGAAGGGCAAACTTTTAGGGTACATCGTTGGTGTGAAGGACAGGATCATGTTGTCTGAGCAGAAAATGTGTCCTTGTTGCGTGTACCCAAAAGAGATACATTGGAGATGTTTTCCTTCCTGAAAGAATAAATGAGATCATTGTTAATAGAAGTGTTCAAAAGCTGTTTATATACAACATGAATATTTAACTGTATTTCAGGTCTGTCTAGTGCCCCATTAGCAAACAGAAGTTTTCTGGGGCACGTGGGACTTGGTAATGCCCAGCTTGCTAGACTCTGAATCTGTCATGGCTTTCTCTTCAACTTTCCGCTTCCAACAAGAAACTTGTCCTTTCATGTATTCTTTTTCAAAGGGACAAACCTCTACCTGTGTAGCTTAAGGTGAAGAGTTGGAAACATCAACAAGTACATCCAAAAACTACTCTTTTGGTTCCCACACCATTAGATTGGGGATGAAGGTAGCACAGCTACACATTTAAATGATGTGACCATGGCAGCTAGGGCCATTAGTGCTGGTGACAGAATGGCAGATGCTTTCTGATTAAAAACAAAAAAACGCTCCCCTGCAAATTATATTAAGCCCTTCTTTGCATTTTGAAGGGCAATATGTGGTTTTTCACCTGCCATGACTGTCAGCTGGCGTGTGCTATCTCTAACCAAGCTGCATCTGCAAATTCGTGATCTGTGCTGCTGCTTCCACACAGAGCCAGCTTTTTCCCTTCTCCAAAAAGCTCTTGCCTTGCTTGCTGGCCGCCCTGCACACACGTTCAGCCTGCGGGGGAAATTTAAGACTTTCCCAGGAAGGTTCATACTCTGCATCTGCTATTAGGGACTTCAGAGATGCCTGGTTTTAATTTTGGAGTTATTTCATTTTTTAAGGGAGCTGTTATAGCTACTTACTTTTGAACTAAGTGCGTAATGCTTCTATTTCTACTCTAAACTACAGTCAGATGGTAATTCATCTGTTTCTGTGCATCGTCACCTAAAAAACCTGAGGAATAAATGCTTCATTGCTGTATTCAAACTAATAATCTTGGCTGGCCGTCCCATTTTAATTGGAGGCTGAAGTGCCTTTGAATCAAAATGGGTATTTAGAGACCATCAGGACCAAACCACCAAGGCTTCTGTTGGTGCAATGACATTGTTTTGTTAGATATGGGACTTGGAATATATTTACATGCCTCGTAGCGATGTAACGAAAGATGACAGATTAATTAACTATTGGAGTTCGGCCAAGCAGAGGACACGGTGGCCTAGCAGGTGCCCCGTTCCCCATGCAATAGACTGTGTTTGTTCATGCACTCACAAACTCATTAGGCTCAACCTGAGTTATTTGGTACGAAGTGTTATTTGGGTAATTGCTGTTGCATTGTTTGGGTGAGCTTGTGTACAGAAGACACTTGCAGGGGTGGCATTGGGGTCTGGCAGGCTGGAGGGCTGCAAAAGTTGTTTGGTTGAAGGGTGTTAATCCAACTGGGAGCATAATAGTGACAAAACTCAAGAAGATATGTCCTTGGCTTGTGTTTCTCTGCACTGCCATGCCTGTTTGGTACAGAGCTGCCTTTGGCAAGGAGATGCAGTGACTTTTCCTCCATGCCACAGCATGGAGGACAAATGTTTTTTTTTTCAGTGTGATAAAAGGGTAGGAGGTGCTGCTCGGACCCTCTTTTCCCTCTCTACTGTCCTCTGGGAGGATTTCAATATTTCTTACTTGGGCTCGGATGCTTGGTCTGCTTTTCTACCTGCTCCAACTTTGTTGTGGAGACTGCCCACTGCAGTGGAGAGTGTCACTAGTAGGAAATGTTTATGGAGAGGAGGAGTATAATTTATTTAAAAAAAAAAAAAAAAAAGAGAGAGAACATTGTTCCTCCAGTCAGATGTTTATTTAGTGGCTGCTTATCAATTATCTGTTTGAACAGGTTTCATTACAGAAAGTGTAAACCCCCTCAGCGCGTTTTAAAATATGCTAATCCTTACTTAGGCAGGAAATGGAAAAGGCTCATTTACAGTTTAATTTCTAATCCATGTGGGTTGCCATGTTGTATGCTGGGACATAAATAGAAAAGCTGAAGCGGAGAGGACAGGTCGCTCACAATAAACAGGTGCTGCTGCTTTGCTTTTTTCTGCTTACCCACTCTGATCATATGTGAAAGCATGAGCCACAAAATGTTGAGCACAAACTCCGCCAAAACCATTTATTCTGTGCTTTTGATTTTGAGGGATGACATACAGGCAAGAGCTTGTAAATCAACACTGATGAGGAGGGAACAAACAGGTTCTTTTCTGATGTGGTGAGTGCCCACACAAAGAGCTGTTACAGCCCTTTTCTTTCGCTGGCAACGTTAATCAAACAGGATCAGTGGGCAGCCCCACAAAACACCCGAAAAAAGCAAAACCACAATCCCCACTCAGGTCCCTTCTGCTGCTGCAAATGCACTGGGACAAAGGAAGTTCTTCCCCTCTCTTTTTTCTTGGTTTTTGTTTTCTTTCTCTAAAAAAGTTTACTTGCACAAATTAGCTCCCCTCTGACTTTTCCCCTTTAGTAGTTTGTAACATTAATGGAACCAACTCATCCTTCTGATTAAATATTTATTTGGGCAAGGCTACCAATTCCGCTGTTAGGCCTCCCATATCAGTGTTTGATCAGTTGCCTGATGTTGTTGTTTTCCAGATGAAACAAATACTATCCCCTACAGTTTCAGGCCTGGGCTGTGGGCTCCTCCCCTTTGAGATTGCTGGAAAGAAGGTGGAGTTGACAAACTTGCAGGTGCGAATCCTTCTTGAAATACCTGGCTCCCCATGTATTTGAAAATCAGAAGGGGAAGATGTGTTAAGAGCCTGGCAGGGAAAATCCAGCTGCGGCAGGAGCCACAGTGGCAGCCCTGGGCCCAAGGGGTGCCCAAAAACGAGCATCCTTTTTGCAGGACTGCTGTCAACACAGCCCTAGCGGGGTGGTGACAGATATTTGAAGCAATGGGACAGGGTTTATTTGATATAGAGTGGCAGAGTTTAATTATGGACAAGAATCAAATGGATATTCATAGGGTGATAAATAAATAATGTGTATGCACTCACAGGGAAGGGCAAGAACATTTTTCTGAAGCGAAAGAAATAAAATCAGCAAAACAGAAATTAAAAATGGATCTATTTAGCAGAGCTTCTGGTTACGTGATGAATGCATCAGTTTGTGGGCTCAATCCTTCTGTTTCTTGAGGAGTCATTCATGCCTGGGCTAAAAGGCTATGAAACGGGCCAGGGTCACATTTCTCATCCTCTGATCTCTGCTCTGAGATTTCCAGCTAACATTTTGTCTCCTTAGGGGGTGAATTGAGCCTTGGGAGGCTCAGCAGCAGCCAAGAACTAACAGGATGAAAGGGAAACCCGAGGAGTTGATTTGGTGGTGGTGGAGATAGAAAGGAAAATGGAGCAGGATTTTCCCTGGCTGGCTGAGCCAGGGGTTACAAGCCAGCACACACCTATTCAGCAGGAGGCTCTTTAATATGGGTTAGCTTTTAGTAAGACCTTCTCAAAAAAAGCTGGGCAGTTCACATGCATCAGTACAATAGCTGCTGTTTTATTTCCTAATTTCAGCAAATGTCTCCTAAATAGTTGGTGCTTCTGACAAAGCTCCTCTCCAAAACGTGCACGTTTCTTCAAGATAAGTCTCAACCTTCACATATAAATTGATGTTTCTTCTACATGCAGCTGCGGACACGAGCTTGAAAATGGGAAATTATCTGAAATGAGAAAATGAATGAGAAAACCAGCTTGTTATACTTTCAACGAAATGCTTTAAGTTTTACTCTTGGATTTGGGGAGTGGATGTGGGGGCTTGCCTGATAATTTTTTTAATATGTGGTACTATCAATATTCTGTTAAAAAACTGAGAGAACTGGCAAAGACTGACAGAAAAAGGCAGCTTAGATGCATCAGGGACTTGGGTGACTTCTATTTGTCCATTGAGCATCTTTGCATGTCTCAGAATGGCTTATTCTCAACTATACCTGAGACGTTGCTTTGCTACGGACTGAGCAGCATGTATTTCTAGACATAAGACAGGAGGGACACCTCCCCAAAAATGTGTGTGTATATATACATAAGTTTAAAAAAAAATTTATATACATATATAAAGGAGGCCTTAGGTCATGCTTGGTGTAGCCGTAGCCCAATGGGGCAAGGCAGCTCCTTGGTTTTCCTCCACTTCCCTTCACCCCTGCGCTCAGCAGCTGGCTGCCCCAGTGTCCAGGGGGAGGCCTGTAAAATGCTGCCTTGGCAGAGGAGAGTTTGACAAGCATGGAAAAATTCATTTTTAATTAATTTTCTTCTTATTTAAAGGAAACATGGAGAATGTAGCATAGAAGAACAAGATCTGAAACAAATTGCTAACTGTAGTAATAATAATTTTTCTCTTAGTTATATGCTTTTTTTAACCTTGGCTGCTGTACCTACACAAATGTCCTTTAGCAAGAATTAAAAGAACAGGCAAAAGTGTGATAGAGGCATTGTTTTATTTTCAAGTGATCTAGGAGGTTTTTCAAAGTTTTCCAGGAGGTGTCAGCAGTACTTTAAAACTTTCATTTTCTGTGATGGAGATTTCTACAGAAGTTATTCTTCTAAAATAAATAAAAGGAAGAATCTCATCTTAAGGAAATAGCAAATGTCATCATCCAGTCCCAACCCGAGGAGATTAGTCCTCACTGCCGGCTCAGGCTGGGTTTGCAAGCCTTTGGGCACTGCATATTTTGGCAGGGCTTCTTACCACCGGACTTTTGGCTAGCGGGCTGTGTTGGCATTGTTTCCTTTTTTTGTGTTGGTAAGCGTCAGCCTGCGGCTGGCTCTGGAGATCTTCTTGTAAGTCGTGGGACTTGGTGAATTCCACGTCCTGCAGAACCCCAGCTTTCATGACCATAAAGCAAATTTTTGCCCAGGTCCTCTGAGAAAAGCCTTGAAAATATGACCTAGTGCAAATAAATCAAAAGGCAATTCAAATAACTTGAAATACTTTTTTTTTTTTATTAAAAACCTCATAGTGATGTGTTTTCAGGATTGGAAGTACTGCTTTATGGCCAAGGGGAGAAACAGCTCTATTTATACTTCTCTTTCATCATCCATAGTTGGCTTTCATAGGAGCTGTCGGGATAATCTGGTCCAGGCCCTTGGCTGGTGTAAGCTGGCAGAGCTCAGCAGGCTTCACAGAGGCTGAGCCAAGTTATACTGCTTTAGAAGCCAGTAAAATAATCATAACAACATAGAGAGCACTTTCCACCTGAGGATCAGAAAGCAGACAGGGAAGCCCATGGAATCATCATGGCATGTGTCTGCAAAGGAGAGTATTACTGGAGGTGGCAGTTAGTTCAGTATCATGAATCTTTTTGTGATAATAATAATAATAATAATAATAAAAAGGTGGGACAATGTGCAGCCCTAATATGGCACAACTGGGAACATAAAATGTTGTCCTTTAAATCCCGCTGTTGATCAATGCAGCAATGTTAGTGAAAGATAAAGGTGGCAATATAGGTGATGTTGCCAGTCTCAGTGTTTTCAGTCTGTTTTTACATGGCTAATTAGTAAAGAAAAAGGATAATCAGTGGAATAAAAGCTTGAAAACATTTCATTTCAGAACTCACTGTGAGGAGGCCTTAAAAGCAAGCATAGGCGTTGCAAGGAGATGGGGCTTTTCTCTTTCAAAATCCAGCAGAGTCAAAGCTTTTCTCTTTCAAAATCAGGCAGATTGACAGGCACAAAGAATTACAGTCAATTTACTTTTAAAAATGAGTACCATTGGGTTTATAGTGGGCAGACTCACTCACTAAGGTCTGCCTTGGGGCTATCTGATCCAACTCTTCTTTGTGATCATGGATATCACCTTGAAGTATCATCATACTGTTGCATGATTTTTGACATTGCAATAAGAAAATGCTGAGACGCTCCATAAGTGCTAGGGAGAGCTTGGGCTGCTGCACAGTGAGTACTGAGCTAAGAAAGCCATGCTGCTGTAATGTATGTTTTCTTAACCTCTTGTACTTGGTTCTGGCAGGGTATTTTATTATATGATCTTTTAAAATAGGTCAGTTGGCTAAATATAATCAAGAAGTCTGCTCGTGAGTTAGATTGGCTTTAAAAAAAGCATTGCAGTGTTCAAACCATTAATGGCTGGAAGGGTTAGAGATGAAAAAGAAGATAAACCTGTTGTGTAAGATTGTGTGGAATGGAAGGACCTCTGCAGAGTCTCTGCCTGAGTCTTACCCCATGCTAGCAAGTCACTCACCTATGGTTAGAAGTCTGATCTTACTCTTTTTTTCCCCATTTTAATTTTAACCACTGTAGCACAGACATTAATGGGATTATATCTACTTAGATAGGAAGCTCCTCTGGGGAGGGACTTGATCTTCTTGCTTGCCTGCATGACATCAGGCACCACTGTTGTACTACTACACTAAGAAACCTAGTGTTGGAGAGCAAGCTGGGTGCTTAAAAATGGTCACTGGTGTATGGATCTGGAGTGGAACTGGAGAAATAGGCACCAGGTTTGGAAAAACAAGTTGCATCAGCCCAGAACTAGCAGAGCCTGGTCAAGTCCAGCTCACTTTTACATGGGTTTTGTCATGTCTAATAAGTGGTGAGCACTTCTGACAGCTTTCCTCTCAACACCTGTTTGCAGGAAACTTGCAGGAAGTGCGTAACAGAAAGGACAAACTGGCTGAAATTGGGCAGTGGGCTCAATACATCATCACTGCACACACACATAAGCTTTGTTTCCCTGAAAACTCAAATTCATTAGATGTCAACCTCTCAGCTGCGAAGGTATCTAAAAGGAGGAAGACAGTGAGGAAGGATAAAACCCAATGTTAAGATGTACGTTAACAGATTCATAAGGGCAAACAGAGTAACTATGTAAGAGTAGGGGTGCAAGGCAGGGTTTGGAGAGGTTGCAGGAGGGACCTCGTCCAGGCTCCTTATAGGTGCTGATGCTCATCCCTCATCCCCAGCCAGGCTTTAATCCTGCTTGGCAACTGCACTCTGCCTCTTGGCTGAGGGATTAGAGCCTCCTTTTCCTTTTCCTTTTTTTTCCTTTTTTTCCTTTTTTTCCTTTTTTCCTTTTTTCCTTTTTTCCTTTTTTTCCTTTTTTCCTTTTTTCCTTTTTTCCTTTTTTTCCTTTTTTCCTTTTTTTTCCTTTTCCTTTTCCTTTTCCTTTTTTTCCTTTTCCTTTTCCTTTTCCTGCTGGATATCCTTTCTGGAGCATCTCCTCCCTGCCTGCCTCAGCCCTGCTTGGCTCCAATGCGCCTGCATGCTGCGATGCCCTGAGCCGTACTTAATGTGTCCCCAGGAAACCTGGCCCCCCGCCCACTGGGACCAAATTTCAAGGCATATCCCTATTAGCTTATTTTGATGTTTTTATCTTTCTGTGATCGGGAACCATTCTCTGCAGCCAAAACAGACACTTTCCTGATGGCGTCGAGTGAATTTTTAGCTCTCCTCTGAGGAGAGGACTTCAATAAAAGATGAGGCCTCTCGCCACGCTGACTGGCTCGAGCGCTGTAACGTCTCCGGCGGCTTCTGCCTTTCACTGTAAGTTTACACTTGTATGAACATTGGCTCGGCTGCCCCGTGTTGCTGTAAGTGAAGGTTTGCACGCAAACATGGCCTCCACAAAAGCCACCTCAGGCAAAAGCACTTCCCGCACCAGCAAAATGCAGCATTACACGGGGTCTCTGGTGGGTAACTCTGCCAGTGGTTTGGCAGTGGCTCATGTTTTAGTCATGAGGGATGGGGGTCCCTTCCCTCCCACCTCGCCCCTGGCTGGGGAGCATAGCAGGTTTGCTCAAAGGCACTGGGAGCAGATTGCCCGTGATTTCTGGTGAGGGGGCACATCGCCACAACAAAGTTCTGCTCAGCTGTGGGAGCATTTGTTGAAGGTTTGATACATGCAAACCTTGCTCTCTGCAGAAACACCATGGAGGCTCTGTCCCCCTCCTTTAACCTCCTGAGCTCCCACCCTCACTTGCTCCAGCTATGAAGAAATAAAATGCAAATAAAACCAGTGTTCTTCTGCAGCCTGGGAGGTGCAAAAGGTCTGTGGGTAACTCAAACTGTTCTTCTCCTTCTGAAGCTGGAATGACTGAACATCCATAGGAAATACCAAAATGATGGGGGGAATAATAAATCAGGTTAGTTTTTGCACCTGCTGAAACCTCCTGCGTTTCTTTTATTCATGAGGCTAATGCTTCCGTCTCGCTGCCCTTAATTACAAGTTGGGAAACTCCTCGTTGCTTCAGGGCCACCCCTGATCTGCAGTAGCGCACAGATTAAGTGCTGGAAATATCCCTGGGGTGCTGCAGCTCCCGCCAGCACATGGATTTTTGCACAGAGTGTGTAATATCCAGGTGAATTGATGGGGATCCTGCATGTCATGAAAACACACCTTCTGGCTTCACCCAAGTGTGTTTTATGGGAAGCCTTCATGGAAGTGAGGACAGATGAGAAGGCTCCACAGCAGGCTCAGGGCAGAGATGCATGTGAAAAGAGCGTAGCAGAGAGAAAAACCACTGTCGTGGCAAAGTCCCGTGAAGTTGGCGGAACTACACTCTAAGGTATTTCTGTACTGATGCACCCAAAATGGGGAGTAATTATATCTATGCGCCTCTTAGTAGTTCTTACGCTTTCTACACCTGCTTTCTGGGAATTTCAAAAACAGGCTGAGACTGTCCCACAAGCCCGGGTGGGGGGAGCTTGGCTGGATCATCATTTCCAAGGTCTGTCTCTCTTGTTTCTCTGTGCCATGCAGCCATCTGCAGGTGAAGGCCTGGGGAAGGCAAATCTGGGGGACACATTTGAAGCTGATGCTGAAGCAGGTCACCAAAGGAGAAAAGCTGGAAATTTTCAGGAACTGAGACCTGGGGAGTTTTAGGACACTGCAGGGCAAGGGAGCCACAGCAGGGAAGAGGGACACTCACAGCAAAGAGGCTGCAACTATTTAGCTAAAGGGGAGGTGATTAGTTTTGCAGTATATTTGCAGGAGGATTGACTTTTACAGCATCTTCTCAGCCAAATATTTAATTTTTCTTTAGCAGCTTATCCTTCCACAGCTGTCTGCACGGCAGCAAAGCACATGGGAAAATGCTGCTGCTGAAAATGGGAGTTGATAGAGGGGAAACTTTTCAAAAGCAGGTGGCTCCTTGGAGTCCCAGGACCCACTGAGTTTCAGGCAAGTTTATTCAGTCACTCAGGAGCTGTTGAAAAATTATTGGAAGTCTCTCCCCCCTCGTTATCGCAGACTCCCCAGCAGGTAGCTCAGGCTTCTGTAATCCTTAAATCAAATATGACAGCTTCTCTTCTGTATTGGTTTTCATTTTCACGCTGACTTCAGGGTGGATATTTCTCTTCCTCCTTGTTACCAGGGGACTGACAATAACCATTTTAAAAGAAACAGCAAATATTATCTGTTTTTGTATTTAGGCGTGCCAGCTAATGTTGATCACTGCGGCTTTGGGTAATTCTGTAGATTAAAAAGGTAGCTTTCAAGGGGAAAGCCAGAGCCGTGCTAAATGCAGTAGTATTATTTATGACTGTGTTTGCTTTCTGTTTTCCAAAATCTCCTCTATAAAGTCAACACTTGGCATTAAAAGCCATTTTAAGATATCAGACTGAAGTGCGGAAGGAAAAAAACAATAACTTCCAGCAGCACATTTTCATTAACCTGGAACTAAAAAAGTCCACTGCAAAATAGTGGAATGTTTCCTTGAAGCCTTTTTTTCACCTTTCCATACACATTTTGTCAAGCAAAAGCTTCCTTTATTATTTGACTTTTTTTGATTCCTACTGTGGTTCCTGACATTTTGGGAAATCGCTCATTTAAAGTGTTTCAGAGAAAGCGCTGTCAGTTATTTATCAGGTTTTATGTCATGATTTGGGAAAACTGACCTTGATTTACTTGTGCCATTAGAGACTTCATCAAAGGAATGAATGAACATTTTTCTATAGCACCATTAAGTAAAACAAGCAAAGCCTCTCGATCACTTTTTCCAGTTAGCATACTTGAAAAAGTAGGCAAAAATATTAATTGGATTGTTGATTATATTGATAGATCCAGAGCGATTTTAAATGCCTTGCCCTGCTTAATTAATACTTGCTCATTAACACCAGTATTTAAAAAAAGCTCCACTGCATGACTTCTTTCCCATATAGCACTGTCCAAACTGCATAACCAGCAACAGGAATGGAGAGATGCTCAGAGCCTGGTGCAGTGAGAAAAGGTGTGTGGGGGGAACGAAATGAAAAGGCAATTATTTTGTTTTCAAACCTGTATTTAAATAAACTATCCCAATGGGAAGCTCTGCAGGATGCAGTGGGAATCACCACTTGGGGTCTGGGAGGGCGAGCGCTGCTGCCAAATATTTCTTTGCCCTATTAATCCCTTTGGGAATTCTCATGTCCTTAAAATGAGGTGCCTGCTTGAGTACCTTCCCCAGTCAGAGCCACGGCCAAGGAATAACAATGAAGTTGATAACAAATGCAGCAGGAAATAAGCTGAAGATCAGGAGTGTTCGGCACCCCGTGGCTACCCGCATTACCGAGCATTTGCACATAATTTTTAAGACTTCCTCCTGCTCCCCACATCCCCCCTCCACATGAAAGCTTTGGGCAGAATCCTCCTTTCCTTTCCCCTAAATAATCATTCCAGTGTATGGGGTGATTTTTAAAGGCAGGAAAAAAAAATATAAATACATCTAGCATCCGCTTCTCCATCATGCTCACTGATTAGGAATTGGAGAGGCTCAAGAGGTGCCCACAAAGGGCTGATTACAAAGTCAGGGAAAATGAGGGATTCTCCAAATGGGGCTTCTCATCTGCTGCTGTTTGTGCTGGTGTGCTTTTCCTGCAACTCTGGACCATGCCCGTAACAGCTTTGTGCATTTTTTTTCTGAAGGACTCGCTGAACTGGCTGCTTACTCTGGGAAAGCTCCTTTGAGAGGTTAGAGGTATTTTTTGAGTCATTCCCTACATGCTTAACATGAGCAAATATTTTAGAGCTCCACTTTGATAGTTGTAAGTAAATATAACTTTGGTGTCACTGCACAGAAAGAATCTGGATATTTCACTAGTAGAATAAAAGGAGTGGGTTTCTTCTAGACATTTATAACCACTATTGTCTGTAAGCGAAACCTCTTTGCATTTTATATTTTAAAAAGAGTTTACAAAAAGCATTTGCATCTTATATTGTGTGCAGAGTGAGGTAGAATGTATGCTGACTGTATTTTGTGGGCATGTTAAATGCAGCTTTTGATGAGAGTCTCAGCTGTAGATGTTAAGCGAAGCGGAACACTAACAGCAAAAACTTCAAACTTGCATACTTTCAACTTTCCTGTAAGTTCTCACTTGTGAATGAAAAATCAGCAGTAGGGGCAGATGACTGCACTGTGTTTCGCGATAGCAAAAGATAACGTGGAATGTTCTCGTTCGGGCAAAAAGAGGTTAAAAAGTACCAGATTGTGGCATAATTAGCAAATTACGACATCTAATTTGTCGGTTTAACTTGCTAATTACGTGTGATACATGGGTGGTGAAGGGTGAATACCAAGCACTAGATGCCTTCCTTTTGTCTTTGGAAATTTGTTTTGATTGGGGGGAGGAAGAGGAAAAAATCTGGCTTCACCACATGCGACTGCACCTTATTCTCTTGTGCCAGGCGGAATAAAAAGCAGCTATAGAGAGTAGTGAGTGATGTGCTCTTTTTAATAGAAATAGAGGGTGTGATAGGCATTTTGCGGGGTTTAGCTGCCTCTAATGTGTATACATATACTTTTGGAAAACCATATTCTTAAAGTGAAGACTAGAACCCTGAACTTTTTATTGCCAGAGTGTGTTTCCAAGGGCCTTCAGGAGTGCCAGTGTTGATATCTAAGATGAGTTCATGTGTAAGTGCTAGCCCTGTCTGCACAGTCACTTTGCTTTTTTTTTCTCCCCTTTGTAAGTAACCGTCAGTATTTGCTAGTCAATATTAAGCAGGACTATTTACGTTGTCAAAAATGGATGCTTTTAAATTAATGCTGAAGTAGGGAATATACCGTTCTCCCTTGCACTTGATAGGCAGGGTTAATATTCTACAGCCGAAGATCTGGGGACTGGAGCAAAATGCAAATGGCCACAGAGGAGACGGCTTGAGAAAAAGGCTGCGCGTGAACTTGACAGAGAAGCGAGAAGGAACGAAATGACCTACATTTTGCTAGAGCAAACCTGGTCATTAATGAAAGAGAACAGCATACAGTAATTTGTACCTTTATGTGTGTACATTTGTGATGTCCATGCTCACAGCAAAAGCACAATCTGTCTTGAAATCATTCTGAGGTTTTAAATAGCTTTCTAGAAAAGCTGCTTCACCCATACAGCAGGTGCATTTGAGCTGAATCTTCTAGGATTGCAGCAGTGGACTTGAAAAACTCAGCCAATACTGGCAAAAAAATGAAGCGCTGTTTTTTCTGCTCATGCACATGTGAACATTTTAGGTTTTAAAGGAAATGTTTCTCTGCAGCTCCTAGCTGTGTTTTACTTAAAAACAAACCAACCCCAAACAAAAAAACAACCCAACCCAAACCTGGCAACTATTTTAATTTGAATTTTAATTTTAAGAACTTGCAGCCATTCAGGGGGGTGGGGGGTTGTAGCACACACTGATTAATCATTAGCAATAACATAATGCACTCAAACAAAACCCTCTTCAAATCAATAGCAATCCTGATGCAAGACAGATTTAAAGAGCCGCACATTTCACCTGAGAACCGTATTTTACCTTGGAGATAAGGGAAACTGTTACACTAAGCTTAGTTGCATTAATAATAATAATTACACACTGATTTAAATACATTCTACCCCACATAAGGCACATTGCAGCAGCAAAACCTTCATTAATAAGAGATGCAGAAATGTGTTGCATGGAGGAATGAAAACTGAACAAGGATTACAAAGTCACTATTTCTTTGGTAGATTGGCCTGATTCTGCTGTTATTTTTCCTTCCATAAATTCAAACTCTTAAAGGAAACCAATTGTGATGGTATTTATTGCTCCTGCAAACAAGAGTTACAGGCCATATTGTTGTACCTTGGAAATTAAACCAGCTCATAGTTTAGAGCACATGTGGGAGGACCGACACAGTCATTAAGGGACATTTCAGTCATTCACAACAATCTTTATTTCAGAGAACTGTATCCATCCTCAAAAGCCTAAGAAATAAATATGTATAGTTTTAGAGAATAGGTGGCAAATGTGCATTCTGAAACAGAGGAAAGGCTCAATTTAAAATGTCATAACCAGACAGGCAAATGCAGGGTTTCCAGTATGCTCTTGTAATTGCAGATGCACTCTTGCGATAGCAGATCCACTTTCTCAGTTTTGCTTGTTTTCTCTTTGGTCTGGTGTTTGGATTTAGAAATACCTCAGGTCAGTTATATCCCAACTGTCAGAAGACCCCTGGGGCTGACTACACCTTGAAGGGGGTGTCCTTTCACAACAGGGGATTATTGAACAAATATTTAAGAAAAAGGGTGAACAGAGAGCCTGAGGAAGCTATGCTGCAGGTAAATAATCTGCTGGGATCTAAGGGAGCAAGTGAGGCATCCTGTGCAATTCCTGCCTTTCCCGTTTCATTTATAGGCTGCAGTTTTCAGTGATGTGAATTGCCTTGGCTAAACTGTTTCATTTGTTCACTTATATGCAATATTCTCACAGTAGGGACAGCGGGTAGTAAATGTTAATGTTAATAATAATAATAATAATAATACAACTGCAGAGAGAGGTCCCAGCCCTCCAGCCAGCTGGCTAAGGGTGGAGCTGCTGCCCTTGGACACATCAGTGTCCAGGCCATTTGTTGGTCAGACATTGAGAAGCAGGGGTTTGCCAGGATTATTTTTCTTCCCTCTCCACACACACACGCCCCAAGCCTCTCAGCCTGCTCTGCCAACTGCACAACCACATATATAGCATTTCAGTCAGGATTTCATACAGAGCTTGAACCTGTTGGAAATGCTGCTCAGGGCTTCTGTTTTCCCTAGGATTTCTCTGAAACCTGTCACATAGGTCTAGGAACAGAATCAGAGAGACTTTCCAGTGTTTGAGTTGCATGTGTAGATACCCTCAGTGCTCCATTTTCCCTGGCTAGGATTGATTTCCCTGCGCAAGCTGTGTTTGCACAAGGAGGGTACACCTTTCAAGGACACCCCTCGTGTTCTTCACAGAGAAAGGAGAACCATCTCCCAGACATGGTTGCTTAAGAGAGGGGAAAAGCTGCACTTCCAACATATGTCATAATTTATTAGGTTTTTTCCCTAATTTTACCTTGCATGGCTCAGCATGTGTGGAACGTGTTTGATTTGATCCTAATTATTTTTTTTAATATTTTAAATCTCAGATGTTGAGACAATTTACATTAATTAAACTTCAGTTGGCTTTAAAATTGTCATGTATCAATTTCAGCAGCGTTTATAGAGAACGAGATAGATGATTTAAATTACACGCCATATGGGGCAATGCTAGGGACATTTGCTATTGTGTTAATTGCTTAAAGCTACGTTTTCTATCCCCCTTCTGAGTGAAAGACATTTGCTTTCATGCTTACTGAATTAGGTGAAGGGTTTCCTGCTCGAATGGAGTATGTACAGATTTCTCCCCCTCCTGCTGGCTTTTGCTCTGCTGCAAGGGTTTTCTGCCCCTTTTCAGAGGGGCTCTGCTGGCATTAACACCAGGATCACTGCTGCCTTTGGTGGGAAGCAGAGGCAAAGGCGTCTGAGGGATCCCCGGCTGACACACCAGGATCGCACCAAACCCTCTTGGGGATTAAACCTGGGGGAAGGCAAGAGCCTGCTATCTATGAAAATAAGCAGCCTTCTTCATTGCCAAGGTGGAGAGAGGCATGTTTTTTGGGTCCCAAAATGAGTCTGAATTTTCCAACCCCAGCCGTGAGAGCTTTCACTGTCATCACGGTTGCGTCCCGAGTTTGTTGGCACAACAGGGACCAGCCCCACGAATGATCCCCAGCCTGCATCTGCTGCAGGTGAATTAACCTTTGCAAGCTGCAGATATTAATTTGCAGGTCTGTGTTGACTGTTGGCAAAGTGGTGCTGGACGTGCAGCTGGGGAAGGGCCTTGAGTGGAAACTAGCAGGCTCCTATGGATGTGCGCTGGTTTTGGTTGAGGTAATTTTCTTCACAGTAGCTAGTATGGGGCTATGTTTTGCATTTCTGCTGAAAACGGTGTTGGTAACACAGAGGTGTTTTCATTGTTGCTGAGCAGTGTTTACACAGAGCCAAGGCCTTTTCTGCCTCTCACCCCACCCCACCAGCGAGGAGGCTGGGGGGGGCACAAGAAGTTGGGAGGGGACACAGCCGGGACAGCTGACCCCAACTGACCCAAGGGATATTCCAGACCATATGACGTCATGCTCAGCAGATAAAGCTGGGGAAAGAAGAAGGAAGGGGGGGACATTCAGAGTTACAGTGTTTGTCTTCCCAAGTAACTGTTATGCGTGATGGAGCCCTGCTTTCCTGGAGATGGCTGAACACCTGCCTGCCGATGGGAAGTGGTGAATGAATTCCTTGTTTTGCTTTGCTTGCATGCGCGGCTTTTGCTTTACCTATTAAACTGTCTTTATCTCAACCCACAAGTTTTCTTACTTTTACCCTTCCAATTCTCTCCCCCATCCCACCAGTGGGCAGTGAGTGAGCAGCTGCGTGGTGCTTAGTTGCCGGCTGGGGCTAAACCACGACAGGATGAATTTGTACAAATAGGGGATATGGGTACCACAGCTGGCCTGGGAGGAAAGGGCTTTCCAGGGTGAGCTGCAAGGCAGAGTAAATATCACATTTTTCCTAAGTTTTGCGAGTGATGTTTTTGAGTGAGCCTGCTGAATCAGAGTGTTTTGATTTGGGGGAAATCAGATTTAAATGCCTTAGCGGCTCAAAGAACATAGACTAAGTGAGTAGCATCGTCTTCAGAAATTTGGGATTAGAGATCCTCTTCCTGGTGAAATGTCTCACTTTCCCTGTTTCTTTAAAAACACCTGCATAATTCTCGAAATAAGAGACAGAGAAAGGGGTCAGGTGGTTAGAGGGTAAATATTCAATATGCTCAGCAAAGCTTTCCTCCTTGGAGACTTCTCCAGGTGAGCACTCAATACCTGAAGAGGCTGAAACCAGTGGTCTTAGTCCCATTCTGAATCCCTGCCAGACAGAAACCTTTGCAAAAACCCCTCCAAACATGACCACAAATCAATTTGCCTTGCAAGACCAGAAAGCACTTGAAGGTTTCCCCACAGCTGACTTCAAAGAAGTGGGGAAATAAAACCCAGAAAGATGTTAGGGAGGTGTTATGTACAGCCACATCTACCAGTCTGCAGTACATTTCTGCTTCTGTCTGGTGCTTCCTGCTTGGCAATACTGTAATGGGATTCTCCCATATTAATATTTTAAATGAATAAATAAATATCTGATGAGATACTGTGGATCTCTGCAAACTTTTCATAAATTCTGTGGAAGGTAAAAAGAGAATTAGAGATGAGATTAAAACAGCCTGGGTGATGTACTTCTCTGGCATGTGGTAAAGTCTCTAGGTATTTATTCTGTGCCATCTATGTTACAAGTTACATCTATATTAAAAAGCATGTGTATGTCTGTATATCGCTCTCTCCATAAAGGCCATGCAGGCTGTCTGTTGTCAAGGAGGGTCCTGATTTCTGCTAGAACTGTTGTAATAATAATATCAATAGGCTATGGCAGCTTGCTGTTTTTAAAGCATCCATGTTCCATATGAGTATGTTTTCACTTCATTTTGGTCTGAATCTGCTTTAGGAAATAAGCCAGCTGTATGGGGATTGGAAGTCTTTTTTTCCTTACATTTGGGGGAAATGTAATGCATCTTTTCTCTCTGGCTCTGCATTGCAGAGTCCAGTTCTGTCATGAAAGGATGCCGAGCCCTTATTCACAGTTAGCGAGAAGCACTGGGTGAGAAAAGACGGTAGAAAGAAACTGCCCAATCTCCATTAATATAAGTGGAATCGCTAAGAGCCTGCCGTACTCCAGGACAAATATTAATATTATTCCCAGCATTATAACTACATTATTCTGCTGTCAACATAGATCACGCCTGCTACACCAAGTTTATGTATAGAATAAAGTCCCTGGTTTCTGCAGGACCACACGGGAGCCTGAGGAGTATCCTGCATTGGTGCAACTCCTCCTAAATCAGGAATAAAACTTGCACGGACCTTGCCAGGGTCACACACTCAGACGACTCCTTCCCCTCCCATCCGGGCATGCTGGAGTCGGAGGGTTTGGGGTTAAATTCTGCTCTGTCCCAGCTGTGAACATCTCTGGAGGTCCACGGCCCTATTCGCAGTTCACCTCAGTGTGAAGGATTAGGCCTTTTGGGGACAACCACTGCATCTTGAGAGTTTCCCCAAATGAAGGCATGTGTGAACCTTGTTTCATCTGGGAATGAAATGCATGTTTTTTCTGTTTTCTCTACAGGAGAAAATATATCCATCTTTCCCTGTTGTAGAGCACCCCGTGAGTTTGTAGAGGACTGGGGGAGAAGGATGGGTAACTCCCCTAAACTTCTGCATTTATTTCTAGGTATTTCTGTCATGTCAGCTGTGAACACAACATGACTGAGATTTCTTTAAGTAAATTCCGTATTTATGTGCGTTATTTGTTACCTGTGTCTAGCATGGAGCTTTGTTCGATATTTCTAAATGGCAAACATTTTTCTTGATGGGAAATGTACAATTGACAAACTGCTGTTGTGAGAAGCAGCATTATTTTCACCAGGAAAACTCCTAATAGGAATAAACTATGACATTTACTCATTTTTCAAAGTGTTTCTCTCCGAAAATTCCTGCTACATATCCTAAGTCATTCCTCAGTGCGAACTGTGAAGCTTCCTACCAGGCAGCTGCATTTTGCTGGCAGGTAGAAAAGTCTTGCCGTATTTTGGCCAGGTTCTGCCTTTGACCTTCAGCCGCATGCAAACAGAAAGCTCCCAGCTGAGCTCTGGAGCTCTGAGGTCCCCAGAGCCGGCAGCTCCCCCACAGCTGGAGTGAGGAGCCATGGGAGGAGGTAATTGCTGTGTAGTTACCAAAACATTTTTCTGCTATCTGCTTCCGTGTTTGTGCACTACATTTCTGGCTACCTGTATTCATCAACTTCACACTTGGAATAGGCTATTGGCTGCACACTAATAACCCCCTGTTCTTTAATGTTCTCTTTCTAGTTAATTAATCTATTTATGATAATAGTATGTCTCATTTTGTGCTTTCACTCTAGAGGGTGTGTTTGTATTATCCTGCTGTACAGCATTGACTGGTCCTATTATCATTTATCATTAAAGGCAGCGGCAACACTCTGGCCTGGCCTGCCAATAATTTTTCAATTAATTGCTTAGTGGTTGCTTTTTTTTTGCTCTTGGTCTTTGCCAGTGAACATGAGGTCTTTAAACTCTCCATCTGACTTTTTCTGTTTTTTAAACTTTGCAACTGTGCTTTTTTATGCTGAGGGATGTGAAGCCTGTGGTGTTGGACTTCAGGGAAAGCATCCAGGAGAGCAGGCAGGCAGGGCTGGCCACGTGAAGGCTGTGAGCCAGCGGTGCTTTGGGGTACATTCCCAGGTTTACCCCTCATGGGAAGTGGAGCCTGCGAGGTGCGATGCAGTGTGGCAGGGCTGTGTTGGAAACACCAGGTCTGTGTCTGGCAGGTGGCACACTCGGGCCTGCGGGCTGGGATAAATCATAAAGGCTCAGGGGACGGCTGTAGCCTTGGATGTTATGGAGTGTCTGAGAACGGGGCTGCCGAATGCAGGTCCCTGGACTTAGTTTATAGGCAATCCCTCCATGAAACAGGATGGCAGCAACAAGCTGCAGCAATAGGTTTGTGTGTCCGAAGCTTTGCTTTAGCTCAACTGTGGGTCCCCCTTGCTATGGGGCAGCTGTTTGCATGTTGGGTTCCTATTAACGTTGGAGCCACAGAGGTCATTTTGAGTGTCCGTACCTGTCTTGGATTATTGTGGCATGTTAAACGAGGGCACGTGCTTGGTAACAGCAGCATATTGCTCCCAACTTCCACTCTGCCACCATGGCAGACACACTGCAAAGGACAATAGCTATCACCCAACGCATCTGTGCTGTGGCTGGTCAGGCTGCTAAATTAATGCTTGTGTTTGTCTACATTTCAGCCCTCTGGAGCCATGTGCTTTCTTAAAAAAGATGACAGCACATGAATTTAGAAAGCAGAATAGTTGCAAACCACAAAGTAAGTATATTGAGGGGGTGCTTGTGAAATAACCAGAGCTGATGATTAGTAGAAATGTTTGGATTTTCTTTGTTTACAAGCACTTAATTATAGGCTTGACCTGCTTACCTTAAATTTATTTTTGTTTCCAGCCACATGGCTACTTGTTTCCTTCCACATTCTCCCAAGTGTTTTATTTTTAAGCAGATGCTCCTCTGGACCGTGTTCATGCCAAGTTTTGTCTTATGTTCTTTATCAGTAAAACAATATGAAATATTTAATAAGAAGTTATCACTGTGGCCAATATAAAAGATTAAATAGGTCTGTCGGCCTCAGTTCCTGAGGAGGAAACCTGGTATGCAGAAACAGTCAGAAGAAACAGCATCAAATATATGGATGTAGAGTTGGATCAAAACATGGTAAGCTCTGCTTCGTGCTCAGCAGCTTCTCCCTTTGTCACGCCAAAGGCAGGGAGGAGGAACAGAGCCGTATTTGAATCTAAATTTGCTGTGTTTGAAACTAAATTGGCCTTCCCCTGCAGAAGAGGGGGCAGGATAGCAAGCCCGTGTGCACAGGAGCCCTGCAAATGGGTTGTCACCTAGTTAGCATTTCTGTGCTTTTATCCTGGCTCCTGCATACCCTCGGCTTTTATTTCTGCCTGGGAAATCAGCTGGCTTTTACCCCTCACTCCCCTGGGACCCTGCCCAAGTGATTTAAGTATCTTTTTTTTTTTTTTTTTTTTTTTTGCTGTTATGCAATGAGTTGCTAAAACTCCCTCCTCCGAAGGGCGCTGTCAAAAGCGGCATGTGTGCGTACGGCAGCTTCCCAGCATGTCTGGCAGAGGCCTCTCGGGGGATTGATGGGCAGGAGATGGCTCAGGCAGCTTTGTGCAGGCAAAATGATGGTATGTCTAGACAGGAGAAATG
Organism: Harpia harpyja; assembly: GCF_026419915.1. Lineage (NCBI taxonomy): Eukaryota > Metazoa > Chordata > Aves > Accipitriformes > Accipitridae > Harpia > Harpia harpyja. The sequence continues at coordinate 29,224,737 of NC_068941.1, read as the reverse complement.
CTGAAGCAACATTCCTGGCAACAGTGGTGATGCCAGATAGTGGAGCGTGCCCAACCCTGCCAGGTATCAAAGCCCCTTTCTGCGAGTCGCTCCCTCTGGTGCAGACATCTGCCTTTCCCAGCGGTTCATTTCAGCCAGAAAGGAGCTTCTGCGCTGGCTGCCCCGCTGGGGAGCTCTTTATTCCCAACATGGCTAATGCCAATGCACTTGGTGTGTGCTGGCAGCAGTGCTCATTTCCAGCATGTGAAATAAGCAGGTTAGAAAGAGGATGGCTGTTAAGAAACTACAAAACAGTTTCAGTACCATGTGGCTATAATAATGTTTTAATTCTTGTAAAATAGTGTACTTGACTGGCAGAGGTGGCCTCAGAGAGGACTGATAATCCCTGCAGTGTGATAAGGCACATATATTTTTTCCTCTCATTTTGCTATCCATATGATTCATAGAAAGACCATAAAAAATAAATTTCATTTCTCACACATTTCAGTGTATGGCTTTTACTGTCAGGACCCTTTGATCATCCACTTAACTCTTACATACTTGTTAGCATCTTTGATGTTTTCCTTGGTGTGCTAACAAACAAAAGCTGAAGTTTACTGATTGCATCATTATGTTTTAAAAAGCATTAAACAAGTGAACACTATAAAGCTATGATAATTTAAAACTGCTGTCATGCAAGTTGGTCTTGTACGTGCATTAAACTAGTATAACATGCATTTATTTTATTTAGGTCAGCTGTGTCATTGTTGAAGTGCGTCCATGTCAGATTGCTGAGGGATCTCCCAGTATATAGAGTGCCCTGTATATAAAGTGTTTATAGAGTATGTAGAGAGCCTAACTGTTTTGGGTTTATGTGGCAGAGTTTTGGTAGTGGGGGAGGGGGCTGCAGGGGTGGCTCCTGTGAGAAGTTGCTAGAAGCTTCCCCGGCTACAAGGTGGACCCGCCTCTGGCCAAGGCCAACCCCATTAGTGATGGGGGTAGTGCCTCTGGGGTAATGTATTTGAGAAGAACCTACAGTGGGGGAGAAGATTGGAATGTGAGAGGAACCCCTCTGCAGACACCGAGGTCAGTGAAGAAGAAGGGAGAGGATGGGATGCCCCTGCAGCCCGTGGTGAGACAGCAGGCTGTCCCCCCCCAGCCCATGGAGGGGAGCGGGGGAGCAGATGCCCACCTGCAGCCCGGGGAGGACCCCACGCCGGAGCAGGGGGATGTCCCTGAAGATGGCCATGACTCCATGGGAAAGCCCGCGCTGGAGCAGTCTGTGACTGAAGATCGGCCCACGGAAAGGACTCACGTTGGAGAAGTTTGTGAAGGACTGTCTCCCATGGGAGGGACCCCACGCTGGAGCAGGGGACGAGTGAGGAGTCCTCCCCCTGAGGAGGAAGGAGCGGCAGAGACAAGGTGTGGGGAGCTGACCCCAACCCTCATCCCCTGTTCCCCTGCACTGCTGGGGGGAGGAGGCGGAGAGAACCAGGAGTGGAGTTGAGGCGGGAAGGAGGGAGGGGTGGGGGAAGGTGTTTTAAGGTTTGGTTTTACTTCCTGATATCCTTGTTTTGATTTGCCTTGTAGTAAATTAAATTGATTTTGTTTCTTCCCCAAGTTGAGCCTGTCTTTTGCCCATGACCATAAGTGGTGAGTGATCCCTCCCTGTCCTTGTCTCAACCCATGAGCATTTCTTTATATTTTCTCCTCATCCCACCGTCTGGGGGGGGGGAGGAGTGAGCAAGCAGTTTCCTGGTGCTTTGTTACTGGCTGGGCTTAAACCACGACACTAACTATTCAATGTTAGACATGCAGGTTTAACTCTCATCTTCTGTAAGCCAAGCCAGTCAGTATTTGGAAAAAAGCAGCCATGCCTTTGGGCACAAAAGGCTGCCTTTTTGTGGTCTGCAGCAGGAGCAGCAGATTCCAAAGCTAAATGTAAGGTGAGTGGGAACACCCCATTGCTGAGCTCTGCAAGCAATTAAACATCTCTACAATAACAGGTAGCTGGTACCAACAGTGTGGAGGGGAAATTAGCAAAGGAAACCCATGCAAAAGTAGTTGTCTCCCAAGGAGACTGGTAGTTTATGGTCCAGAAACGTGATTAACAAGCAGCCTTCTCCATTTGACAGTGGCTAAAAGGAGATGGCTAAAGACAGAGGCAGCATAGAGACACAACAGTGCTACATCCCTCCCCTGTACTGTTAGGTAGGGAGGCACGCAGCTTTCACCTGTTTTTGAGAGGAAGGATATCCCTTCCCAGCAATTCAAGGCTTGAGTGGTCGGCACTGTAATTGTTAGTTAGAAATATGAGCAGGGGAGTAGCCATGCTGCATTCATCCCAGCTACCAAGGCCTGGCAAGGAGCAAAATTGTCTGTAAATTGGGAGAATGAAAGTTGCTGAGTATTCTTTCTGTTTTTATCTCTTTCTATTGGTGCGCATGGTGACTTCTTTCTATCACCCCATCTGCCTGTAGAGATGGAGCAGGAGAAAATGAAACTAGTGCACTAGCTAATCAGAGGCTTAAAAAGCGAAGGATGGGGAGGAAGCATTGCTGCTGACAAGGCTTTCTGTAATGAGCAACTGACGCTAGAGTAAAAGAATAGAAGTCATGTCCAAATGCTTGCATGTGGTGGTGCTGGTGAAGCACTCAGTGCAGGGAACATTAAATGGCACAGGAGGGTCATGCCACCACATGACCCCAGGCTAAAACAGCTAGTCAGTGCCTGCCTGGGCTGTTTCACTCTCCTGGGGAAGTGAGGTGCATCACACGTCTAGAAGCTGCAGGGATGTTTGCTGGGGTCTGGTCTGGGCAATTACATGCCATGGTTGCACACTGCCTGGTTTTGGAGGCCATCCTGCTTCCTTGGCTACCCAGCCCTCAGGGGCGATTGCTCCCTGCCTAGCTGCATCAGTAATTTTTTTCCCTGCAAGAGTCCATAGGAAGAGAAGTGAGGAATAGAGACTGGATTATCTATTTCAAAGAGATTCATTTACATTTTGCATGAAAGTTTTCATATTTTTGTAAAAAACAAACCTCCTTCCCCCTTCCCTTTTGAAATCACAACCATATTCTTCTGCTTCTAGAGGAAGTTTGCATTTTAAAAAATTCAGTGCTTTGAAATTAACTTTGTATTCAAATAACCCCTTCCTCACTCAGGAACTCCTGAATTTTTGAAAACTAAAGAGAACTCAAGGGTGTTGGCAAGTGTATTTCCCAAAAATGGTCCCATGGTGCAGACTTGGAAGTGCATATGAGCTGTTTCGATAATCCCTCTACCGAGCTACTTTATAACTCTGGGTTCCAAAATACTTCCCTGACTCTGGCCCAAGTCACTTCAAAACCAGAATTTAGGCACTTCAGTCGTTAGGAGAAAAAATTCCTACCGGTAATGTGTAAGCCCTTTTGAGAGTACAACTCCATGTCTTTGGCAGCAAGTCCATAGAACCCACATGTCAGACAACCAGGCAGGTTTTGCTAACAAGAAAATCCCCTCAGCTTCGAGAATTAAATTGCCGTGACACCCTACAAATCATACACTTTTTGCAGCAACCTGTCATCAAAGCTCAACATCTTGTTCAGGTCTCGCACACCGGAAAACAGTTGCCTATGTAAACCAGAAGCTGCACAGGCACCCCACTAGAAAGAGCAAAGCGTGACAAATTTCTTCTATGTCACATCTCATACAACAAAATCAAGAAAGGGTTTTAAAGTGGTGCACAAAACCAGAAGAAAAATAATTGACATAGACAAGTTAGATGACCTACCTAATTACACAGTAAACAGGTAATGCCTTTGTTTGTACACATGGTAAAGGAGTTAAATACAGATCCTGACTTGGATTCTTCAACAGGAGATTGTGGTTGGTTGGTTTTTGCAGGAGAAGGGGAAACCGCACAGTTGGGCAACTGCAAATGTGTCACCTTGTAATTCTGCGCGTGCCCTGCACTAAGGTTCCACCTAGAAATAGCTTAGATGTTCATTTTGCCTAAACCTGGATGCCTACTGTCACAGGGCTGGCACACAGGAAATACAACCTGCAGTAGACAAATGTTTTTCTGGAGAGGTAGCTCGCTGCTTGGCTGGGTACAGAACAGGGGAGACATTTCTACCCTCTCTCCACAGTTTGCCTAAGGGGTTAGTTGGAACATCTCACCACATCACAGAGTACAACATTTACATAAAGTGTTATAATAACGTCCTTTACCTGTGCATCCCCATCTTTACTTTTCCTTATGTGGCACATGATGGATACATCCCGTTGGGATTCCTTTTCCAGTAGCTAGGGATCTTCTTTTACTTTCACATATTTACCTTAGGGGGAAGGGAAAAAAAAAAAAAAAGCAAGCATCAATAATTTGGTATTTCTCCTGTATTTGCAGTATGTTCTTGGCCTGAAGAATTTTTTTTTTTCCCTTTTCTTTTTTCAGACTTAGTGGTGAATGGATGGCATATATAAATACAATATACAACATACAGTTACTGATGGAGGTATGATTTGGTTATTGAGCATTGATATTTACAGTGGATTCTTTTCCCCACAGTACAGTAATGCTCCCATTACTGAGTCCCTGAGACAGTTCGCTCTACAGAGCAGGCATGGAACATCCTCATTGTGAGTCCTTAAAATATCAAGTTCATCAGTCAAGAATCAAGGTATACAAGAGTGTAAAATTGGACTTACCCAGAATTTTATGAAACTCAGGTGGGGAAGTTGAACCACATTGACCCTGTTCCCAAAGCCATGTGCGAGGCAATCCTGAGGTCCCCAAAATGCAGTGCCCACAAAGTAAGTGCAGGAGCCACTCATTTCTTCTTGGTTACAATGATCCCACAACCGTGACTTGCCTACGGAGAACTGAAATCCCTGCAAAACTTGGTGTATTTGTTTACCCCACTTGACCAGTATGTTTTGTGCCCGATACACACTTAAACAGAGTGTTTCAAAGTCTTATCTGTCCGTCAGTCACATTATTCACTCCTCTTAATGCTTTTTCAGTGTCATGGATTTTACTGATCAAAACCACTCGTAATACTTCATTTCAGGTAGATTTGTAACATTCACATCACCTCATCTCCTGTGATTTGCTTGTTCCTGGTGCACAGTATCAGATTTTTAATAATCATAGAATCATAGAATAGTTAGGGTTGGAAGGGACCGTTAAAGATCATCTAGTCCAACCCCCCTGCAATGGGCAGGGACATCTTCAACTAGATCAGGCTGCTCAGAGCCCCGTCCAGCCTGACCTTGAATGTTTCCAGGGATGGGGCATTTACCACCTCTCTGGGCAACCTGTCCCAGTGTTTCACCACCCTCATCATAAAAGAATTTCTTCCTTACATCTAGTCTGAATCTACCCTCTTTTAGTTTAAAACCATTACCCCTTGTCCTATTGCAACAGGCCCTACTAAAAAGTCTGTCCCCATCTTTCTTATAAGCCCTCTTTAAGTATTATAAGGCTGCAGTAATGTCTCCCTGGAGCCTTCTCTTCTCCAGGCTGAACAACCCCGACTCTCTCAGCCTGTCCTCACAGGAGAGGTGTTCCAGCCTTCTGACCATTTCTGTGGCCCTCCTCTGGACCCGCTCGGACAGGTCCATGTCTTTCTTATGTTGGGGGGCCCCAGAGCTGAACGCAGTACTCCAGGTGGGGTCTCACCAGAGCAGAGCAGAGGGGCAGAATCACCTCCCTCGACCTGCCGGCCACGCTTCTTTTGATGCAGCCCAGGACACAGTTGGCCTTCTGGGCTGCGAGTGCACATTGCCGGCTCGTGTCCAGCTTTTCACCCACCAGTACCCCCAAGTCCTTCTCCACAGGGCTGCTCTCAATCCCTTCATCCCCCAGCCTGTATTGATACTGGGGGTTGCCCCCACCCAGGTGCAGGACCTTGCACTTGGCCTTGTTGATCCTCATGAGGTTCACATGAGCCCACTTCTTGGGCTTGTGCAGGTCCCTCTGGGTGGCATCCCATCCCTCAGGCATGTCAACTGCACCACTCATCTTGGTGTTCTCTGCAAACTTGCTGAGGGTGCGCACGATCCCACTGTCTGTATCATTGATGAAGATAAACAGTACTGGTCCCAGTACGGACCCCTGAGGGACACCACTTGTCACTGATATCCATCTGGACATTAAGCCATTGACCGCTACCCTCTGGATGTGACCATCCAGCCAATTCCTTATCCACCAAACAATCTATCCATCAAATCCATGTGTCTCCACTTTAGAGAGAAGGATGTTGTGGAGGAGGACTGTGTCAAAGACCTTCCAGAAGTCCAGATAGATGACATCTGTAGCTCTTCCCTTGTCTGCTGATATAGTTACTCCACCATAGAAGGCCACTAGGTTGCTCAGGCAAGACTTGCCTTTGGCACCGGGCTGTGGCGTGGCCGCTGGTGGGAGCGAGAGCCGGAGGGACCCGCAGCTGTGCCAGAGCAGCCCCTGGGGCCTGACTCCCTGGGGATGAGCCCACGGCTGCTCCCGCTCCCCTGAGGCCACCCCCTGCCCGGCGCCGAGGGGAAAGGCCTGCGCTGGGCTGGGCGGCTGCCGGGGCGCTGCCTGATCCTGCCTGGCTCCTGCCACCGTCGCGGTGTGGGGAGCACAGCTTCTGCTCGCTGCGGCACCAGGGGGGCTCCTGACATGGTGGTAAATAAATCGCTGCCGTCACTTGATTGTAAGTATCACAGTTAATATCGAGTAGGTGTTGAATAATCAATTTACAAGTATTTAATAACTGTTAGTTTACAAATACTGTCTGATTATTAAACACTTAATAATTAGTTAATAAATACAGAAAGTATGGTATAAGCATAACAGAAGAAATCGAAGATGCTGTTTGGCTGTTTTCTCGCTGAGAAGTGCCTTCCTCCCCAGGGGTGAAGGAGCCGGTTCAGTCCTGGGTTCGTCTGCGGCGAGTGAGGGTGACCGGGCCGGTGGCGCTGCCCCCCCAAATTGCCGAGCAGGAACCGTGCGTGTGCTGGGACACATCGTTTCTGCCCTTGAACGGAGACGGGGAGAGACCTGCCCCGGGTTGACTGAAACTGAGGAAGAAGCTGGGCTGCCTGCGCCGAGGATGATGATGCTGCCTGCCCTGCTCCTGGCTGGGGACAGCCCTGCCCATCCTTCAGCTAATTGCAGCTTCTGCTCATTATAGCAATGTGGGCTTTGACAGGGTCATAAATCAATCACTGTCACATCCTGAATATGAACTGTCAGAATTGTACATTGTCTAAATATGGACTAATGAGTTAATGAGCATTCCGGCTGTTGTACATACCTCGAATAAAGAGCTGGACACGCAAAGACAGTGTGAAAAGTGCCTTTTCCCCCAGAGACTGTCTCAGTTGTTGAGTTCGGCCTCATGCACGCCAGCCTCCCAAGCTTCGCGGACCAACATGACCGGACCCCCAACCTCCGGCGGGTGTCCAGGCACCCTGCCCAGCCCCCAGCGCCCTCCCACCCCCCTGCACCAGTGGCCAACCTGGCCCCTGGGTTTGACCCCAGAAACAGCTGGTGCAGTCTCCGTTCCCGAGCCTGAACACGCAGGACTCGGTCTCTGCTCCAAGCCCCCAGCCCAGCCCTGGAAGCCCGTTTCCCAGCCCCCAAAACACGGGACTTTTTGTTTTCAAGCCCCCCAAACAGTCCCAGGAGCCTGTTTTCAAGGCTAGAAAATGCAGGACTGACTTACATCTTCAGTACAGAAAATACGGAAAACACAGGTCTTGGTCTCTGTTTCTGAGCCCCAAAAGCAGCTGCGTGGGCCGGGTCTTGATCCCCAAGGACACGCGTCTCCCTTTGAGGCCCGAAGCCCATGACTCGCCCTCCCCTCCTGAAGTCAAATGAGCCGGGGTTTTGTAACCCCAAAACAGGCCCCCCCGAGCGTATGTCCCAGTCTGAAAAACACAGGACTTGGTCTCTGTTGTCAAGGACTTGAAAATGCAGAACTTAAGCCCATTTCTGACCCTAAACCCAGCCAAACGAGCCTGGTTTTGAGCCCCCCAGAACAGCCCCGAGCCCCTTTCAAGGCCTGAAAACCACACCACTCAACCCCTGCTTCTGAGCCTCGAAACCAGCCCATGGAGCTTGGTTTTGAGCCCCCAAACCACACGCCCCAGGCCGCGTTTGAGACCCAACCCCGTCAAGCGACCCTGGGTTTGAACCCCCAAACCAGGACTCGGTCTCTGCTCTGGAGCCCCAAAACCAGCTGCCCGTGCCTGGTCTTGAGCCCCCAACCCCCCAGGCAGCCGCGGGCTGGGCCCCAAACCCCACCTGGGGTGTTGGGCACAGGTCCGGGCAGCATCGGCTGGGGGTCCTGGGGGGCGGGACCACCCCGCCCTGCCCCACCCTGGCAGCCCGAGGCCCCGCCCCACCCGGCCACACCCTCACACCCCGCCCTGCCGGGCGCAGACCTGGCCCCCTCAGCTCCGACTGGGCGGGGCCTTGCTCCAGCCTGAGGGGGAGGAGTGCCGAGCGCGAGTGCAGAGTCGTCGTTTCACAGGTATTGGCTAATTAGTTAACAAGCATTGAAAGTACTGCATAGAGACCGAATAAAGGGTTGGACTTGAAGGTGGTGTCCGAGCTCCGAAAATCGCCTTTCGCCCCAGGGACGATCCTCTCCTGTGTTACGCCTGTCCCAGTGTGCGCCATCCTCCCTCCCGCTTTTCGGGCACCGGCCCCATTTCTGCACGCAAACCCACAGGACTTGGCCCCGCTTCTGCCCCATCCCAGGTCCCGCATGGGATCTCTGCGGACAGGGAGGGGGGCCACCCGCCGCCCTGTGTTCCCCCCCCCCCCCCCCGGGCTCCAGAGCTGGGGTGGGGGCACCCTCCCTGCAGAGAGGGTCTGGCCCACCCGCTGCTGCCCACAGCAGTGTCCCTGCCCTGGGCTCCCCACGGCGCGGGGTCTGGGTCTCCTCAGGAGGGGAAGGCGCAGGCAGGCAGCAGCGCGGGGACCTGCTGTTTGACAAAAGGGTGCCATGGCACGTATGCAGCGCTGCAGAGGGACAGCCTGCTGCAGGCTGCTGCGTGGGGCTGGAGCGAGCCTTTTTTCCCCCACAGGCTGTTTGTACCGTCACACAAGCAACCTTGGGTGGGGTCATGTGCACACATCAGAAATGGGATGCCAGCAGCTTTTGTCTGCAAACCAGTCACAAACGGAGGGAAGCAGAATGCTGATGGAATATGACAGCAGTCAACAGTTTGCACTGGTGGGCAAATCCAATAGGCTTTTTAGGGGCAGCGAAAAGATTACTAGAATGAACCACAGCACTGCACTTCATCAAAGCTCACTATCATCTGCCTCATTCTGCAGAGGCCCTTGAGCTCTTTCAATAAAAGGTCCCAATCCCCTCACACTGATGGTAACAGAGTCCTCTCAGTCTAAAACTCAAAAGAGAAAACTGGAAGGTCTTTGGGAGTTACTCCCAACTTTCTCCCCCCCCCCCCCCGCCCCGTGCCTGGTTCAGTGGGAGCTGGATGAGCCAAATACTGTTGCTAGTACAGTCTCAAAGACAGTACTGTGTGTGAGTTATTAAAGCTTTTCATCTACCGATTGTTAGTGTGCAGCAGCTGAAGGACCATGAATAATCTCAGTAACCTGAAAGATGGTGAGTTGCAGCTAGAGAAACCTTCTTCATTGTTTCCAGCACTTTGTTTCCTGGGACTGTTACTCCCAGCTGGTGGCAATAAGGACTAGTTTTGGTTTGGTTTTCCATGTTCTCAAGTCAGGGACCATCAGCGCAGGAAGTAGCATGAGCAATGAACACATACGGACACACAGGTTCAGCAATTGCTTTCAGCATCTGCACACCCATCAGGACATTGTGCCACTTACTTGGACATGGGTCTTTTCAGCCACCCCCCCCCCCCCGCCATGTAGCTGTTTGCACTTAGTACAGCACTGTTCTTCTAACAGGCCCACTTTTCTTAGCCATTTTTCCTGACAGAAAGGTGGGTGGTTTTTTTTTTATCTGCCTTTCTTTAGCACACACAGCTGCAGCAGTTAGTATTTGTATGGGCTATGTAGGCTGCAGTCACACCATGAAGTCCCACTTTCGACCCAGACCCTGAGCATCCACTAATCCTCTTACCAAAGTTAATATCCCCTGTGCTTCCATGATAAGCAAGAGTGAATAGAAATTCTCGGTCTGCTCTATATCTTAAAGTTCAGGAGAGAAATTAACATACATATATAATGAGCTATATTTAAATAGTAACAACATTGTTTTTAACTAGAAAAATGTTCATGCTATTTTTCTTCTATAATGGTATCTCCATTTAGCTCTGCTGTTCAAACTTTCCATGGAGTCAGACATCCTTTGATCCTAAGTCACAAATGCTCAGTGAATTCCCATCACTCCTAATCCCTCAGCCTCTCATTCTTCATAAAATGTCTCAATGCCTTCAACTAGGCCCATTAGCACTGGAAACATGGGGCTCCTTGGCCCCTGGCTGTATTTATTAAAAGGAAGCAAAAGTGAGGGCCTATTTATAGGGTAATCTTGCCTTCCATCTAATCCTTTTTCATTTGGGTTTATTTCCTGTTGGTTTTGTTTTACTTTTTAGATCAGCACATTCGGGCAGCAGGCATTCAGAGCACTTTTCTCTGACTTGGCCTGACACCTGTAATGCCGCCACCCCCAGCTCAGTCTTTCTGATCCAGTGCCCATCACTACTGCTTGCTCTCCCTAGCCTGGGTAGGTAGAAGCAGCGCCTCTCCGTTACAGGAGGGAAAGCTGCTCATCTGCAGAGCCAAGTTTACCTCTGACACAAATGCAGCTTTTCTTTCTGTTTCTTCCTGGACATTTTGATTGGTTTAGACTTGTACAAGGGATTTTTAATTGTTAAGGGTTCACATTATGTACAGTTTATAAGCAGCTCTTGTGTTAACGTTTTCATCTGAACAAATGAAAAATCAGATTTGACACCAATTTAGATGCCACCGGTTGAAAATGAGTGGTTTCAAATTAACTTTAAAAGCCAGAGCTGGCATGTAGAAAAATCAGCCTGCCCTTCCAGATGTAAAGCAACCAAAACCCAGCCAGACTATCACACTACATGTACCAAGTACATAGTTTTTATTTTGTAAAACATCATTACACTCAGTCAAGACAGCAATTTGTAAGTGCTTGCAGGTTGGACCTGCTTAAATGCTTAAATGTCTAGTCTGGTGCTCATTAGTCAACAGATTGCTTTTACTTTTAAGGGAAAAAAAAAAAAACGCAAACAAAAAAACCAAAACCCTTTCTCCTACCTGCTGACAGTTTGGATAACTCATTGATTTCAGGGGCAGAAGGGACAATTGACTTGCTTTTCCTATTCCATTACTCACAGATCATTGTATTTTTCTAATTTGCTACTTCTCGTCATGGTTTTGCCAAAAGTGGTTAATTATCCTTAGTTTAAAAAAACAAAAAATCCATTTTCTAAATAGATATCCTCTGGTTTTGGCATCCAGATGTTTCATATTACAACTTTCTTTATTGGCACCCAGTCCTCTCGGTGGAGATTCTTATGAAACAGAGACATGAGCCTGTTCATATTCTGTGTCAGAAGACTTCTACTGTACAGCAGCCATTGTACCATAACGTGACAGTTGTTATACAGCTGGGATAATGTAATTTTGACTGGATTTCTCCTTTGTTAGAAAACCTTTGCTTTAGCACAGACTGATCAGATATAGATTCTCTGTGCTGCAAGACAGAATCAGGTGCCTCCAAAGTGGATGATCCAGCACCGGGAGTCACGCTGCTGAGGTAGCGCTCTGCCTCCATGCCCTTCATCAAAAACCTTGGCCTCTAAACCTGGTGGAAGAAATCCTGGTCCTGAGGCTGTGTCTTTTGGCAGAGGGATCCAATTGGATCTTTAATCGATGCATCAAATTATGGGGTTTTTAGTTGATCACACGTCTGAAGGTTGCCAGCCTTGCTGAAGCAGCAGTAATGCTCTGTTTTGATGTGTTTGGATGGAATGTGGAGAAGTTTAGGCTTGAAATTCTTCCTAAATTTCAATGGGTTTGTGTACTGAAGTCTCTGTGGGTCATTTGGAACCTAACAGCTTCTTGCAAATGAATATACGTGCATCATATACATATTTCAGTTAGGGAATTAGCAATTGCCATGATGGGAGTGTTTAAACATCTGATAAATCAGGTGAGTTTCAAACTTCAAAACAGCACTTTTCTAGATTGACGGTCATTAGCAAATGCACATTGCCAATGGTTAGCTCTTAATCACTATCAATCATTAACACTCTTATTCAAACAACGTCTTTAACAATCTTATTCCAAATTAGCCGCCAGTGTGAATGAGGCTGATGCTGTGTAGCTAATGCTGATGGCTACAGCTCTTGATGGTTTCAGTGGCTGAGGTCATTGTGATCAGGCTCAAGAGCTCTTCCAGGAGGGAAGCTGGAACAGAAGTGCATGACGTTTTTCCTTCCCTGTTTTGCCTCATTCCCCTTTCATGTTTTTTATGCTACTCAGCTCTCTCCAAAAAGAGAAGGCATGGGAATCTCATCTCCCAGCATTGTTCCATCTTATTTTTAGGATCCAAGTCTCCCTTTTCCCTCTTTGCAGTTCCATGCAATTTAGACACTTCTGCTCAGCTGTGTTACAAAGCAGCTTGCCGTGTTGCTGGTTATTGGCAGCGTTACTGTGCTATGAAACACTTGTACACTGTGCAGGTTAGTGTGTTTGTGTGTTTGTGTTGGGGTTGAAATGCTTTGCTTTGTATACTTGTACCTCACACGCGAACAGGCCCTGTCTTTGCTACAGGCTCTTTTGGATGACCAAGTTTTAGTTATTTAAATTGTCAGTGTGCATGCTGGAATAGATGTCTCTTCTCCCACAATAACCAAGGTGGGTGAGGTTGACACCACTGTTGAAAATATTTTGATAAAGAAATTAAAATCCAATTATATATATATAAGAGTTTGGTTTGATTAAGAAGTAGAAAATTGTGAAGCATAGGTATGGGAGTGTTAAGTTTGAAATGTAGTCATAGGAACTTAGAAACTTTAGGAACTGTGTTATGTGTGACTATAGGAACCTTAGTATTGTTAAGTTTGAAATAAGCAAACCATAGAAACCTCACCAGGAAGATACTGGTCTTTCTATGTTTTGTTTCAAAAACTAAGGAAACCGTCATGGACACCAGTTTGCTGCTTGGAAACCCCCTTACCCTTCCCATCTCGTAGAGTTAAGTGAAATTGACCAATGATTGTTTTAACATCGGAATATTAATAAGGTGGTAGGATTAAAAGACCAATCATTGAAAAGGAATTAACATTTTGCTTGGAAATCTAGTGAATATGTATAACAGGTGTGTATTTAACTGTATTGTTAGACAAGACAGGTGCACACGATAGGTGGAGCGATCCCCCGTGTGCCCAGCGCTGCAATAAAGGAGTGCCTGCTTCTTAACTTCTCATTGCTGTTAAGGAGTTTTATTCCGGATTTCGGCAACACCACCAGCAGGGCAATTTAGCTCATTAATGTAAGAAAGATGGATGGATTAGGGCGAGATGTGTCTTGCACTGAATTCCTTTGAAAAATCTAGAGATCCTGTTGATAGTGGTGGGTTTCATATGTGAATATGGCTCAGCAAGATCGGGATCCTGCACTGCTGTTTCCAGAGCTTGTGCTGCCTGAAGGCTGAAATGAAGCTGTCACTGAAGGAGCCCACCAGGTTAGGTGACTGCATATCCTCTCTCCTGAAGTATGACACAATTTAAAATCAAAGCTGATACTTTTGAAGGGCCCAGGATTTTGCCAAAGCTGTGTCAGGCTGCAAACAGCTAACATTTTCACTTTTGTCAAACTAGACTTAATGTATCTGGGAAAACAGGCAATCTGATAATGTATTGCTACTATTGACTTAAAGGAAGGAGCAGGAGGTGTGCTTTCCTCACATAGATCTCCTGGGGAACTCAATATTTGACTACAGAAACTGTGAGTTCTTTTATCCAGGCACACTTGATTTTAGAGGTGATATGCAGAGCACCAGCCTCGGTGTACAGCTCGACTTCAGTGAGTTTTACGTGGCTGCTCTTACATGCTTTGCTTGGCCAAATGAGACTGGTCACTGCCTGAAGTAAGGCATCAGTAGCTGTGGACTAAATCACCTGAATGCCAAATTTCTGTCCCCTCCACAGAAGTGTCCCCTCTGCAGCATCATAAAGGTGCATATGTTCCTGCTAGGGCCTTGGCCAGCAGCTCTCGGACTCCTGGGGCTTCCTTGGTGTTACAGACACTTAGATACCAAGTGGATGGCAAGGTCTCTTCCCTCCTTGGTAGCTCAGATTTCACCCAAAAGATTCAGAAAATAAATAACGGCCTGATGTGAAATCTAACGACAAAAAGTATTAGTGTAAAACTAAAATGATCTGAGCCTGCAAGCATTCTCTGGGTATTTTTTTTTAATGGAATACGATGCTGTTGCTCCCAGTCATGAAGCAGGAACATGCAGCAAGGGCTCTGTCAGTACGGAATGCCTTTGTAAGTGTTTCCCTGAGAGCTGTCATCAGAGGAAAAACTCTGAGCTGGCATGAATAAATAATGCGGTGATGAGTTTGTCCAGCAATACCTACTCTGCAGTAAAGCAACCTTAGGTGATCAGCTGGAAACCAGTGGCCCCTCAAGAGTGTGTTGATGCCCAGAGCAGAGTCATAATTGTTTCTTCCGCTCTGCTACTGTAAGTACACAATGCTAAAAGCAACAGTAATAAATGAGAATGAGATGTGGCATAGACAGCACAAAAATGTCAGATGGGCGTGCACATCCCTCTTTCTGATGCTGAAACCATCTGTATTGTGGTGCTGCTCAGTGAAAAGCAACAGTGGAGAGATGAGGCCAGCTATAAGGGAGAGAGCTGTACTGGTGCTAATGGCAGCCAGTGCAGAGCTGTGAACTGTAACATATTCTCTGGGTACCAAAGCTGAATTTCTTTCCTAAAAACTGCCAGTGAGCTTTTCAAACAGCCTTCTGCCTTTTGTGACACGTGGACATTTTTAGGCAAAGTTCTGACAAGTCTTGTGCTAGGATCTCTACCAGCTAAGGGGGAATACAAGGAGAGAACGGTGGTGTGGAGTTTTTAGGAATTTTTACTAGCATGTGCATTAGCCAGTGACAGCCTGGTTCTCTGGATGGGGGCACTCTGGCAGCCAAGAGCTATTGCTAGCTTTGCCACTGACTGAGCTGGTGATGGTGGGTGAGCAAGTCAGATGATACCCTCTCTGTGTTCTTCTTGCTTCTTGAGCTTTTTATCCATCACGCCATTTCAGAACTATTCAGTGCTGGCTCCTGGGAGCCAGCAGTCACTTGCCGTGCATTTGTGTCTAGCATAATGAGAGGCTGTAGTTGCTTGGACCTTAAGGCTCATAGCAAAGCTATTAATAAAACCCAAGTTCATCAGACTGCTTTGGACATCAGCTTTGTCACTATCATTTCTGAACTAGCAGTCAGGGGATCCCATTGGCTGATTCTTCCAAATTACTTGCTAATGCAATGCAGTAGTTGAGCACATTTCCAATTAAATGCAGCTACTTTATAAAACAATGTTTAAGTTGCTGGCCTAAATTACTCCTTAATTAGGTCATTTTTTCTTAATTGATTAAAAATAGGATTTCAAATTAAAACAGAGAGATTGAGTAACATCACACACATGATATTATTCAAATCTGAAAGGAAAAAAATCATCAAAAAGGAAAGAACTATTATATTGAATTGCAGATCAGCTGTAGATACGGCATTTGGGACTGGTCTCTAGAAAATCTATTATTTTCCATCTTTGAAATTAGGGCAAGGATGCAATCAAATAAAAAATTTTAAAGCTCAGAAGAAAAAAAGCCATTACAAGGCAACTGATCGAATATAAAATTATTATTACATATCATTTCTAGTTTGGTAGTACCTAGAGACCCGGATTAAGACCACAGGCACTGTACAGAGACAAATGAGCCCTGCCCCGGGGAACTTGCAGTTGAAGTCAACAAGCCAGATGATGGGACAAAAATTAGAGCGCCAGAGTTTAGCTTCCAAAACCTGCAAGAAAAGTTGAAGGTAGCTCAAGAAGTAGGGCCAAGAGGTCCATTGGCCTCTTCTGTCTCTGAAAGGCCACAGCTCCATGCTGTTGTGGCTACCAAAGAGAGCTCCAGCACAGAAATTTGGTGAAACACTCTAAAATACTCACTCTAAACTATACTCTGTACTCTAAACCACTATAGCCTGACCTTCAGTAACTTTAGTTCCTGTCAATGTCATACACAACTAGAGCAACAAACAAAACTCAAGTTTTTGATGAGGCTATTTAGAGACAATTTGCAGGGTGGTTGGTTGGGGTTTTTTTGTGAAAGAAAATAAACCTAGGCAGACTGACTGGGATAGGTAAAACCTAACACAGCTACACCTATTTCTGTAACACTCGGCAATTTAGGTATATCAGTGTTAACGGATATTGACTTTGGTAAAGATCTGTCAGATAGCTGATTCTCTGGCTTCACAACTGCCACCCCTGATTTATCTGAGATGAGAAACTAGTTCCTGATTTAAGTTCAGTTCTATCAGTTTAGACTGTGTTTCACTGCATCATTTCCTTAGCAGAGCAGAAACGCAGACTGCGTACTCCTGTTTTTCTTCTCTTCCAAACACCTCTCTCCTGGCTCTGTCTTCAGTTAGTATCCAGCACAGCACCTATGTAGGCTGGTTGTTTTCATCTCTGGATTAACATTCCATCTCTGCTGTACTTGTAATTTGGCTACAGTGTCAAACTGTTTGTCAAAAATTAGTGTCCATCTGTTCCTGTCCCCTTAAATTTACTATCTTCTGTTAGATCTGGCTTCTTAATCTCCTTTTTCAGCCTAAATGGTGTATGGCACCACTCTGAACAACTTTCTGCCATTGTTTTTAGCTCGTCATGCTATGACCATGAATGCAGACAGTAATGCTCCAAGAGCTGTAGTATTAAACATGTACCGCAGCAGAACTTCTGCTCATCTTGGGTAAATATACCCAAGTACCTCACCTGCCAAGACAACAGCTGTATTGGGTCAGACCAGAGCTCCCTGGCATACAAGTGGTCAACACCCAGGCAAAGAAAAGAGTAAGTGTAAGGCAAGTGTACAGCAACATCCTTGCGTCTTCCAGTGATCCACATCGTGGAGGTTTCCTGAGCTAGCTGTGGCATCTTTCTTTCATAGCCCTCGATCTATTGTCCTGTACGAGTTTGTACAATTACACTTTGCACTCATGTGAGTTGTAGGTATACTGTGGATCGTGCTGGGGTTTTTTAACATCCTGTGGCAAGTAGTTCTTTGGTTTAATTACACAGTGTGTGTAGAAGCACTGGTTTGTTCATTTCAAATCTGCATGTTGAACATTTAATGTGATAGCCTCTGGTTCTTGTATTCTGAGAGACACCAAATAATAACCATTTTATTCCCCTGCTCTGCCAGCTGAGACCTGTTTCCTCATAACTCCCTCAGTCATCTCTTTACTATAGTACCCAAGTCTATATAATCTCTCCTGGACAGGAAACTGCCCAATTCCTTTGACTGTTCTCGTAATCCATCTCCAAACCCTTTCCAATTATTCTTGGATCCTCACTGAGACCAGGACCAGAACTGCAGCTGGTGTTTAGGGTGCAGGCACATATTAGAGTTATGCAATGGCACAGTGATGTCTCCTGTTCTATTCTTTTTTCTTTTCCCCTAACTGACTGACTTCTTAGACCAATACTGATGTGTCTCTCTTAAGGAAGTTTAACTGATTTAGAGCATACCGTTGAGCATGTATGGTCGCTACTATTTTTTTTTATGTGCTTTACTTTGCATTTATTGACCCTGACCTTCATCTGCCATTTTATCTGGTGGTTTCTGACAGGTCTTTCTGCAACTATTTATAGTTAATTTTTTGTTTAAAAACCTTGAATAATTTAGGAACATAAGCAGAATCTGCTACCTTGTTGTGCATAATCTCTTAACAATAAACTGAACCGGTTCCCCCCAGATCAGCTCTGGAGGAACTCTAGCACTAACCTGCCTCTATTCATTCCTGCTTCTTTTCTCTGTTACTTTAATCACTGATCTATGAAAGGACCTTTTGTTTATTACAACCAAACATGGATCAGAAAGAGGAACTACAATGTCCTTGAGGCTCTTTAAGTTGTTCCATAGTCCTTAAATAATAATGTTAACATCTTAATGAGATCTTTGATTATTGTAGTTGTCTCTGTCAATTGAGATATTCTCGTGAATTTAACTCTGGGCACATAGTCAGTGCAGCTTCAATGTATGTGCAGAAAGCTGGCCATTTCCCATGCAGAAATTTGCTAAGAATATAACTCGCCGGGTATCTGGGAAGGAGAAAAGCACACCCCTCAGGCTGCAGTTTTGAAGAGGAACTCCCATGTGCTGAGCATTTTCTGCAAAATTTGTTACGTATTTACAGTGCTGTCTTCCATATGTTTGCTGTAGAGCTGTTATGAAAGCTGTTTTATAGCCTTCTTCATAGTCATTAATGTACAGTATGGATCACGCTCTTGTACCAGCAACGGCTTCTCATTTTTTCCTGTAGCTGCCCAGACTGTTCTTTCATTGACACCTTTTATTTGCAACCCTCCATCCTATTGCAAATATGTATCATTGCTCTCTCTAGCACATACGGGCTTTCTGTTTTGGTAGGTGGATATCATGCACAACAGCATCGACCATTTCCCCAGCAAGATCATTTCTGCTATCTTGCCCCACCTGGCTTATCCCACAATAGACTGAAAAAATCTGAGCACATTTGTTGGAACGGATCTTGTCTGCCTTTTTCCAGAGATAAAATTAATTCCACAGAACATTCTGAATGGCCCAAAATCATGCAGTTTAGAAAAGTGTTTGAATAAGATTGTCTGTAATGATTTAATTTTTCAAGCCACTCAAAAAATAATTGATTTATATTTATATAATTCCTTTCATCACAAAGGATTTCATGTGCTTTCCAGAAAGATATTTCCATTCAAGCCACTGCTGCAATGCAACCTCTGCTTAACAGCAATATTAGTTTACGGTCTGAGGCAGTGGAAAAAAGAGAAGCTTACCTAAAATACAGCCATTTTCATTCAAAATTATCCCTTTTAGGAATAAAAAACCCATAAAAATCTGCATGATTTTGGTGCATGAAATTGGGCCAATTATATGACATTTAGGGGGAATATTAACATTTCTCATCCTAAGAACTACTTTTCAAATGTTTCCTGTGGCATCTTTAATTCATCCTCACATCCTGAGACTTCTGTCACCTGAAATGTACTGTATTCGTTATAGCTATTCAGGAAGTTTTACAGCGACTTATAAAGAAGCTTGCTATTTTATAGCATCAGAAGCTAGGCTGTGGGCAAACGTGAACTTGGTAGTACAGATTAGGCTTTGTTAAATTCTATAGTACTGAATATGGTACCTGTGTGATCCACCTATGTTCCCTTAAAAAAACAGCTGAATTTCAGGAGTAGGTGAAGTATTCCTATCTGTATGTCTTTTTTTTTTAGGTGTGGGTTTGGAATATAATTATTAGCAATTGTTAGAATTTCTCACTGTATTTATAGCTATTTATGTACCCTTACGCTCAAAGTAAGCTCAACACACACAGAACTCTTGCTGCTAGTGGGAAATATTGTCATGAGATCTTTTATGGCAGTTACTCGGTGGGTGCTGACTGACTTACACCATGTCCTCATTTCTACTTTAACAGCCTGATGGGATGGCAAATGAAGGCAGAATCTGGCCTACTGAATCACACACATTTGCTTTTATTTAGCTCTGGCTATTCCTCCAAATCTTTTCCTACCTGCTTGATAATTGGATTAAAATGATCTTTAATTATATTGTCTGGGGCTTTGTTAATATCAGCCCCTGAGTATTGGTACTATATTTTTGGGTGCCCACTTAAGATCCCATGAGGTGAGCAGGGCTGAAGGGCAAACTCCAGAAAGCTGCATCACTGCATCTCAGAGTCATTAATTTTGTGCAATGATAACTTTGTACTCAGAGAGCAATATTCATTATAAGCAGGAGGGGAAGCATGCGAGTCCTTAATTAACAGTAGGATATCATCAGCATAAAGTAATAGTTTAATGTTCTACAGAATCAGTGTTATAGCCTTTTAGACTGTTGGTTTTTCCATTTTAGACAATGCCAACGTAAGACTGTAATTGTCTGGATGCCGTTACCTGGCTCTCATTACTCTCCAGGCACTACCCACAGCACCCCATTTCCTACGAGTGAGCCACAGCTTCCATTTAATGACCTAGATAAATGCCCTAGATAAAAGGTTTCCAAGAGACCTCCGTTTCCATTGTGCGCATGAACAGCAACGGACTTTCCCAAAATCCAACCCAACCTGCTGCCTGGCCTCTGTACTGGCACGTGGTGGGGGCAGATTTCTACGCCAATGGGCGGGTTTGCAAAATGAATGTGTGTGTTTTATTTTATTTGTAGGACATGCTGCACCGCAGAAGCATTAGCAGGAAGTCGTCAAGAGGGCCTGGACTTGCCCCCAGCCCCAACCCTACCCCAGGGACCCGAGCACACAGCGGCCGGAGAAGAGCCACCTTCTGTCCACTGCCTGGGCGAGAAGCCGAATTTCTGTCGCCTTGCCAGCACCGCCCTGAAAATAACTAGAAGAGTCATTTTCGGGGACCAGCGACTGCTCATAAATTCAGCTTCAGCACCGAGGTGTTTGTAAGAACAGCAAGCCTTAGAGCCTAAGCGCGCCTTAAAGTCTCTAAGACATTGCCTTTAAGAGCAGCAGTGGGCGTCGCGGGCAGGCCCTGCCCCGACTGGCTCCCTCAAGGGGCATCGGGCAGGCCCAGCCAGTCAGAGCAGGCCAGACCCGCTGGCTTTGTAGGCTGTGACTTCTGTGGGGACAAAAAAGCCCTGTGGATTTTTTGCCCCCATGCAATTCACCTGGTCTACAGAGCGAGCAGGTCTGGGCTGCTCTGATGGGGCAGGTTGGGCAGGCCCAGCCAGAGGGAGCCGATCAGGGCAGGGCCTGCCCCTGACGCCCACTGCTGCTGTTAAAGGCAATGTCTTAGAGACTTTAAGGGCCTTTGAGAAGCTGCCCCTCCCCTGACAGTGCTGGAGACCTGCTCTGCCATAATTTACCTGTGCTGTTCCATCACGTACTTTTATTCATCCTCTCTTGCATCCTTTTGCTTTTGTGCTCGTTTTCTACAGACCAGAAGTGAGGCATCTAGAAATCTTCACATGGCAGACACAGCATGAAGACGGGTTTTTCCAGTGGCACATGCCCGTGAAGAGAGACAAGAGTTAATAAACTTTTACTGTTTAAAAGAAATAATGTGATTAATACCTTACACAAGAGGGACAGTTTGAACCTGTATCACTTCTAAGGGGAGACTGACCGCTCTGTTCCTGCACATTCCAGGGCTGTGCATCAGTCAGGCTTGGTGGAATTACTCTGTGGAATCAGACTATATAACCACTACCTCCTCAGCCTCACAGATGAGGGCTAGGACTCCTAGGCTTATTTTCAGTGAGGCTTAGGAAAGACAGAAAGGTGTTTCAAGGTTAAAATATTTGTTGTGCCTGCTGGGGAGCAAGGGAAGAAATTAATTCCCAGAAGACTAATTCTGTGTGAAGGGAAGCGCGACTTTTGTAAATGCCATACCTCTGCTCTGTGGGCGTAACTAATACTCGCGGGTTCTTCAGGTGAGCTCCACACTGTGCTTCGGCAGAGAACTGACATTGAATCCATATTTTCCCCTTCACTCTTGCTAAGGTAGTGCCTTCAAATGCAGTGCTTCATCTTTGCTAATGCAAAGTTCCTGTGAACAGAAGTTATCAGTATTAAACTGAACATGTTTTCTATTGTGTTTTAGGAAGATTTAGAGTAGCTGGAGTGAATGTGTCTGAGACAAGGCTACACATGCCTTTTCTGCTTCTATGCATGCCTCTTCATGGTAAACTTTTTTTTCCAGACTGAGAGGTCTCTTAAGGAATCCACTCCTATGTATTTGGCCAACATGTAGCATGTAGTTGTTCTCTGAAGCACACTTAAGGCATGACTTGCTCTGTAAATGTATTCTTTTTGATAACAAAGGCCAGACCCTGAAGAAAGTAGAGTAGGTAGGCTCTCCATGTCATTTAGTAGACTAGGCCATAGGCAGTTGCTTAAAATAGAGCTTTTGTTCCTCTTTTAAACCAGGTTAGTCTATCATCAAGCCATTGTAGTTCATACACACATTTCTGAATGCTTTGCTACAACTATTTTTTGCCTTAAGTAAATCCTGTTTGTTTGTTGTTGTTGTCTTCCCCTGAAATAAACCACTTAAACATATTGGAATAACACAGTATTGCTTTCAGTCATTCATAAGCTCTACCTGTAGAGAGGACATATTATTATTATTAGAATACATATTTATACTTAACTCTGCCCAAACAGTTTCCACACACACTTACTGTGTAATGAGAAGAGGACAGAAAAACTAAACATCTGAGCTAGAATTAAAATTCCATGGAGTATTTATCCCAGCTCTTACAAAGGACTGAACAACGTCAAATATACTGACAGTTAAACAAACGAATGCTGGGGTCACCTGTAGTGACTTACACTTAATATCCCCGACTGAGAACACATTTACCCTTGTGGGGATGGCTCTCTTGAAAATTTAGCTACCTGAGTACAGAACCAATATGAGCATATGAGCAAAAAGCAGAACTGCATCATTTACCTGTGTCAGGTGTCCTGGAGATCGATGAGGATCACTGGATATAGTCCCAGTGACAACCATTCTACATCCAGCAGACAACAGTAAATTCATTTTCTGTTAAGTGATGTGCTCCAAGTCAATGGCTTTGTCCTGCAAGAAAAATATAACAGCTAATTTATGCAGAAAAGGCATAATCCAAAACCTGACTGAAATGGATAAATAACTTAATTTTCTCCAGCAGAGTCTGGCTAGGTCTGCGATGAACTCACATCTCACACAGAGCTCACACTGCAGGGCAGTTAGCTTTGTCCAAGACTTCACTGGACCTCACTGGACCTCTCCTGCCAGCTTGGCTTGCTTGCTTTTTTTTTTTTTTTTTTTTTTAGAATAAAGCCACGCTAGAATTTTTGTGATGCATTGACTGCAGTACTACTTCTTCATTTCCTCCATCAACTTGTTCTAAATCCCATTTTGGTTTGTTTTTTTTAAGGTTTCATCTGCCTAACCTAATATAGCTGGTCAGCACTTCACCTGAGCTAACTTAATTTAGTTAAACCTGAGGAGTTTATGACAATCAATTGACTTGGCGTTTAAACTGTGCCTACAGAAGTTATGTGCCGACACTGAAAACAGTGACAACATCCCTGAACTGTGGCTTGATTTTTTTTTTTTTATTTCTCTTTATAGCTACCTTACATCAGTCCAAATTGCAGACCAGCTTCATCACCAAAAAGGCTGTGGTTTTTTCATATGCTGGACAATTAATGAATACATCTGGTTTTTTTAGAATTCAGGTGTTGGCAGAGATGGGAGCTGGATTTACATCTGCAAAAGAGAACCAGTTTTAGAAAACGCTGAAACTGCCTTGTGTGATTCTTGCTGTTTGTATGTGCCCAAACACACACCACTTGCTTGAACAAAGGCAATATCCAAATGCAAATTGAATGAATTGCACTACCTCTCTTTACAAAAAGAATGTATCGTTATTCTCTATATGAAATGGAGTTTTCTGTTTATTCATGAAACATCAATTTATACTAGTAGAATACATTCTGACATTCAAATATTTATATACACAGCTTTACAGGTCTTTCAGATACCTGTGTCATTTGAATAAATGTGTCCCCTTGCTGACATGACTATTTGTGGGCCCCAGTGCGGGCCAGAAGATCCAGGTTAAAAAAACTGCTGAAGAAAAGCAGCATATGCAGCAGAAGCTGCAGCGCTGGGCAACTACGGTCCCAAACTGGGAATCGGACAACTCTCATAAACAAAGCTCAGGCTGAGTCACTTGAGGGATGACAGACTTATGCCATCCCAGTTATGCTGTCAGCCTAGAGGAACAGCTATGCCTCCAAAAATTCACTGGGAAATAAAGAGTCCCAACTTCGTGACCCCCTCCTACAAACAGACCTGGATGACAGCAGCATCCCTACAGTCACCAAAACGTGGGCTTTACAACATGCCTCCTCACGTGTGCCAGGCCAGTGCTCAGCCCTTGCCGCTAAAACATGATGAACACATGCAGTGGGTAGTAACCGAAAAAGTTATTCTGCAAAGGACTACATCATGGCTCCCAGCTATCTGGCTCCTGTAAATCATGTTTCATGTTTAAAAGACACTAGTGAATGAATCAAAAGATATTCTCAGGAAAAGCAATTAGTACACTTGCACAGTCTCAATGGAAATTTGATCTTGCTCAATACAGCAGTGCGTCTGAATCAAGGGGCAGATATTTTCTTTTTGAAAATTCTCAGTTTTTCAATGAAGCAACAATATCTCAGGCATTTTGTGAATATCCTTACAACAACCACGATTAATATGTACTGCGGGATGCTGATGGGGCACCAGACTAGAAATCAGGACAAACGGGCTTTTACCTGCATTCTTCTGACAAGGTCTGGAGACACATCCAGGATTTTCCAGAGCAACTAATTCTGATCAGCCAGCTTGCAAAATAGTCCAAGATCCTGAGTTCTGAAAGGAATAGAGAACAGCTCTGTGTAAGATGAGACACCAACCCCCAAAGCACCGGTCAGATTTAGCATACTTTCTCTTTAGCAGCTTACATCCTTATTTCCTTAATTGTAACAATGATTCCCTGTAAAGCACTCCGAGACTGAAACACGGAAAGAGCTATTAAAGGGACCATTATTACTATTTTTGTTTTGACTGTCATCTTCCATTTCTGCTGCTCTGGTATTTGATTACCTTTGAGACATAGGAATATAGAAAAGCACGCCCTTATAGCTGTTCATTGTTTACAAGGTTATTCTCACGCGTGCTCACTCGCTCCCACATACAGCCACGCTCCCATTACTGTTAACATTTCTAAGGCAAGGAGATGTGCCGGTTTATGGACCATCTGCCAGGCAGCGCTAGGGCACTGTATATTGATGCCATGTGTGTAGCTATCTCTTATTTGAAACAAAGTTCAGTTCAAAGCACTTTGAAGTGCAGAAAGGGGAGAAAAAAGATGTTAATGTGTTTAGATTACATTAAAGTTTTAAGATTAACTAAAAGAAAGGGAGAAAAAAGTCTGCTAATGGGTAGAGCTCAGTGGAGAGGCATTATTATATTACTTCTAATGCACATAAAGCATCTCCTATTAAAAAGGGATGGCAGTTTTACATCCTATTAAATATATCAAAGCTGTACTTCAATTACAAATCCTTTCATATGCATGTTTTAACAAATATGTCTTTGATAATAGAGTGCAGCAGTAGCTTTTTAAATGCTAAACAAGATCCCTACAATACAACACAAAGATAGAAAAGTACCAGAAGAAGGTAGGTCTATTTGGCAGGGGAGGGAGTGATCTATTTCAATCTTTTCATTCCCTTTGTAGCTCACAAGACAGAGTTTACAAACCATTCCAGTGTGTATAGCAGGACACTGATAAAATAGCACAACCTGCAAACAGTATACCAAAGGAGTTCGGCAAGATGATATTGTTTTTGCACATTGTTATCTTTGAAAACAAGCTGTGTGCTAATAATGCTAGGAAAAACAAAAACAAAAGCGAGCCACGCTTGGCTGAGACCTGCTTTGGAAAACATAAAATCTCAGCCAGACCTGAAAAAAGAAAAATCCTCCCCAAAGAAAGGAGAATCTTCCAGCCTGGAGGAGGCTATGAGGTAACGATGCACATGGTCCTGGCCCCGTGGACTTACCCAACAAACATCACTCCCACAAGCCACCAAAGTCCTGATGCCGTCCTGGAAAGCCCAGCATGTGAAATAGTGCTCTGCGGTGGGCAGTCTGGCACTGTCTGACCCAGGGGGAACAACAGCCTTAGGAGGATCAAAGAAAACCAAAGAGGGACCCAATGTGACCCTGAGTTCAAATTGCTAGCCCCCTTCTGCCTCTGCAAACAGTTGCTAGGGCAGTGCACTGCAGATTCTCCTGGGCCCTCTGCTGTGTAAAGAGCCAGCCTCCCGCATGGCTTTCCTGTACCTTGGGTCCCTGGGAACGCAGGGTTGACATTTCAGATTTCAACCTTCAAGACACTGGCGTTCAGATCGCCGTTTCTAATCGCGCCCACTCCTAGCCTTACAATTATGCAAAACCCAAACTCCATTCCTACTCAGGGTGGACTGGAGTCACAATTTTAATTAGGTCGGGTGGCAAGTTGCCACAAACGCAGCTCCATTTGCATGGATCAGGTACTATTGACATCTGGTATAGGAATGAGCCCATGCCTATGGAAATATATGAACCCACAATTAGCTTTTTTCAGGCTTCTGATGAATTAATTGAATAGAGGTTCATAAATCTTAAAAAGAAGGCAAAAGATGTGATAATAATACAGAGCAATAATAAATCCTGCTTAGCCTCTTGTCCCTCTGGTTTCTTGGTTATGGAGATATGGAAAGCTGTAGAGATTTAGTGAAATGAAGTCACTTAGCTAGAAAATAATGATAAGCAGCAGCACTGGAATATCATAACTCTGATGTCCACAGTACCGAGCACCAGGGCTGTCACAGTACTCACACAGCTCAGTCTTGCCCTGCTCATCCTCTGCCGCTGTTCATGCTTACGTGTCGTACTGCTTGGCTCTGCTGGGCCTCTCTGCAGAGAAAGGGAGGCGTTATGCCTGTCCTCCTTAGCGAGGTGGAAGGGAAAACCAGAGCCAGGTTACGCCTCCTCCCTTCCCCCAGAATAATGCTACCACAGAAATCTGCACAATGGGAGTCAGTACACTCAGAGAATCAGTCCCAGAACTGCTGTAAGATAATACCGGCTACGGAGTAGAGTGATAGAGCCGGGAGAAAGGGGTTGTTGTCCCTGATTGCCACCCCCTGTCCAAAAGATCCACAGTATGACAAAACCTTGTGGTACCGCATGAGCAATACACACCACTTCTAGGACAACCAGGCTGCGCAAGACAGATGGCTGTCCGCCTTGGCTTGCAGAAAAGATGTCACCCAAAGGAAGCACTACCTCCCTTTGTCTCTGGGCCAAATCCTACGGGTGATATAGATCAGTATCACACCATTGAAGTCAATATTACAGATTCCAGCTGGTTAAATTGGCTTCAATCCACTCAGTCAATGAATCAGATGCTCAGCAGGTGATATACAGTGTTTGACTTGCCTAAGCAATCATTACATCCAGAGACTCAGAGATCTATTCTGGAGTCTAAGCAAACAAGACAAAGTGTGTTCCTCTTTTGGCCTCATATATATCATTTCACATTAAAAAGATTTCTTGGGTTGGAGGCATCAGCATTACTTCCAGCAGCTCCTGGTGCTGAAAACTGATGGTACTTATGGCTGTGCTTATTAGTGCTGATTTTTTTTTTCTTTTTCCAGCTGCCTCTATTAGCACAATGGCTAAATGCAAATTCAAATCACTGTGGTGATTAGCTGCAAATATTGCTTTTTGCAATGGGTTTGGTGTCCCAAGCAAACAAAGGACCGCTCTCCAGTGCACTGCAGACGGCATGATTGTGTACTTCGCAGATGTCTCTGTGCAATCAGCTTTTCATTACTGGCCTAAACATAACTTTTGATAGAGCTGAGAGAAAAGAGTGGCCTGGGGTGGGAAGGAAAAGTTCCCTTACCTGACACACAGTATTTCCTCCCCCGCAGACATATTGATTACCGAGGGGCTGCTGACTGAATGAGGTGCTACTCAGCATGAGTGTGCCTGGAACAAGTCCTATGTAATTAAAGAAAGGAACAAATGACCTGTCCAGAAACTTACGGTGACTGTCCCATAGCATTGTAATTCATAGCCAGGTGCTCTTGCTTCAGTTTTTCTCTGCTATAAGAAAACCCCCACAGCTGAAGGCTAACAAATTATACATGAAAAGAAGGAGTTGTTTCAAGAGCTAAGGAGATACTGGGAAAACACTGCTGTCTCCTGAAGCAGGAGCTAAGGCATCTTTCTTCAAAGATGTGAAACCTGCCTCTAAGAGCATTACAGTTGGGCTAAGCACAAGCTCCAAAGAACTGAAACAAGTCTGCAGAAGAGAAGACAGAGAGCTGACCAAATAACAATTTGCGAGTTTGCAAAAGGCAGAAAGGAAAGGCAGAGTCTATTCCCTATATGCACAGTGAGCAGATCAAGTAGTCATGGCTGAGGGAGATTTAGATTAGACATGTTTTGAATGTCAGAGAATAATTGCCACACTACTACTATGGCTCATTTTTCAAGGCTAGACAAACTCGTTGGACAAGAAAAAGGTAGAGCTTATCCTGCCTTGAGGAACAAGAAGATACTAGGTAATCTCTTTACCTTCCCATCCTTTTTTCTATGATTATAATCCACTATTGCATTGTTAAAGCCTTGGCCCCACAAAATCACAAATCTCGCATCCAGAGAGAATGGAAATCGCTATACTGAGAAAGAAACAGTGGGTGTGCAGCTGCACCACTGCTCTGTTGGCTTCTCATGAAGAAAGGTGTTTGCTCAAAATAGGAAGAAAGGGGCAAAGAGCAAGAACTTAAGAGCATGCTTAGTCGCATCAACTGAGATCTGCGGTGCTTAAGCACATGCTTATGTGCTTTACTGGGCTGGAGATGCAATTTTTAAGGCATGAAGTTGGAATGCTGGACGAAGAAAGGCAGCCCTGCACAGAGAACAGGAACATTGCAGGGTGTTAAGACAAGCCAACATGAACCCGACTGAGCAAATTAAAAGCACGGAAGTATTTTTAAAAGCCAATGCAACAGTAAGGAGATTTTTAAATGCATAGCCCTGGACTGCAACACTATAGGAGAGGAAATAAGGCTGAAGATAAATTTCTGCTCTAACATGCCATTGTTCTGCTAAGTCAGCTTTTTTTCAGCAAGGGGTGATGGGTAGACAGAGAATAAGGTGGTAGAGAGGAAAGGAGGTATGGCAAGACAAACACACCTAGCCACACAACAGCACCTGCTAGTAATACACTGTGCCCCTAAAAGCGTAACCAAAATACACAGAAGCAGGAAAGACAAAAAACATTTCAAAGGGATTCCCAGCTGCTCCCAAGGAAAGGACTTGGAGCAGGTCTCTGCTCCCAGGGAAATAATCAGATACAGTCTATTCCTGATTTTGTCAGTAGCTTGCTGTGTGGCTATGCAAATCATTGCCTCTTTTTTTTTGCCTCGGTTTCCCCACTGTCTGTCTAAATTCACTGTGTAAAGAACATCATGAGCAAATCAATAAATGAAGTATTTGAACTACCTGAGAGGGTACAGTGGTACAGGGGAGCAGGCCAGTTCTGCCTGAGACTTGCTCCAGAGGAGTGCTATGAGGGTCCCACCCTTAATATTAATAAAATTTAATATTGATAGAATTCTGGCAACAAAATTGATGCTTCATTATCAGAGAGAAAACTGTGGCCACAGTAAAGACCTTCTCAATGTTTCAAGGTCTAAGCAGTCTCCTAAACACCTTTTTTTAACTCCCTCCCTTGCCTTAAAGCCTGAAACAGTAAGAAAGAGAAAAGGAAAAGATGTGATCAATAATTAAAAGGCTGGAAATGAACAAATGGAATTAATTGTTCCAAGAAGGGTGAGGAAAGGAACCTGAGAAATATCATCTATCTTTATCTCTCAATCTGGCAGAAAATTTACAAAGCATCTTTAAAAGGAGAGATTTTGAAGTTATATATTCACTGGCTCAGGTTTCTGAGTGATGCAAATTTAGGTTTTTTTCCAGTTTTTTTTCTTTTTACATTATGCTTTCTCATTTTATGACACTTCTCAGATTTGAATCATTCACAGCAGATGGCTCCATGAATACTGGATATTTCCATAAATAATGACAGATTTCCCTCCAGCCTCCCCACCCTCCTCCACTCCACATGCCCAAGTCTTTTGTGTGCTATCTGCAGATACACATTCAAATTCTGGTCAGCAAACAAGCCTATCTAGTACCATTGTCATTCCTGCAAGCCCAGTAGAATCAGTAAAACAATGAATTCATCATCCCATCTGATTCAAGAGCATTTTTTCCAAGCAGTTCTGAGATAGAAGGGAAAATCTACAAGACATTTAATGGAATTGAATACCTCCACGGGTAACAGTAGAGAACCACTGCAGAAAGCATCCTAATGCTCTGCAGCACTGGTGAGACAGATTTCCTGCACGTTGACTTTTAGTTCAGTGGTGGCAAGGAAACGTGCTCAGGTCTTCTCTGAATCTTGGCCACCGAGGAAGCTCCAAGCCTTGTAGTAGGTGAGGAACTGGCCCTGAATTTAGCTATGGAAACTCTGTTTGCACAGGAGGAATTTCTAACAAAACAAGGAACCTCGAGAGCCAAAAGAAGTGCAAAAATTCTTGATAATGGGGCATAGTATTTCTGTTTGATCTACCTAAGATAAATGATGTGTGATGCTACTGTCTTAGAAAGATAAAAGCAAGGTGGCTTTTAATTCAGGACATTAAGAGGAAAATATTAAAAGATTCTTATCAGAGCAATAATTTATGGTTAACTTATTGCTTCAAGTGCTCATAATCTGCCATCTATATACATTTCTATCAAATGACCCTGTAAATAATTAATAGATCTAATTCTGTCAGTGTTGCCAGGGCAGGCTTCCCTGTAAAAGGTTAATGCTATGATTTAATTCTTTATTTATGTGATTAGCAGCCCCAATCAGGCTGTTTTAATGAGGTCACAGGCAGCAGATTATCACAACCGACTCGCCTGGCAGGAACCCTTCAGCACCCTGTGTCTGAATGATACTCAGTTCTGCCGCACTGTCCAGGTGCCCATGGAAAAATGCCAGCAGGTTTTGGGGAGCAGAGCCTGGTCCCCAGCCAGGCACCAAACACTGTTTAACCCCTTCCAGGTAGTCTGACCCATATTAGATAGCCACAGTAGTCCAAGTAAAACATGGAAACGTAGGAATTGCTGAAGCACATCAGCCCCAAGGTTCACCTATGCCACTTTCTTGTTTCAGAGTGTCCAGAAAAGGAAAGACAAGAATATCACTATAAGGAAATGCAGGATAATTTGTCACTACAGCAATGCCTTAGGCTCATCTGTAATAGTTAGTGTTTGGATTAAATCCAAATGATGATCCTCCCCACATCAACAAGAGTACCTGGCAGTTATTAGATTCTTCATGCTCAACACTAGGGAAGGAATTGACAGAAGTGCAGCATTTTTAAGATCTTATGAATCTGCATTTCTACGTACACAGAAGCTTTAAGCACACAAAGAAAGCAGAACCAGTATGCCTTTCTTTCATTTCCTTGCTCTTTGTTTTCCATTTTCCCCCAACACACTCCAGCTCTCTACATCTCTCTCCAGGCTGCTTAAGGTATTAAGGGCCAAATGCCAACATTCATTTTCATACGGACACCCAAGACCAGAGCATTCACCTCGCACCCTAACCTCCCACCTAGCTGGTGCCCTCACTCCTTGTGAGAAGGGCTATCAAGGGACCCTCTGCTGTCAGCCATTCTGATTTTAACAAGGTTGATAGTAATAAGGGAGCACTGAAAAAGCACGGCCTGCCCGAGTAGGAAATAGTGAGATCTCTGTATTATTCACAACCTCCATTCAGACTGGTTGA
The DNA here is from genome assembly GCF_026419915.1 of Harpia harpyja. Lineage (NCBI taxonomy): Eukaryota > Metazoa > Chordata > Aves > Accipitriformes > Accipitridae > Harpia > Harpia harpyja. The sequence goes on along the minus strand of NC_068941.1, from coordinate 29,193,033 downwards.
GAAGGGCAAGAGAAACAGCTCAGATGTTTCTTTTCCTTCTTCTACTTTCCCTCTTCCTCTGTCAACAAAAGTGTCTTTCTACCTCTTTACTGACCAGCTTTTTTTTAATTTTGGTTTTCTGTGGGTTTGGGTTTTTTTTTAATTATTGAATCTTGTTTCCCCAGCCAAAGTGCCTTCAGCTCCTGTTCTGTTTATTATACTCACTCGGCACAGAAAGGGATGAAAAGGAACGAATCTTGGAAGAGAAACAAAAGCCTGCAATAAGCTGTATTCTCAATTACCCTGTAGCACGCTGACTGGGAACAAGAAGACTTGCCATGCTGACATATACAGCTGAAAATTGAGTTTGCCATGTACAGTGATGTTAAAGAAAGCCTTTCACTGCATCCCTCGCAGACTGCCACTGTGCTATGCCCTTCGTGAGCACTCCACCACTTACTGGCACAGGTATAAAAATGTCCTTTGGACAACAGACAGAGCTCAGGTAAGCTCTAGAGAAATCAAAGCAGGAAAGTAGATAAAAGGGTAGCAATATTTCTATCTCTAACTCATGGACAGGTTTTTTCTCTCTAACAATTTCCACCTTGGCAAGCTCCGGGTCACTAAAACAACATCCAGAACAATGAATTAAAGATATTGAAAAAGATCACACAAAATTCAGTGTTCTCACAGAAATGCAGAAACTCCTTCCACTTCCATGTGTTGGTTAACCCCAGGCCTCCATCAGGCCGAGCACTTTTCTGCCTCACTCACACACTTGCTCAGTTTCCTGTGCTAAATCCCGCTGAAAACAATGGCAACCCAGTGTGTAAGATAAAGTGCATGAATTTTATCACCAGATGGGACCATCCCAATCCTCTCATCAGATTTCCAGGCGGCTAAGGACCAAAGATTCTCACTTAGGAATTTCTGTGCTATGCATAGGGAAAAAGAGCTGGTCTCCTCCGTTCAGAGACTCAACGTCACAATCCCTGCTGGTTTAAGTCACCATTAAGGCTGCAGGTCCAATGGCTGAAACAAATCCCTCTATACAAACCCCAGAAGAGGGGCAGGGATGACAGCTGTGGTCACAGAATATTTTAAACTGTCCCGCCAGGAACTGAGAGCGCATACAGATCACTGCCCAATGATCTGGCTGCTGGAAATATTCCCACCAGTAATCCTCTGCAGGGCACAATCCAGTGATGTACTTTGGCTTTGGTATAACTAAGCAGGACTGGGTGACGTAAAGCTACTCTCTCTCTGCACAACTGCCCCCCCTTCTCCTGGCAGGGAATGTTAGCTTCTTGTTTCAATACATTATTGCTTTCCATCATTTTAAAAGGAACCATGGAGGTAAGGGCAATACTTTCCCTCAACAGGCAAATAAAAGAGAGGAAAGTGCTGAGCCCACCAGCACTGCCTGCTCAGGCTGCGGATTATTGTGGGACTCAGGAGAATAGCTGTAGAGAGCTTTCCTAAAGACCCTACTGAGGCGGTGTCACATACAGAGCAATGTCCTCGTTATTCTCATGCAGCAGCAAGCAGCTGCAGGGGACCCCGGGGACCAGGAGGGAGGGAGCTGAGCATTCAGGCAGCCTCGCATACATCTTCACCTGCAGCAGCTCCAGCAAGCCGCAAGCCAGCCTGCACTTGCAGAGAGGAGGCAAACGCTACCCGTTCGGTTCGTGCTGGATGGTTTTCTGGGGGTTGGTTTACATTTCTTTTTTAAGGAAGTGTTTATCTTCTGAGAGTTTTCTATTTGTTTTATTTACAAACAGAACCCCTGCTGAAGATCTCTTACTCCCACCGATCTCCTTGGGTTTTTTGCTAGGGGAAGAATTAATCCAGAAAGTGGAGATTGATGAGACTTCCTTTTCCCGTATCTGCCACTAATTCAGAGGGCACACTCCCCTTGTTCCCTCACATCTTTACAAGCATTGTTTGCAAAGTGCTGTTCTCTCTGATAATATGTCTTTTAACATCTGGTTTTCTCCCCTGAAGTTTCCCTCTTCTACTTCACATCCCGATTCTCTTAAAAACACATCCTAATCTCCAGGCAGCTCCAACTGCCAATTTACATTTCTGAGTCTTTTTTTCAGTAAGGTACTCACTTCTGTGCCTGTCTTCAGACTGGGAGACATACCTATGCAGTTTGGAGATCAAAGCAAGCGCAACTCCTGGATCTGTGCCCAGGCTAACCTGAGGAAAGGGGTAGGAGAGCTGCCCCATCCACACCTTGACTCCTCCAGTGCCATCCAACAGATTAGTAAATCATGATTTTCATCACAAAACCCTGGCTGGCTCTTTGTCACCATGATATTTATTGATGGTCCCACTCATTCTGTTATTATTCTGTTATTATTATAGCTTCTATCAATGTATTTATTGTAGATAATCAGGTTTACTACTGTGGAGCTCTGGGATTATATCACGAGGCGGTTAAAAAAAAATGGTGTTACACTGGTCCTTGTCCTCTGGTACCAGAACACAAGCTAGGGGATGCAATAGTTACCACTTGACCTATTTCATCCCTGCTGTGCCAGGAGAGGCATTCCACTGTGGGAACCTCCCCATGTTCCTCCACAGCAAAATCACAAAACATTTCCTTTTTCTGAACACTCCTTCTGCGTGTTTATTGTTTACTGGTCTTACAGACTCCAGCAAGCTTCCTGCTTCCCGTGTTTGACACAGGACTTATTAGGGATTTTTTGGTGCTTTCTCTAAGTTTCTCCAACTCTTCTGGCCTTCCTTATTGCATTTTTCCCTATAAAGTGCCTGGGTTTATGAGCCTTTCTACTTTTCTCATTTGTCAGGCCCAAGCTATTTGAAGGATGCTTTCTTGCTTTTAGTAATATGTTTTACCTGCTGTTTAGCCATCTCAGCTTCCTTCTGGTTTTTTCTCAAGGTGATTTTTTTTTGATAAATGGGATACATTTCCTGTGGGATTCCATCACTGTGTCTTTAAATAGTCTTTATGTTACTTGCTATGATTTAACTCTTTTAGCCTCTTCTAGCTTCTCCTTTTTGAAATTAAGTATGACAGCAGTGGATGCTTTAGCTTTTGCAGCTTCTGCAAGAATGCTCAATCTAAAAGCATTGTGCCCCCCACGGCAGAGTGGGCCTTTGACAATAATACTATGAACCACGTGCAGTTCAGTGGCCTGGCTTTCAGGAGCTGCTTTTGCTCTTGTGGCTTCCTTGACTGGCCGCTCCATGAAGTGGTCACTGATGGTGTCTCAGAGAGCAGACTCAACACTATACCCTGATATGACATTTAGCCAAGCTACAAAGGGGTCACAGAAATTGTTCATCCTTATTGTGTTTGCTGCCCTGAAGAGCAGTCTGTTCTCACAGAATGTCACAGTCACCATCCCCGTCCTGGTCAGTCAATGGATAATTTAGTCCTAATGTAGCATTTTTCCTATTGAGGCCTACAACTTATATCTGAGTTGCCGACAGTAGCTCCTTGACCCTCCCTCTTCCCTCTCTGAAGGTTCCAGTGGGCCTGGTATGTCAATACTGTGGCTTATAGCTATTTCTCAGGCATTTATACACAAACACATGACCTATTGTTCTTGTTTCCTACTTCTCTGCAGCCTGCTTAAATGACACTCTCTTAGCACCAACTATTGATTACTTTTCTTGACTGATTGCTGCCGATTTCTGCCCTGACCTTTAATTTAAGGACAAGAATTGTTATGATTTCACCTCTTGGAGAATGTATCATCTCAGAGCACACCTGGTTTCTAGAATGAACTAGTTTTGACTTAGATCCTTAGGCTACCAAGATGTTTTTCTGTGTCCTGTAGGCTCAGTCCAGTTTTGACAAAGTTTGCATGATAACTCCTGGGGACATCAGGGATAGCTGCATCTTGTCCTGCATGCATTGCTTGTACAGATCACATCTCAAAATCTTATCATCTCACCTCCTCTTTAAATGGGAAAGGGGCAAAGAGCAGAGCTCTCACCAAACCGCTTTGTTCTTATCAAAGACCACTACATATGCTTATATTCTCATGCACCCACTGATAATAAACTTGTATCACACAGCCAGATCTAAAAGAGCACTATGAAGTGACATTTAGGCTGTAAAGCCTTAATTTAGGCACCACAATGATTAGAGTGTTTTAATATCATAATAACTGATAAATAGACTATGTGTCAGACATTTCATTCCCTTTTAATCAAAACTCCTAGTCTGCTAAATTAATCACCCCCTTGGGGTACAGTAGCAGATTTCCAATTTAGTCATAGAGCATCATTAATAATGAAAAGTTCTGGAGGCAAATTCTTCTATTCATGTTCCTTTGTATGATCCAGCAGGTTTAAAGAGACAAGACAGAGAAGGTAGAATACATCAACACCTTCCAGCAATCAAAATAAACAAACATAATTTTTGATGTCAATCTTCTAATGACTCTCCTCCTTGAATATTAAGAATATCACAAAACACAGAAAGCCAGCCAGAGGAGTTTTGATTTTACCCAAATGATATTAACAAAATCAAAGCTAAAATGCATGAGAAATGGAGAGCAATGCTGCATTTTGAACAGCTCCTCTATTGTGTATTGTGGCACCATAAATTTCATCTCTTTAAATTGGCTAATTTCAGAATAAAACTGTTTCTGAGCAAGCATTCTTTATCTGGTATGTCTTGATTTTTCTCACACAAAAAAAATATCACTGAAAACATTTTTTCTGCTCTTCTGCCAAATCTTAAATTTCTGCACAGAGAAGAAATTTATGCCCCACCCACTAATGGATGTGCTTCATTTTCTGTTCAAGTGTTGTCTAACTACATATATACATTTTTGACATATTTAATGATAATGGTATCTGGGGAGAATGAGTGGCATTGACTATATGTAGAGCTAAAGGCAGCACTAATTTTGCTGGGTTTTAGGGAAGCATTTTGCCTTGCCATCCGTGCTTGCATCCTGTAATCCATGCAGAATGGCAGGCTGACTCTGAGCCGGTGAAACCTTCTCAGGACACAGGTCAAGCTACGTTTTTAAGTGTCCACTCATTTCTTCCTATCTGCTCTGTTGTGTGCAGCAGGGGTACAGGTATTTGGGAGTAAGTCCATGTAGCCATCCTTTGCCATTCCCACAGTGCCATACCTTTATCTTTTGGCACTTCCGCTAGAATCAACACAGGGAGAACAGAGCTTTAGGTAGCCACCAGCTACCCTGGATTTACAAGCTGACAGTCTCCAAACACTTTGTTGTTTGCAGCACATACTGGGCTATCACATTTAGTACCAAAAAAGTAAGGCACATTCACCTTGCTTGCGCTTGGATGTCAACCAAAGTAAATATATTGCTGATTCAAACAGACACAGCTACAATTGTTAGCACAGCAAGTATCTCCATATATCTATATCTGTATCTCAGTTGTCTGTGTTGAGAGTTCATCTAACCCTGAGGCACTGCTTAACTTTATGCCCCACGAATAACAGGCAGGCCTGTGCTACGTAAGCAGGAGAGCTCTAGCTATAGGAACAAAGAGCTGATTAGAAGATTTCTTTCTGTTCCTGGGGCTTGGAGGAGTTTCTCTAGGTGCATGAAGCTTTCAAACAAAACCCTTCTGCAAATCACTCTGGTGTGCTGACAGCCCATACCACTCCTGTCCCTCCTCCACTGGGAGAGCCATAAAAGTCCAAGGCCAGAGACTGCTGCTGAACCAACAAGCAGGAAGGATTTACGGCTGACAGTAACATCTGACCTCATCAAACTCCACTCTGGGCCATTTATCACTCCTCTGTAGGAAAGCAAAAGCATTAGGATTGGGGGATCAGGGGAGAAGGAAGGAAGAGAGAGGGAATCACAGTCACTTTAGCTCCACTAAAAGGTACAGAAAAAACCACCAGCAATACAGACAAGTGCCTAAATGCCCTTGAAAGCCAGTGTCTCAGGAAAAAACCCTAGACATTAAGTGAAATGGATTTAAAACAAATGCTGAAATTTATCAAATAGCTGAGTAACCTCGTCTCTAAATCTATACAGCAAAGAATAAGGATCTGCCTAGGATAGAAAGTGAGAACATCTGCCGTAGCAGGCAAGAGCATGCAAAAGAGATGGTCAAAAAGCCTTTCTGTTGAGTGGCAGTCACAGAGAAGTTGAGTAACGTGCCATTGTCCTGGGGGACAGAGCAGGCAGAGCCTTGCAGTTGGACACACTACAGGAAAGCCTGTCTGCACCCTGGCTTAGCCTCATTGCCACGGTGGTACTAACAACCCAGCAGACACATAAGTGAGGAGGCATCTTGAACTATGGTGTTTCAGCATCTGACCTGCTAGCAAGTAACACATTCAGACAACATATATGCAGCCAGGCTGGCTAGCTCAGGGCGGGCAGGAAGTAACTGAGCGCCTGCACTGGACTGACCACAGACTCTCTTACTGGTGTAAGAAATAAATTACAAAGGACGACCAGTGGGAGAGTTGGACTGTGTCCTGCAAGAGGCATAGAACAGAAAGATCTTGAAGCGGCAGCTTGGAGGAAGTTGAGAGGTCTGATCACCTGAGCCTTTTGAGGAACATTTCTTAACATTTGCCCCACCAGTGACGCATGCGCCCTGGCTTCTCTTCCTTTCCTCTGTATTTTTGAAAAGCATACACTAAGACAGCCGATAAAAGGTTCTTTAAGGGCAGGAGCAGAATATCTCTGCATACAGGGAGCAATGAAGGAGAATGAAGACTTCATAAAAAAAACTTTCACAATTTTTTTTTCAGTCTCTCCTTCCAAATTTCAAGCCCTCCCAATGATGCACTTAGACAGATGCCTAAGAGGAGAGGCACTCCAAACCACTACTGGCTTCTAAAAATCCCAGCTTTATGTTTTATCAGAGCAATCTGAAGCTGAGATGCACCTTCATTTTGCCTGAAGGTAACTGCTGAGAAGAGGATCGCGGGAGTACTTACCAGCCCTCCAAACCACACATATCGGCTTAATTAAGACAGCTGGGACTCCAGTGGCTATTTATACTATCAGGAGATCGAGATGTTCTACATTGTAGCCACCCCGTTCTCCTCATATCAGCAATTTCTGGTGAACCAATGTCTAATGTCAAGGTGCAAATCCCCTGACATTAACAGTGAAATCACAAGTTCTCAAAGAATCCCAAAGGGCTGAGGATGGACAACACAATTTCTATTTCACACTATGATTCACTCAGTGCCATAAGTAAACAAAGACCAATGCAATACTGACGTAATACAGAAAATTCATGTGTGGCAGTAATAGGCAGGAAATATATGAAGATTATGGTTTAAGAGATACAGCATGGAAATAAAAAACAATGTAAAAGAAAGGCAAATATAAGCAATCAAGAACAACGAGTATTCCCCCAAAACCACTCACAGAAAGTTACTGATTAGGGGAGAAACGTAGGTTATGTAAGCACAATAATTAAATGTCAGAGAGATTTCAACATCTGCAGATGGAAATCTCTACTAAACACTGGCTCAAGGATGAAGGATTGCACTCAAGCTACCAGATAACTCCTTTACTGTCTTAAATTTTACATTGTTAGCAGTTGTTTTTATAAATAAACAATCATCTTAGAAATTATCTTAATAAGGTATAATATATATGGGGCATCAAGGCACTGAAGTTATTCCTACTGACTTTCTGCTCACAGAAAACCTAACATGTTTCTTGTACCCCAATATTTTCTGTATCTGTTACTTCTGTGTAACCTAACAAACTCAGTTGACTTAAGCTTTGGCTACTCTTATTCACCAAACTACTACTAATGATTTTTACCTATTCTGTCACTGGCCTACAGCAGCCAATGCTTTTCATCAGGTTCTTTAAAGTCAAAGAGCATTTATGAGTGAAAAAGGGTTTTATTTTTCTTTGAGAAAAGTTTATTTGGAGTTTGAAAAGCAAATATAAAATAATCGTCCCTAAACCTGAAAGCTGTCCAGTTAGAAACAGCAGATTGAGAGAAGCAGTTTGTAATTCTCATATGCTGATTCTTCCCCATGGATCTGGTGAGGCCATGTCCTCAATGACCCAACACAGCCCTGTCTCTGAGGGAGGAAAACCCATGGCAATGCAGGGTCTGAGGAGGGTGCAGCACAGCAAACATACCCTGGCTTCTTGAGACCAATTTAGATGATAAAGAAGAATGAGACTGAGGCTTCAGAGCTGCAGCTGCCAGAAAGCACCATCATTAAAAAAGAACAACAAAAAAAAGATGACTAAAATTTCTGAAAAAAGCACTCTTTCCCTGAAATATATTATTTATTTAAAAAAAAAAAAAAAGAAGATATTTTCCATCAAAAGTCAGCATTGGCTGACTTTTCAGTAATCCTAGCACCAGACAAATTACAACATTCCTTACTACAGCTTTCCAACCCAGTAATCCTACAAAGAACTGTGCAATCAGAATTTTAAATGCCCTGGGAACTTAGTTAATACCAGATGGTATCCAGCTATATTCATCATTATAATTTCCTAATATTATATTAACATTTACTAGTTTAGCACTTGAATCGTCCAGCACGACACTGCTAAAATGTATGTCCTGCACTCAGTACCGTGCAGAACAGTTTTGCCTCTCTCTCCTTGGCTGTCATTTCTTCAAGTTTTTAATAATCTTGATCTTTTAACATTTTATGGCCTTATGAAAAGTGCAGGCTTCCACATATAATATTGTCTTTCCAGTTACAATCTCAGAATTAGATCAATCTATAGGCACTTCTGCCTTTTCAATAGTTCCCAGGTTCTTAACAGTATGAAAATGAAAGTGTTACTTCCTTTCAGATTAAGTAAAATATGGTGCGTGAATAGAGTGTGCATTTTCTGCATTGGAGAATGATCAGGGCTGCCAATTTGCTTATGTTGTTCTCCTTCCCAACACTGCAGTAGAAAACATGCTGGAAATCACCGACTGTACCACTCTCTCTATCCTCCATGTGCAAGTTTATGGCACTTACGGTAAATACTTCTTATCCAGCTTCACATCAAGGGTAATGCATTAAGTTATACTTGGTTGCAAAGAGTTACAGTGATAAATTCTTTTTACAGTGGATTTTTTTTTATCATATCACATATGTTTTCAAACTTCTTTGGTGCACATTTTCCTTGGACGAGTTCTATATTTTATTTAGTGTTCAGCTCTGTTTGGCAATAAAAAGCAGTTTCATCTCCTACTTTTCCCACCTTGTGCCTCCAGTGTGTGGATATAATCGATTCAAAACTTGAAGAGCTGACCTAATCCCTGCTCTCCCAAGAAATGAGACCCTTTCCAAGGGAGAAAAAGAATCAGCTTGCCAAGCAGCACTTTCTTAGCTTTCAAACAACTAGTGCAGTATTTTGAACAGTTAAACTGTTCCCTTTTCACTGTGGTATGAAATAAATAGCTTGTGAATAAACACTAAGGCACATGCTCATTTAAACCACAAGACAGTACCCAACATCTATAGTGCAAGGCATTCCTATTCCCCTGTACATGCTGCAAATTTCCACATATTCTCTTCCAACAATATCCATTCATTGTCACTAGCAAAGCAGCAATACTTAGCACTCCCTCCTTGAAATGATGCTCTTTAAGAGGGGACCCTCTGAACACACAATACTTGGTGGCCCATCTTTGCCCTCCCACTTTATTTATTCCAGGCACGCTACTCTTATACAGCAGCCTCCCAGGTCAGTGGAATTATATTGAATGTATATCATGTTAAGTCTCTTCTTCATGTGATTCCTCATAAGAACAGGTATTTATCTGCATACCCAGACTATCTAAATCTAACATCAACAACAGAAAACACTTTGAAACAACTATTAAACCTTGTGCTCCAGGATGTAAGTTGTTCCAACTACAGCTCAGCAGAAGACTTATGTGGGAGTAGATGGTCATCATTAACATCTGTTTACAGCACAGGTTTTAACCCTTCCACTGCTACTGCTGGTTCTGCCTACCGCTGGAAACCAGCTGGGCTTTGGGTTTGATCCAGTCTGGCAGTTCCTGGGAGTCTGCATATTTGGATAAACTGTGAGCTAGCCCAGTTAGCCCAGTTAGAGCATAACATGATTTATATTCTCATTAGAAATGCCATTGTTCCTCCTTCAATTATCCTTCTGCCTTTCTTTGCCTTTCTTCATTCCCAGCATGAAACTAAGAGGTGCATAAGTGGTACCGCTGTGCACAAGACTGGCACATGAAGAAACTGTGGTCTCTGCCAGCCTGATAACCCACAGGTCAGATGCTTTGCTGGGCTACATTGCTGTCTTGCTTGGGATGTCAATTTACTTAGCGGATGACATGCCTCCACAATGCTATCTCTAAAAGAAGATGCATAGTTTAGCCCCACAAAGATGACATCGAGGCTGGAAGATACTTCCGTGATGACCCAGTCTCATGTCTTACAGATAATTTCACTTGGTAACTCTTAGACCATGGGGAAGCAATGTACAGAAGATGGCTCTGAAAGCGTGTAGCAGTTTCTAAAATACCATTCTCAAAACCACCATTAATTAAAAAGAGAATTGACAAAAGAGTATCACATCAATTTTTTTCTCTGAAATGGGGTTATCAATAATGCATCATTTGTGTTAAGGGAATGGATGCAAAAGTACACAGGTAAATGGCTACAGTAATTTACTGTGGTTCCTTATTGCAAGGCAGGCTAAATATACTTTTTGAGATTTTTTTTTTTCCTGCAAGTAAGCATCTTTGCTATTGTGCCTACTATGCATTAACTTGGGCAGTTTGGCTCAATCTCCCATGACACAAGGAAGCAACCAGCCTGCAGTACGTACCCCTACACATTAAGGAGAACTTTTGCCAGTTCTGTGTTGACATCATGAGATATGAATGGCAGCATTTTCAGCATGTCCATGTAACTTAGGAGCCTAACTACCATTTTCAAAATTGAAGTAGGTAGATAGGTGCTTCAAGATCAGAAGAATTAAACTGCAAGAGTGCCATCTAGCTCAACTCTCACTGAAAAGAGCAACAACACCTGGATATTCAATAAATTTCACAGGAACATACAGCCTCAGTGTGCCTTGAGATCCATGCAAGTAAGATGTTTATGAGGATCTAAACCCATGATAGCTCTCAAAATGGCACACTTAGGGTCCAAAATTCCTTAGTAATTGCAGAAAATATGTTCCAGAAACTACGGGAATGCAGGACTTAAGACATTTTCGTCTGTAGCCTCCTTGCAATGGATAGCAGTGGCAACAGCTGGGGCCTGATGTCATATCAGTATTTTACTGCCCTTTTGCATGCAATGTATTTTTGGTCTGGTAAAAGGAACAAAGACTGTATCAGAGCAAAAGGCAGTATTATGAAGACAGACTGTTTATATTAACGGTGTTCCAAGTTTGCATAGTCGATGTCTTCTGCATCTTCAATTTCACCTCCAAAAGCCTCCTGAGATTCTTTACCTCTGTATCGGGCATCCTGTGTATCGTGGTGAAAGATGACCACCTCTCCTCATTCAAACCCACTCAGGCTCTCTCTTGGACAGCACTTAGCCATGCTTACCATTATTCTAGGTCCCCAAATTCTGGTCAAAAATAAAATGTTACAGTTTGCTAAAAATCAGGAGAAGAAAATAAAACTTGGGGGAAGCTGGTGGCAGACTTGCCCTGACAAGGGTAACAAATTCCAAATCGAGTTCCTGCGCTGTGAGTCTGTCCTGGGCTTCCCCTGTGTGGCAGGTACCAGCTTCTACAGAGCAAGTTTATTTCTATTTCTCTTGCAGTCTTCCACTAGCAGAAAAAAAAAACAAGCACCAATTTGGCTGGAGGGCAACAGAAAAACCAGCTGGGTAACCCACTCTTGATGACATTCATCGATACAAAAGACCAAGGTTTCAGTCCCTGTTCTCCTGCACACCTGGTGAGTAACTTGAAGAGATCAGATAAGAGTAGAGGGGTTAATTAAGAAGCAGCAATTTGTATTATATGCCAGCGTGATCCACAGTCCACTGAAATCAATGGAAAGGATCCCTGTAGTTAATTCAAATTAATTAACCCAGCAATGATTGACTCTTGAGTGCAGTATGCGGCAAGCTGGAAACCAGAAACACAGTTATCTTTTATATAACTTTATGTAAGAGATTAAAAGCCAATATGGTCAGGACACATGAAATAGTATTTTCTACATGTTCTTAGAGTCACGTGTCCCTTTGCATGCTAAATTCTATCTGAAATACCCCAAACAATTAATATAAGCCACTGTGTTTTGCAAATTAATTAAAAAATAAACATGCCTCCTTTCTTTTAGACATGAAGGAAAGCACATATCACTAAAAAACCCAATTCTCATCAAAGAAAATCTGTAGTAACAGTAATGGGGAAGCAGAACTTAAACTTGTCATTTTGAAAAAATTTTTTTCAATGCACAATTTAAAAATAGCACAGCAGTGTCTAAACATAAAGCAGCCGCAAGCATGAGTAGCGTGGCTTAAAATGTGCCTTTCCTGCTAACCCAAGAACCCTGATCTGCACGCTAAATTGTTGCAATGATGCTTGTAATTCATAATCGAGTGATGAGAACTAATAGTGTTGCACTGAGCCTTGTTCTCAGCAAGAGCTCTCAGGCTGCTCCCATCCCACAGCACAGTTGATCCTGATCACAGTTACTCCCACATCCCATCCTTTCCCCTTAAAACCTCTGGGTCCTTCCACCCTAGGCAATCAAAACTTTATTCTCCACCAAAAAATTGCTACTGAAGAGAACACAAACTATACTGTTGCATCCTATGAAATGGCGTATGAAATAAAAATTTGTAGTTCAGAACTGCTGAGAAGACTTCCTTAAGCATGGGCACTGTTCAGGATTATCCACTGGATTTCCCAGCCGGTCAGACGCATGACGTGTACTATGCTGGGGACAAGCCATGCGTGCCCTGACTGTCAAAGCCAGCAGTCCTGCATCCCCCTTTTAACTCTATGTTAATATTTGTAAATTGGTAAATAGATTTTCCAAAGTGTCAAGCAACTAACAACTTAAAGAGGCTTATCTTTAAGCATCCAGAACTTGCAGCTGAAATTAACTCTCAAGAGGAGGACAGACACAATCCAAAGGATCTGGATATTTGCTAAAACCAGAATGTTGTGTTGAAAAGACACAGTTTTCATGAACTCACTCTAGTAAACAAAATTCCATCGAAACTGGCTCAGCACCCTGCACTTTGTCAGCCTGGCTACTACCGAAAGCAGGATTTTCTGGTTACGTAGCTCCTGAGTGCCCCTCTCCCATGGAGTTCCCAGGACCAAGAAATTCAAAGTCTCCGGGAGTTTCCAGAGGGCTGTGCAGCTAATAAACATTCTGCATGTCTATAAACCCCCCGTCTATATCTTTTAAAGGAGATTGTGGAAACAAGCTTCATTTTTGTATTTTTTTCCTTTAACAAATATCACACAGTGGGAAAAACACTATGGGAGCTTTAAATCCAAATCAATGAGCAGTTATTACCTCCCCAAGGTCACTCCAACAGTTTTATTATCAGTGACACAGGAGCAAATGTTGCAAAAGCAATGTGGCAAAAGCCCCTGTGTATTATGCTTCTGTGCATGGTCTGAAACTAAATTACTTTGGATATTGTGCCAGTGATAGTTCTGATAATACATCCTAAGACCAGGCTCGGGTCATATCACATCCATGGATTATGTATGGAACTGTCAAAATTTCCAGAAAACCTTCTGCTGCTTTGTGCACGCATCTGTGTGCTGGTAGCCAAGTCTGCGATATTATTTATAATTATAAAATGCCAACAAGTATAAATATGGGAAAGCATTTAGGATTTAGTCTTGCACATATTGAATAACAACATACATCGACTTCTAGGTGATCGTGACAGACCTTAAAAATATATACACTTTACATCTTGAAAAGCATAAAAAAGAGAAGGCAAAAATAGAAGAAAGTGAGTATAATCCAATACATAGAGAAATGACGTAAGGTTCCTCCTATCTAACATTATGTTTCCGGTGATCAACTTCATGAGGGCTTGAGAAAATTTTCTCACTGCAGATCGCAAAATGCCACACTAGGCAGAGGGAGGCAGCCAGCCTTTTCAGCCACAGCCTGGTATTCCTTCTGTGGATGACACGTGTTCTGCTGTTTCACTTGTACGTATACACGCAAATACACCTGCACACACACAGCGCCTGGGCTTGCAAACACACCAACCCCAAGCAAAAAAGCTTTACACAGGTTTCTTTTGAGGCATGCCCAAACTGGATGGAAATATATCCAAGAGGACTAGAAGCAGCTTTATGGAAACAAGCTGCTGGAGCTGAGCAGGTTTTATCTACGCCGTTAAAGGCAGTAGGGTTGTTTTTCTCCTCTTAGCAAGTACCAGGGAGGCCTCAGTGACAGAGAGGAAATCCTTCTCTGGGAACAACTGAAAAACACTGAGGCTTTCCCCCAGTTCTTGCCTGCGTAAAGATTTCTCTGATTTCTCACCACTTTCTCCAAAGAACTTTATTATGTTTCTCCAGCTATTCTCTCATGCCAATAAGGGCAGTAAGCAACTAGGAAGGTGCTTTTAGCACACAGAAAAACATAAGCTTTGACAACTCTTGTCTTGAAAAACAATAGCACCCTTCTTTGCAAATTAATTTTAATAACTGTGGCTAGTTTGCTGTGAGCTGAGTAGTTTTGCATGAACACACACAATTAAATTAATATGCAAATGTTCCCATTCCTCTAAGAATACCAAGAGGCATTCTTTACAGCATGTGAGACAAGGAGGAGGAAAAGAAAAAAACATAGCAGCCCCCCAAAGAGTCTTGTTTAGGAGGGTGGGACGTCTTTTCTTTGGCTAAGCCACTGAAAGGGCATTCAAGCCTGACTGAAACAATGCTTGTTGATGAAGCAGAAATAAAGGAGGAAGAGGAGCCTTTGGAGATAAAGGAAAGAGGAAAAGACTGGAGCATCCCAAGTTGTTAAAAACTGACCTCAGCAAGTCTAAACCTTCACAAAGGTGGCATTTGCTGTGTCAGGCCTCACAAAGGTTCCCATTCTTCCCTTGCCTGCGGGGACCCCCTCTTTCTCCAGCCATGTTTGAGCAAGGGCCTCAGACAATTAGCACAGACTCTGGCCCTTCACCCTTCAGCTGTCAATCACCTTCCCAAACAGATGGGCAGCAGAACAAGAAAAGGTGGTTTCCAAGCGGCTTTGCCCTTCGGCTCATATCTATGCGCCGGGGGCCCCTGGGAATGGCGGCCTGGCTGGGAGGGTGTCGGACTCCCTGACAGCAGACACCTCTGCTACGCAGGGCATGGCTGCGTGCAGGCAGGGCTCTTTGTACAGCTGGAGCATGAGAGCGGGAGCACGGACGGGCTTCCCAGGAGCCTCCGTCCTCAGCCACAAAAGACCCTCTGGAAGCTGAGAGGCCAGAATGACTCAACAGTCACTACAAGTTATTATGGAAAAAGCAACCCTTTCACTTGGACACTTGCTCGCTGGCTTTGTAGCCTTGGACAAAAACAACCGCTACCCAGACAGTGGATATATCACAGGAGAGAGCGCGTGTGTGACAGAAAGATAGATTAGAAAAGACTGGGAACATGGAGGCAAGTAGATAAAGATGTGCATCTCCAGGGAGGGGAGGGAAACAGATGGGACACAAAGGCGCTCCTGTACTGCTGCTGTTCTAAGCACAGTGCCTTTCTCTGACCTCCCGTATCAGATTTAAGGGAACCAAGACCACCGGTAACGCTGCACGGGGAACGGGTGTGAAGCAAGGCCAGGGGACCAGGAGGGAAGACACAACTCCCGATTCCTCTCCTGCCGGCCTGCCCCAGCCTGGGAGCAAAGGAGAGGGGAGGATCATGGGATGAGCAGAAATGCACGGGCAGCAGTGCAAATACAGGCTGGTAGGCAGGAAAGCACTCACTCCTCATCTGAACAGCAATGGAAAAGCAAGCGGAGAAGGAAAAAAAGCCTGTTTTGAGGTAGGATGGGCAGGATGAGCCAGTACAAGTGTGAGGTCAACTGGGAAGGGCATGGCTCTGATCTGAAACAATAAACCCTCTATAGATGACTGGTCAGCGGGTCCCAAAGGATAATTAGGATAATTCTGCTCAGCCTCCTTGGCCAGGAAGGGAAACAAAGGGGCTAGAAAGCATCCGTCTTCAACTGCCTGGCATATTCTCCTTATGTCCTTGATTTGTGCAAGTTTTGGAAGATCAGTGGTCTGCAACAAGTTGTATGCAGAGAGAAAATGGGGCTACATGCCCTACACCCACCCAGCACCGCTCAGGCAGCGTGACACAGCAAGGATGTCATGCAGGGGTAACCGGGAGTCCCGAGGAGCCATGACATCTAGCACGTTGTCACTTCCTCCATTTACTTTTTACACTGTCCTTTCAGGCATGAGAGTGCTGTGAAGGAAAGGAACTAAAATTCCTCCAGAAGAATCTGACAGTCTAGTTTATTAGTTACACAAACAAGTGTTTTGCTAGAAACTGTACCCATTTCTTAAAATCTCATAAGCAAAACAGCAGGGAGAGGATGCTATCTGTTAATGCCCTCTTCTTTAGTTGACGTGAGCCTGCCATCCCTCATTTTGAGGAGTCCAGTGCATCTGAGAATGAAAATAAACAGCTTCCCTCTCCCCCTAAAATCCTATGACTGGTTAAAATCTACATGAGATTTTAATAAAAAGGATCCAATTTGGTTTTTATTTACCTTCTGGTTTTAAGTCTTTAAGAAACAAATTGCTATGCAGCTTTGCTGGCTAAAATAAATAAATCATTACATAAATCAATCAACAAATAAAGTGAACAAAAATAAACAAATAAATCATTTAAAAAAAAAAAAAAAAAAGCCTGACACTTCCACAGTCCCCAGCTCCCAGGAGCTGGCATAGTAAGGAGTGCACCAGATTGTGGCATGCTCTGAGAAACAATAGCAAAATTTATTAAGACTTTATGCATTATTGTTGCCTTTCTGCTGTTATTACTGAGCCTATTCTGCCTTTTTCCTTCCTTGCCCTGCACACACCATCTGCTAGTAAGTACCAGGAAAACAGGAAAAGGGTATTATTATTTGTAGCCGCAGCCTAAGGCTGCAGCATGTGAGCCACTGTACAAATTGAAAAGGTAAAGACAATCTATGCACTAGAAGGATCAGACATCAAAGAAGAGGTGGGTGAGAGAGCACACAGAAGCAGCGAAACCATCGCTTGGTCTCAGGGGTCTAGGCCTTGATGGCAGAGGTGATGCCCTTAATTTTAATCTCTTTGAGGAGTGCAAAGGGAAGAAGGATTTATGACACAAATAAAGAAATTACTATGAATAAAATGTCTGTCTGAACTACAGTGAAAAATGCCTGGCCCAGAGTTTTATTATGTTTTTGTTTAACCTCCTCACAGAAGGCAACAGGAAGGAACAGGGGAAGCCTCAGCCAACACCTCCGTACAGACAGCAGCAGGCAAACACAGGCCACAAACACGAGCTCAGTTCTCATTTTGAGTGGGGTCCGGAGTCCCAAAGGGATCTGCAGGCACAGACACAAGTTTTTTAATATGAATGTGCAGGTACTAGCAATATTACTTCACGGGCACTGAGGTCCCTCCTGCCCAAGACCAAATATTCCACCAAACCGCTGAGACTGAAGTAAATTGCTAGGAAATACACTATTTTCCTCCTCTTCTCAAAGTCTAGTTTCTGGGGAGCTTTCGGCCAAGAGCTGGAAACCAAGAATCTAATTTAAGTATAACTCCCCTTTCCTGAGGAGGAACTGTCTGGAGATGCAACAGAGGTGCAACTCTCAGAGGTGCTCGGTCTTCTCACACAAATAAGTAAAACACAAGCTGTGGTCTAGGCTCTGCTCCCCAGTTGTATACCAGAGATAGTATTTCTCTACTTCATGTGTTTACAGCTAGCCACAAGCTTAAGTGCTTAATGAACTAAATAAGGCAGGAGCTCCTGCTATTATTTAAATATGTTTTAAATACATTTCAGCCTGTTTGCTTCCCTTTATGATCATTGCCTGTTTTTCACTGGATACCCTCTGATTTTAGATGGCTGTGTCTATATATCGATCACCTGCTGAGGAGCAGTTAATCAATTTTGAGAAGCTTTAGACCTTTGTAGTTCAGCCTGTTACTGAGCAGCATTTATTTTTCCGCTCTGAAAACGTGAATATCTTAGAAATTAAAAGCTGTGACCTGGGCCAGGTGAATTGACACAGAAACAAAAGCTGTAATAACAGACAAACTGAGATACTCCTAGAATGGCTTTCTGAAAGCAAACGCTTGCTGTGAGGGCACTGGTAAGAGTTTGTAGTGGATAAAAGCACATTATTATTATTACACAAAGCTGTGGCTACTTACGACAAATCACAAAGAGCAGGTGAGGATGAAGTCAATTGATTCAGAACTGTTTGTATAGATACAACCTCCAGGTACTGAAATCTCAACGTCACACCGGCCTGGGGAGACTCATTCACCTTTATGAATGAAATGAAGTTAGACAGTGATACAATGAGAGAGGACAGACAGGCAAAGCATTCTCGTGGCTCTGTGGCATAGCAAAGAATGTAATAAAAATACTACACAGGGAATAATCAAGGTAAGTTAATTCAGCCATGTGTGGGATTTAGACTTGAATTTTCAGCAGCTTGGGGGATTTAAACACAAAGCTTCCACTGCACCTGGAAGGGAAGGGGGATCTGCTTGATATCTCAGTCTTCTGGGTTTCTTACAACATCATGTCCTTTCGCAACAGGTAGAGGTACCGAAAAGACAGCTACATTCCAGATCTGTCAGGAGCTCTATAGTCACATTGCCTGACACTCAGAAAATGGAAAACACAAAAAACCTCATAATACTTGAGCCAGCAACCTCTGTGAGAAGAGATGGAGTCACTGTGCTTGGGGAGCTCGCATGGCAAAGGGTACAAATACAAGAAAGTACAGAAACGTGGTAAGCATTGTACCGTCTTGGCCAATGCACATAAAACAGGTGACTGGA
This sequence comes from Harpia harpyja, assembly GCF_026419915.1. Classification (NCBI taxonomy): domain Eukaryota; kingdom Metazoa; phylum Chordata; class Aves; order Accipitriformes; family Accipitridae; genus Harpia; species Harpia harpyja. The sequence goes on along the minus strand of NC_068941.1, from coordinate 29,174,102 downwards.
GAGAAGAAGAAAAATTTGTCCTTCCTTTTCCTTGCTAATGCTGGCCACAGCTGCACCAAAGCAGGTATCAGCCAGCTTCCAGGCTCTCACTCCCAGCCCAATGGCTTGGCCAGCCCTCTACCTGCATGGTTTCTTCCCCAGGAAGCAAAGATGTCTGGGCAGAGATAGCACAGACTGGGGCCAGGCAAGAAAGCAGTAGGGTTGCAACCAGCAGTAGCAAACCTGGCTCAGTGTCAGTTCCTCAGGCAGCAGCATCAAGCAGAGTGGTGCTGGAGACTGCTCTGCCACACCTTCACCTCTCTCATCTGGATGAAAATGCAAATCCTCATAGAGGGATCCCCAAGATACATGTTACTGTCTATAATCACCACTGAAGGTTCAACGCTGAGGCAATATTGCCTGCATTAACTCTCCTGCCGTGTGCCTCTTGCTTTGTTTGTCTTTTCCCCAGCTCTCTATCAGCAACAATCATTCCTAAAATAAACTGCACCTAGAGCCTTCCTTGAGATGAAGACACACTGTGTAGGTCCTGAACAAACAGTCCTGAGCAACCTGAGGAGGAGACAGTGGGAACTGCTGGGCTGCCTAAGCACTCACGGTACCTTGCACTCTTCCGAGCAAAAGCAAACCCTGCCTGGTCCAGCTGAGACCATGACAGGCAGGTGAAAGACAGAAATCCTGCTTTCTCCAAGACAGAGAGATGAGATTTTCATAAGACATGTTCTTCCTCCAAAACCTTTGATCATCTCTGCTCAACCTCAATGGCTCTGATTGCTCTCCGAAGCTTCAAGAGTGACTCATAGCTGGAGAAACACTCAGCTCCTCCCTACAGCCTGAGACCAGCAGAACCCCCTCATGCACCCCCAATACATCCAGCCAAGGCTACGGCATATGACTGCTGCCAGAGAAGCACAGGTGCTGTAGAAGACCAGGAAATTTTGGTGGGAGATTAAGTCCTTGATGTGTTATTACCACACATATCAGAGTAAAACAGAACGCAAGCCAAGAGGAGGAAGACTGATTTATAATCTAAGCAAAAAAACCTGGCTGTTTTCACCCAGTCGATACTCCCAACAGTTCTCCTCATGGTGGAGGTTAGAAAATATCCATAACAGCAAACTGCTGGGGTGCTGCTCAAGCAGGTGGAGCTGGGCATTGAATAAACTGGATCTCCTGAAAGCAACATGAGCCCTAGGTGATCACAAGACGCTATAAATATATCTTTGTGATTGTCCATTCTCACTCATTTGGGAACAAAATGGGATCTTTAATCCTATGGTAAGACCCGGCAGAGCGGAAACCCTCAAAGCAGAAAATGCGTCAACCCCTTCTCCCTGAGCAGAGATCCATAGCAATGTTTGAAGGGAACACACCCTTGCTCTTGCTAGGCGGATGCCATGCCCAATACAATCTTAAGCTCACTCTGTATCAGACAGTGCAGCTGCTATATGAGCCAGGGTCCATTTCAACAAAAGAACATCTCTTCTGGAAATGACAGATTGCCTTGACTGAAACACCACTGTTTCCAGATGCAATAAGCTTTACGTTGAAAGCATTTAATGCTAAAATTACAGTGAATATTCAAGGCAATACTGTGAATTATGGCAAAATAATATTTGATACATCACAAAAATAAAACCATGCATGCATGCTTTCCTTCTAAATCTTTAAATAAGTTTAAGATTTTACACGCTTATAGTATTACATATATAATCCATGTGCATATGTCTAAACCATACTTTTCTGTATACGGTCATATACACGTGTACATATATAAACTGCACATGTATAAAGACATACGGGGCTACATATTTACTTATGTTAATGTGTCAGATGTGGCATGGATGGAATTTCTACCTATAATTCAACTAAATTCACACACCTAATCTTGTTGCCCTATGTTTGTACAGAAGCAAATGGAAACAGGAGGCAGAAAGAGTAGCTGTGAATGAAAACTCTTTGTCCATGTGGTAAAAGGCTAATGCTTCTGAAGCAGGAACAGGTACCTTTCAAGCAATATAAACAGCATAGTTCTAAAAAGAGGTGTTTATATAAATGTTTTTGCAAAGCGAGTTTCAATTCCAAGTGCCCCTTATTGGATTTGATTGGCTGCTACATAAGAAATCACTGTGATCAATCTTTTAGTTAATCTCCATCGTCCTTCAAGCATCACAGTGACATGGCTGGGACATGCCAGCAGTTGCAGATGCTTCATTAAGTAGTTAATCGGCAATAGCTGTAGGGGTAATTCAACATTTTCCAAAGAGTTCAAACAGCACTTTAGGGTAAAACATGCCCCTCCACTGATATCTTTCTGGGTTGTTGTGATTAAGCATAATTAGGATTCACCATGTCTCTTCCAAATAATAATAATAATACTAACACATTGGAGGCTTGTGAATGCCAGAGGGTATCTGGCACACCAAAGCCATATTTTTAATAGTAGATGTGTGGGGTTTATATCCTGGACCAGTGGAATTTAGCAAGAGTGCTCTGGTCGTGTATCAGAGAGAATTTTCTGTACTGAAAGCCCCATGGTGAATACGGTCTGTGTAAATAGTTCAGTGGTAGGATGTAAAAGCAAGCACTGATTTACTGAGTAAACTAAAAGTAGCCATGCTGTAATGTTCTTGGCTCAGATCAAATGTTTGTCTAGGGGAGAATCCCTTTATTAACAGCAGCATAAACTTCTAGCAGCTAGAGAACATTTGGACAGTTATGACTGCAAAAAGCATGGCTAACAGCTACCAGAGACAGTGCAATCTTCCAGCAAGCCACATATGTACAATGATCTGAGTAGTACTAACAGCTCCACCAGTTACCCTGTTCTCTCCTCTCACTCAAGCTGTCAGTGAGGCTGGTCAACCATCTATTACACATTCAGCCATGAAACAGCACATAGTTTGCAAAACAGCTCTGATTTCTTGGAACATACTCATCTGGATACAAGCCTGTATTTCAGAAATAAGTTTCAGGCCATAACGTGTATTCCCAGTATTTGCTGTCCGCTGGACACAGATAGTCACTGGGGTACTTAATGACATGATACTATTAGAGGAATGGCGTCTAAGAGCTCTGTTCTTGGACCACCCTGTGGTCAGTGCACAGAAGGATGACCCGAGTCCCCACAAGACATTAGTCTCACACACTTGTTTCCAAACCTCACGTAGATTGCTGGAATGACTCAGCGAAGGGAACACTGAGTTTCTTCAAGTATCTTAGCGTGAAGGATAGTAGCAATGCTTTGTGCTCTAAATCCAAGCAGCTTTTGGCCTTGACAAGAGTTTTCATTAAATTGGTACCCACCTGACTCTCAGAACATTCAAAAATGAGAGATCTCTGAAGAGACTCCCAAACAAATCCAGTGTTTCTATTTGTCAAAGCTTTCAGTCAAAATTAATTACATGCCAAAGATGTCATGCTGGCCAAGTTGAGTGGCACTCAAGGACTACCAGAGATACCAGCACTGGTGTATGCATTAGCAGCCACGCAGAAAGAGGACAGCGTTCAGGTCTCTTGGAACATGCAGCTAGTGGAAAATACAGTGCTGTTCAGTCACCCCTGTGCTTTCCTGCTAAATCAACCTGCTGCCATCGCTAGCAGTGCTCTCTTTGCCCCTTTCCCTCCACAGAAAGAACAGTCTGATACACAGATTCATTAAATAAATAACAAATGCTGGTCAGGGCACTGGGGTGTATTGCTGAGAAGAGGAGGAGGAAGAGTTCACCCTAACATACTGATCAATGAGGTTAGAGGCTGGCGAGAGAAACACATGCGCAATAAAATAATTATGACCAAAGCACGGAGAGTAGGATCTTGTGCTGTAAATCTTCCAAGAAGGTAAACTGTAAAGAAAAAAAAAAAAGCTATAAAGTTGAAACTTCTGGCTTTGACACATATGCTCTTCTTCAAAGTGAAAATACACTTCATGATTCTTATAGTCACGTCCACATTACAAATACACACCAGGATCCTCTTTCAAGTGCGTATAGTACAAGTGGACTGCAAAAAAATGCTCAGCTCTGACAATATTCAGATCTAGGAGGGCCTCACACCTGATATAGGACTGAGAAATATGTGTAAATGTATATTGGGACCATGGATTTTGTTAATCCATGCAAGGGTTAACAAGGACAGTACAGCACAGGGGTTACAGAGGGCTGAGTGTTTATATACAAGCAGGGTAGTGTCACTTAGAAAAGGTACATTGTGTGTAGAACTGCCCAGGTATATTTGAATGCTTGTTTGTATATAGACCATCCTGCTTTCTAGAAGGCTTTTTTCTCATTACAGTCATCAGAGCTTGCACAGCTTACTTTTCCAAAGGAAAAAGGAGCACCTATGTCTTTTTGTGCTGTAACAACTCAAGTACAAGGACAGATTTGCTATCAGCAGTGTAACGTTTATGATTTTGTACCAACACTTCCATTTCTAGGCATAAAAGCAGAGGAGCAAATAGGAGTGCTTGCAAAAAGGAAGGATCAGACCTGTTACACTTTTGCTCCAGAATGAGGTGCTCACATCGTGCAGTGGGATTCTCCTGCAAAATTTCCTCCTGTACTTACAAAGCACCTGTGCAGGGGTGGGCAACCTATGCTTTTGAAAAGTGATTGTATGCAGGGTTATGTTCTGTGAATCTTTCAGAAAGTAATCTAGAATGGTTGGCCTGGACTTGGTCTGAACTCCCAAAGCACTTCTCATGTAACTAGTCATTTGAAAGTATAATTTCAGTACAATAAATAAGTGATTTAAACAAACAAACAAAAAAACCAACAAACCCCCACGAACCAAACCCACCAACCAACAGACTTAATAGAAGAGAACAAAACCAACTCAGAAGGTGGCCAGGTTTTATTGAAAAGGCCTTCAGGAGAACTTGCACCACTTTCAGAGAATGCTGTGGAAGAACATGTCCGCATTCTCTGCATTTTCTTAGGTGGCTTTTTCAGCCCGGTTACAGGACTGAGGGACACAACATGAGGTTGCTCACAAAAGAGCTGACTTCTGTTCATGTATACGTCTCTATCCTCTTTGAAAGTACAGGCCATCAATTTCAGTGGGACTTTGTGGCTGCTAAAGGCTAAGCATTAAATGCTTGGGGATTCAGATCCTTAGCATACAACTGCCTGCTCTCTGCATGTAAAAAAGAACATAAAACTGTTACTGGGGATCTGAAAACACCTCTCCTGCTCAGTAACTGAATATGATAAACATCTTGAGCATAATAAAGTTTGTTCATCTGAGTGGTCTCTGAACATACACATGACCCAGCTTGCTGATCTAACCAGATCCTTCCAAATTTGTGTGCTGTTTTCAGAGTACAGACTTTCTCTTCCTCCCAAGATATTTGACAGGCCTTTAACTTGAGCACTGAACCCATCCTTTACATTTAATTAAAGCATAAAGGATCTTCTATTATCCAAATAGTAGATTGTGAAAGAGTTCATGTTTTCTCTTTGCTTGCACTTTAAGCAGTCTTTAAAGCTTCCCATATTTTTTTCCAAGCACAGATGCTCTCCCTTTTGACAGAATTATGGAGAAGATATTTTTCCTTATCTTCTTTTACAACTTTTCCCCCTCCTACCATTTTGAGAATATACTCCAAGCTTGCTGATGTATAACTATCATTTCACTCCACGTGAACATTATTTTCTACGTTACAGAAAACATACACAAATTTATTTACAGTGAACTGCTAGTGGAATTAAATTAAGACTAGATGAAAATTGCAGTGAAATGATCTTGCCCATTCAAAGTATTGTAAAAGCATTACCTCTGGAAAGATCCTGCTGCCTCCACAAAAGATAGCATCTTATTCCATAAGCAACTCCACCATCAGCTTCCTCTTCACCATTATGTTTTGGTCTAACATAAGATGCATTTTATGACACTCAAGTGCAGAAAAGGCCTTAGAACTTGATTCAGATGTTTTAACTAATGCCTAAGTGTCTTGCACCACACAGGGTAATTAGCAGAGAAAGACATTAGTCAGAAAAAGGAAGGCTCTCACCCTCTAAAATTTGGTAACAGTGGCATTGGAGTTGAAGCATTCTCATAGATGTGGGCCCTTCCCACTCTCTGCCACTGTGAGACACCTGAAAAGAAGAAATAAATCAAGCATATCCCAACTGCACACCCACTAAATACTGCTACAGACATGCAAATGGCCTTAAATTATTATAAGACAGGTAGGTTTCAATGACATTTATTACTGAGAGTTGCACTGTAATATTCTTCCCCATGGCAAATGGTTTATTGCTCCTTTTGCAGTCACATCCACAGTGATCAGGCAGATCACTACCTTGCTTGCCTGGGTGGATGCTGGCAGTATCAGAATGACAAGAACAGGTATGAAAAGTGAGGCTTTCATATGCTGGCTTTGCAACCAGACATACCTGCTTAGCCTACTGCAACTGGAAGGTCTTCCCTAAGCAGATGGACTGCAAAATGCATAAAACAGTACTGAAAATGTTAAAATAACATTGTGCTGTAAACCTGTTGTAACTACGCTGGTACATCCACACTCTGGTACAGTGTAGATGAAGTTCTACTGGTGTCTTATACTGCCAAAGTGTGCTCTCAGCCTGTCCAATTAACAGGCTTGCACTGATCAAACCGTCTTCAGCTTTTGTTTGACTCTCCCGAGCCCCTGATTTTGTCCCTAACACTCTGTCTAGCCTGCACAAAGCCCACATAGAAAAAAGCAATACAGGAGATGGTTCAAAGGGGACTGGTGAATTGAACATGTTGCCTCTAAGGGGAGGCTTTGAAAACAAGTTTACTTCTGAAGCTAGGAGAGAAAAGCATAAAACTTCATGCAATAATCACAGGTAAAATTCAATAGTCTGTACCACCCGAGAGGTCAGGCCCAATGATCACAACGCCTTAAAAGTATGAAAATTGAGAGCTGCTTTAAGATTCGTGGACAGGTCAATAAAATTTACACTGCTTATGAAGTGCTCCTGGTAGACATAAAATGAACTCTCTGTAGCTTCTTGCTCAGTTCCGCCCTTTGTCATTTCTTTTCCAATCCACTATCCTTCTGCTCCTGGGTTTGTTGCCATGTCTGCTGATCACGCTTCCATCTGTGTTCAAGATGTCCTTCACCCTGCTCTGCTCCCTTACCCATTTGTTTACTCCCCCATCACCTACATAACAGCAGACATGTATCTTGCCCTGCCATTCAGCTGTTCCATACATATACACTCTCTACATTTCATCACTGTCAGCCTCCTCTTTATTTTCTGCCTTGAGGGAGACACATCCGAGCAAAGATCTCTGGAGGACTGGTAGGGAGGGATTGACAGGGACTCTGGCATACAGCCACTGGATGCCAAAGCATTCAAAACTTGGGTTAAATAGCTTCTGAATCCTTGCTCTCATGATTGAGCTCTTGTCTCTTTCTACATTGGCAAAGATAGGCAAAAACAGGTGTATCATCAGATCTTGAAGGTCAAATGACTCGGTCGAGTAGCCTTCATTCGAATTGCAGCTTCTGAAATTAATTTGACAAAAAGAATTTGATATAATGGCAATTTTGGAAGGAAACCAGAATTTTGGGATCACGAAACTGGAGGGACTTCCAAGGTCATCAAACTGTCATCCCACAAGTGGAAGAAACTATGAAAAGATGCTAAATCCAAAATGCTCCATGCTACCTTTGCCACCCATACACACCAGCGGCCACAAAACAGTCTGCTAATGTATAGTAAACCAAACACTTACAGCACAGGAGACCAAAATCTACAATACTATAAACAAAATGAAAGCAAGTACAGCACTATAGTTTCTTACTCCAGCTGAGGAGTACATCAGGTGAAAACTCATCACACAGACTGTCCTCAGATATGTCTTATTTCACCATGGAAAAGAATGATGTTATTTTCATGAGTCAGAGGGTTCCAGAGATGTATTTCACAGCTACACGATTATATCCTAGGAGCAGTCAGGATTCCTACAATCTCATAAAGCCACAGAGGAGAGGCACTCCCATGGGCAACATGCTAACAGGGGCACAGTCCTGAGCCTTCTGGTAGATAAAGCCAGAACTGCTCAGGATCTGGCCATATAGACAAAGACCACCTTGCCATGCTATTCTGCTGACTGAAGAAGAGCTAGGTCAAGAGGAGTTTAATTTCAAGGGGGATCAGATCAGCCCCCAGGCTCCCATTTGCTATCTGTGTGAACTGGATACTCCACTGTCCCCTGTGACATTGAAAATTTCCCCCAGTGTATTTTAGCTCAGAGAGGACCTGAACAGGAACTGGAGCAAGCCAGCGGACCACTCTGATCAATCCCGAGTGACAGATTTTAGTTGGAAGCCATCACTTATTTATTTCTTTTTTAACTGCTTGCTTGTGATAAGATTTTTCAAGGTTACAGACAGAAACTGCATCAAATTACTGTATAATTTAGTGTTTCAAATACTTTTTCCGTGGCTATATATGTCTGGCCCACTCCTGCAGTAAGTATTGAAGTGAAAGAATTAGTTCTCTGGCTGACAAAAACAAAACAGTAACATTTGTCTTCAACAGAAACCAATTCCCCTTTCCTCTGGTTCCCCTCCCCTCATTTTGGGAGAAAGTGTAATACACTCTTGATTTGTCAGAATATTTCACTTAGTTGAAAACAGAAACCCCTCCTCCCAGGCAGAAGGTCTTTTTTTTCCCTTTAAAAGTTAGAAATGAACTTAAGTGAAATGTCATTCATATAAGAGAACTTGAAATATTTCAAGGTTTTCCCAAATTCTTATCAACCTTATCCTCCCTTGGCTGAAACTATTTGACCCAAATTCATAAATGCTTTTGGCTAACATGAACAAGGTATTACTGTCAGGAAAAAAAAAAGACATAAAGAAAAAAAGTTTTGTCTGAATGTTTCCTTATTTCTAGCCAGAGGCAAAACTGCCGTTGTGTTCACTGGGACGAAAGCTGGGTTCCTGTGTCCTCTAACTCTCCTCCAAGGTTAGTAATTCACACTCATTTTTCCTCTTATGCTGGGGAACAAAGTGCTTAATTTCACTGGAGTTTTTTTGTGGTTTTTTTTTTGGGGGGGGGGGTGTCTGCTAGTTGTGGTGGTGGACAGTTTAAAAGATACACACTTAAAATCCGTGAAAATCTTTCCTAATATAAGTATATCGGGTAGGGACGCTGATAATTCACAAACTAGCAAACAGATAAATACGTGGGCAGTGCTACGCACTTTCACACATTGCGTTAGGACTAAGAAAAGAGTTACAGAGAGAAAGGAAGGGAACAAACCTGCTGAAGGTATCACTTGCATTAATGACATTTAGGGAGTAAGCTGCTGTAAGCAATATCAGAGTACTCAAAGCAACAAAGACATTAAAAGAAGGTGGTAAACATAGATAAGAAGCTTCTTCAACATTTCACTTGGAAAAAGCAAGGAATTACATTTTTTGGATCTGATTCTTCATTTCAGTACTGCTGCTTTGTGGAACTTGAGCACAGAAAGACAGTGCCTAAATCACAGTCATAGATTTCCAGGGGACGATACAAATGGGGTAAGAAAGTCCTACTGTAAGGGGGCAATCAAGCTCCAGCTGATGAGGGCAACTGCTTTACCTTCAAGTTCAATAGGCAGAGGAGGGCCAGGAGAGAGAGAGTAATCCTTATCTGGATAAGAACTCCAGTTAGAAATGACTGATAAGCTTCTGCAAGCTAGTCCCTTTGGTGGATAGTAGAAGAGGGAATAGTTGCCAAAAATTCTGTTATGTCCAAACATATATGCCCAGGTTCCTCCGAGTGTCATTTGCCTCTAACAAGAATATAAAGGTTGCGGTTTCCCTCCATCAGATCTTGACTGCATGAAACTCCTACATGTTCTGTGACTACAAATCAGAAAGTGATTAAAATTTCCTGTGGGAAATTACAAATGCTTTTCATTTAAGGAAATTCATAACTTTTGTTTAGAAATTATCATTTTGATTTGTACCTTTAATAGAATGGAATACTGTAAATGGATTTACATATTAGATTATAATCATGAAAGTAAAATTAATTACATTTAATACCGTCTGTGTAGGCACTTAGTGAAGAAACTAGAAATTCAAATTTGTCAGTCGGAACTCAGCAATTTATTTAAAATATGAGCTGTACCTGGAAGTGTTGAGTTGACTGCAACTGTATTTTGATCATCCGGCTCATTGATTTCTGTGCCATTGTGTTTGATTTCTGAAGGACTGTATTTCGGAAGGTTAGGGGGTCCTAACTCTGCCATGACCATCTTCCTCCTCTGTTTAGCTGCCACTCACTCAATGTAACTGCCAGATTTTCCTGTTCCCAAAAAGCTAGTCCTAATAACCTCAGATAGATAATACATTTCTGACAAAAGGAAAAGATCTTCACAGCACAAAGGACTTTGAAATCCATCTCCAGCTGAAGAAGGAATGGGAGTTCAATTCCATTAACAGTCCAACCATATAAATCTTGGCTAGCGCACATACCGGATTTAGCTTTTGTTTTACTATTGTAACTGAAAACTGCAATACAATTCCCTGTGGGATGTTAAAAACCGGGTAGTATAGGTCCTTCAGAAAATTCAAATGCCTAATTCTCACCCAGGAGCAAACTTTTATGACAGTTTTTAAAGCTTCTGAAAAACAGTTGGTTGCAGTGGTTGAAGCTGAAGTGAGATTCGCATCCATTTTCTAATGCCTTAAAAATAACAACAGGAATAATGGCCCTTACACAATAGAGTTGTAAAAAATTAGAGGTTTCACCAAAAGAGTTATTTAGATGAGAAAATTATAGCTGCACGTTTGCACATCTGCACCTTGACAATCATATCCATGAGAATGTTGTAATTGCCATGAATTATGCAAAATGCTAATTAAGAACTCTAATTCACTAATCATCTCACAGGGTCATAACTAGAGCTGAATTTTATTAAGGACATACAATTCTGTGAAATGAATTTCTGCACTATACATCTCTTTCCAGAGGAAAGAAGGGAGGGCATGCTGTCTTTGTGGTTTAGTTGGAAGGAAGGGATTTAAGAGGGAGCTGTCTGGACAGCCCAGCCACTGGCATCCTTTATGACTTCTGATGAATATCTTTGTTCCTCAGTTTCCCTCTGTATAAGATCGGGGATGTGTAAGGCTTAGTATGCTCGTGTTTATAACATGTCACCTATGTAATGCCGCATAACTCTTCAAAAAGCTACCTAAAATTTTCTGAGCTTGCTGATGCCTCAGTTAAAAAACAATAAAGAAGAATTTGCTGCTAATATGCAACCGGTATCTCTTACAAAAGTTTGAGGCAGAGGGAAAAGAAAAGGCACTGACTACTCTGCAGCCAGGAAAGAAGGAAGAAACACACTGTAGTTCAGCTTACTATTTTGCTGACGAACAGGGATCATCACATGGAAAGACTACTCTAATTTGATACGGTATATTTGCAAAACGTTACTGACCCAGAGATGACAGAGCTAACCTTCAAAGATTCTCCTGAGGCAATGTTTAACAATATAAAACTACAAGACTGCATCAGCTTAAGGAAATTGCACCCATGTGGATGGACACAGTCAGGCGAATCCTCAGAGGAAAACACAGCCATTCTAAAAAAGATCTCAACGCCCCATTCCCATTAAAGTTGCTGGGGGTGGAAGCTTTTGGACCCATTAGCTGGTGCTAAAGATCTCAGTTACAGAGGTTGGATATCACATCTTGGAAATACTGCAGGCAGGCAGGCAGATGATAGATACAGACACAGACAATAAAATCAACTACCCTCTCCAGTCCTTGTGCTATCGAGTTTCTCAGCTGTCCTGCAGTTACACATTGCACACACATGCAGAGAAGTATGGCACTGCTAATACAATTATATCAATGTCTGTCTGCGCCAATCTTTCTAGTGGAGACAAATCTTTCTCTGCAGCACTGATCAAGGCTCCCAAACATACATTTGACCTAACAAGAAATTCACACCAAAGTGTTTTGGCAGACTACAGAAATACACTTCGGATTAAAGATGGCATAAAGTATTCACTGTAAAGCAAGCTGCTTTATGTCATCCATCTAGTGAATAAAGCAGATGTGGAGATCTACGTTTGCCGAGAGAACACATCAGCCCTGTTATACCAATAACAGAAACTGACACCAACTTCACAGCCACCAGGGGAGATTTCCAAATTGGCGACAGTCAAACATTCATTTCCCTCCTTTCAAGGTCTGTCTGCTTCCATACCTTATGTTCTAAATTATGGCAAATTTACAGCCAGAATGCAAGAGGAGGAAAAAGTCTCAGGACTGGTCACAACTTTATCATCCAAGAGTATGTTGGCACCAAGGGAGGCCCAGCTGGATGGAACACCCCTCATACTGGGGCTAGACAGGGCCCCCAGAGACAAGAAGAAGGTAAGCAGAGCATGTAGGGCTGCCTCTCACCTGCTCAGCATCCTCTTCCCACTAACCAGGGGGAAGAAGAGGAGAAGGAGATCTCAGGAAGGAAAATCAGGACACCAGGAGAAAATGTAAATGCATATAGGCCACCCTTGCCATTTTCTACGTGTAGCCAGAAGCGAGAGCAGAGAGCTGGAAGACAGGTTGAGGTAACACTAGGGTTTGCTGCTACGCATCCCTCCAGAGCACTTCAATCCTGCCCGCAGAGTGCCTGCTGGGAAACTGGTGGGGCAAGAGCCAGAAATACTTGCAGGGAAATGTTTCCTCACCAGGACTCAGCTACCAGTGCTTGCTAGCTACAGCATGGCAAACCATTCCTCAGAATCAGAGGCTCACAGAAACACGCTGCTATTTGCTAACACAAAGTGGGTTATGTGGTTATAGGCCAAATCCTGACCTGGTGTAAAGCAAACTCCACTAATAAGAGAGGATCTAGCTTGATATTTTCTGGGATGAATGCATCTACTTTTCAGCAGTGGGCAAAGCGGAAAGAAATACATGATTAAGCACAAAAATAAATCCAATTAGAAAAAAATAGCTAATGTTTTATTTTCATCTTTTCTAATTTATATCTCTTCATTAAATAAATTAAATTAAATAAAATGAATTTCAAAATATAATCAAATCCAAAGAGCAGTCTTGCAGCATCTACCGACAAAACAGATAGAGGATGCTCCATGAAGAGGGCAGAATGAGTAATTTTTCCTTGAACTGACTGGTCTGGTATTACTGTCAATTAACAGGAAGACGGCCAGGGAACTCAACGCTGGCAGTGTTGCAAATGCAACCCATAACATTTTGCGATTCTGCTGGCTTGGCTAAAATTGTTAGTCTTCATTCTGACTCCCGTGCTGACAGGTGTGGCCAGGTGAGCTTGCGGGTCATAATATGGGACTGACGCCCAAGAAATGTAGATTCGTTGTATGGATCTGCCATGGACCTGCTGCGGGAGCCAAGGGAAAGTCATTTAATCAGGCTGTGAATCTAGGATATCATCTGTGGGTTTTTTCCACCCTCACTCTCTAGTTTGTTGAGCTGCAAGCAGCGTGACTGACAAGCTCCCACTGTGTGTCTGTATTCCACCTAACACGAAGAGTCTCCAACCTAGGAAAAAGCCTCTAGGACAGCAGGAGCCCCTCAAATGATAAAACCTCATTATCCTCGTGGTTTTACATCCAAAACACGAGCATTTGACATTCTTGGAAAGGTGTCGTGACTGTCAATCACTGCATACTTCCACTGTGTATTCTGTTTAGTGTTACGATTATTGTCAGTCATAGGAGTGTCGATATATGATAACACATAACAGAGATAAACTGCATAGATGCAAACTGGAAAATGAGCATCTCAGGTTAGAGACAGGGTATGACCTAAAATGTTCTTCAAGATATGTCACCAACATTGGTATTGCAGTAGCAGAAAAGGGCTTTCCAGCTGCTGGAAGATGGGGCTGGATTACATGTCTTGCTTAAGGTAAATACCCAGTTGGACTCTCCTCCCCTCTGGCAGGAGTTCCCCAGGCAGCCCTAGCCCAGTGTCCTGCACACACCAACAATTCAGTGATGAGACAGTTAAACACAAGATCTACCAGGTAAAGGATGGGGATTCTCCTCATTCTAATCAGAGCAACAGGGAACAGCTTCATTTGTTAAAAGTGGTGAACAGCACAAAAAAAGGGCTGGGAAAAGGGTCTCTCTCTAGGGAGGAGACATGCCTGCTGACCCTTAGGGTGACCACAATTATCTTCAGGTGCCCATCAGTTAGAGAAACAGTGCCCTGATCTTGAAAGCATGGGAAGGACACTGCTGAGCCAAGTCTTCCCCTGGTGGGAAAACACAATATTAGAAGTGTCCCATTCCTGCACCATTTGCAGTGGAGCTGAATGAAGCAAGCAATCAGTTTGTTCTTTAAGAGGAATAATCACAAAGCAGCAAATGGCTAGAAGTCAATATTTATTAAACTGCAAGCCAGTTGCATTTTACGAGCGCCAAAAGTGAGAACATTATTATAAGATCTGATAAATCAAAGCACTGAGAGTAAACACACTGTGTAAGCTACAATTATATGCCTCTGCAAGATCAATAATTCAAGAGGTTTCATCCACATTATGCATGATGGCCTATGGGAAGTTGGCCTCTTGAGAGTGCTTGCTTGGACTGAGAACAGATGCAGGGGCTTTTGAAGAATTCCTGTCTCCAAATTTCAAGCAGTCATCTATCATACTTTCAGAGATGCAGGAGCAATACAATTATCTATAGTGGGTGGGAGGGCAGCTATTTCTCCTGTGCTAATACCAGGTGCAGAAGGCTCTGTGGGGACTGTTCACATGGTCGCACCCACAAGCTTTGCAGGGGAGCGCTTACCTCCTCAGGGAACACTGTGCAGTTAGGATCTGCTTGGTGCTAATTAAAAGCCAACATGGTGTGTTAAGGACCACCATTCTGTACTGAAGTACCCACTCCAGCAAAAGGAGCTTAGGAGAAGTGGTCCCTTCACTCTTCCTATGGACTACTCTCAGCACAGCATCTGATCAATGTAAACTTTAGGCAAATGAGCACGCATGGTTTCTCTGTCACTGAATACGTGCAGAATCAGTGTATCAGCATGGAGCAGAGGGGGAAGGGGAAGAACTGCCTGGCTTTCTCTTCTGGGTAACACCACCTGCAGAGGTAATGGCACCCTAAGACATGTCTAGCCAGCCAGCCCCACAGACGACCACAGTGAGTTGTAGCAGAGAACGATATTGTGATGAACCCTCAGAGACATTGCTCTCCAGTTCTCCTACTGTTCAGTGAAACTGTCTCCCTTCTCATGTCAGCAGCAAAAGTGCCAGGATTTTGTTTTGAGTAGGTTATTCTGGTGTCCACCTGTTGATGTAAATTCCCCTAAAAAGCCCTACAAATTGCTCTCTTGCGTTGGGCATAATCAATATCATTCCTTCTTGCCCTCCCCAAGACAGCACTTGTATTTTTCTGAAGAATACTCTCAAACACAAAGACTGCTTGACCTTTCCTGCATATCGAGGGCCTGTTTATTTCTTAGCCTTCTTGTTTAGGAGGGTACCTGCCTTGCTGTGACTCACTTATAGTCTGCTGGAGCAGCCTCCATGCTGAGTCTACTGATTAGCTAAAGATTCATTTATCAGCAGATGAGGTTATGAGGTTGTCTTAGCTACACTCCCCAGCAACCTGCTTGATACTGATTTCATTTGCAGTAATAGTACCATAAAGTAAACAGCCTTGCCTTTGTTATTTGCTTTAAAGTAATCAATGCAGTGTGCAACTCATTCAGTCTGAGGCTTAATCAAATTAACTATATTTGTTCCCCACTTATTGCTATGGATTTCAGTCCTAATTAAGCTCCTAATCCATGAAGTTGTTTTCTTCCTGGGATACTATGGGAAAGGCTGTTCCCACCTCCTCCCCCCTCCCTCTCACACAGGGTTATGTCAATTGGAAAGCTGTTTCCTTAAAGAAGATGCAGTTACTTCTGCTATCAAGTTGCCAAAACTCAATGCCATTGAGCTTCTAATTAAAAATCTAAATAATTTGAAAAAGGCTAAATAAATAACTCCAGAAGGACAGTCAGTTAGCCGAGCTCATCAGAAATATGTTGGCATATGCCAACGCAGAATCTCATTTTCTAAGGATAGCTTACTTTTTAGGCAAACTTCAGCAATGTGTTTATAAAACCAGATTGCTTTAAGAGGCAGTAATTCTCTCTAGTTGGGAATACTGTGCTTTCTTAAAGAAACTGGAGGCATTCTGTCTTTGTTTCTGCCTACTAATCCTCCATCAAAACTTCTGAACTTTTTGATCCAACTTAATTACATTTGGCAGAAAGATGAACATCTCAAAGTGCGCTGGTCTTGGGTGGGCTAGAGTTAATTTTCTTCATAGTAGCTAGTATGGGGCTATGTTTTGGATTTGTGCTGAAAACGGTGTTGATAACACAGAGGTGTTTTCATTATTGCTGAGCAGTGCTCACACAGAGCCAAGGCCTTTTCTGCTTCTCACTCCACCGCACCAGCGAGGAGGCTGGGAAGGCACAAGAATTTGGGAGGGGACACAGCCGGGACAGCTGACCCCAACTGACCCAAGGGATATTCCAGACCACATGATGTCATGCTCAGCAGATAAAGCTGGGGGAAAAACGAAGGGGGAACGTTTGGAGTGATGGCGTTTGTCTTCCCAAGTAACCATTACATGTGATGGAGCCCTGCTTTCCTAGAGATGGCTGAACACCTGCCTGCCCATGGGAAGTAGTGAATGAATTCCTTGTTTTGCTTTGCTTGCGTGAGCGGCTTTTGCATTACCTATTAAACTGTCTTTATCTCAACCCACGAGTTTTCTCACTTTTACCCTTCCGATTCTCTCCCCCATCCCACCGGGGTGGAGTGAGCAAGTGGCTGTGTGGTGCTTAGTTGCCAGCTGGGCTTAAACCACGACACAAAGATACTGTTTTCCTTCAGTTACTGGAAACAGCAGGGCAGGGAGGTGAGAGACCCAAGTTAGTGCTCAAAGAAGAATGCTTAGTATGTAGAATATAGAAGAATGTCTACATGCTTAGTAGACAACAGAAAAGCTACAGGGGACAGAGCTGTAAAGAGTCACTCCTCACAAGGATCCACCACTCTCTGCCACACTTGCTTCTGCTACTAGCACAAAAGCAATCTGCTTCTTGCAGACCCCTCCAAGTCTACTCTTGCAGTGGTACTACCTGCAGCCTCAGCCCTGCAAAGAACTGGTCTCCTCTGCTGAGGGCTGAAAGCTTTCAATTCTTGCTGAAGTTGCACTTAACATTTTATTCCCCAAACAGTCAAAACAGTGTTCCAAATTTTAAAAACTCAGTATTTTTTTTCTGTGGTTTCACTGGATCAAATGATTTGATTCACCATGACTTAATGGATAATTTTGGTCATCTGATATAAGCCTGTTTTATGCAGGAAGGGTTGTCTCCGAAATAAATTGTCTGTAGTAGGTAAGTTTAAGCTTGTGCTTAGGAGCAGTAATTAATGTTTGAAACAATGACAACTAACTTCTATTAATAGTCATGAAACAACCCAGGGAGATCAACAGCGACTACGATTTGTTGTGAACAACTGCTTCTTTCAAGAAACCCTAGCCCTCAACACCTCACAAAATCGCACCATTCGCAACCTGGCCAAGTAAAAGCAATTGTCCGTATTTTTCAGGTTAATTTCTCAGGATTGTTCAGTTAAGTGCAACCATTATTAACCATGTCTTGGCATTTAGCCTAAGAAAAGTATATTAAAATGCTTTGAATAAAATCCTGCAAAATTAAGAAGAATACCAACTGGGGATTTTTTTTTTTTAAATCAGATTTTTTTTTTTTTGTCTAGCCATGTTTTTGAAAGGCAGGATAACAACACTGTCACTTGTGAAAATTGCTCTTGAAAATATTTAGATATTATGCCTCCTACCCAGGAAGTCCCAGTTAACATATAATATGTGTTTCTATATTAGTCAAAATTTTATATACCAGTTCTAGCCAATTACAAATGCAACAGAAGGAGGTCTGAGTACATCTGCAGTCACTGAAGCATCAAAAGTGCAAGTAAGAACTTGGGTAGCCATGCTGTTTGGAGGCTGTTCTGCTCACAATCCAAGTAGGATTAAAATATAATGGAGTGTTGCTCTCAAAACTCAAGCATACAAATACATATCTACATGCTTTCACTTTTATGAGAACTGTGGAGCTGATGAAAGGAACTCCACTGTGCACTCACTGAAGATGTCTGGTTAAGTATACATCTAAAAGCTTTCCTATATAGTGATCACAATGCAAAAAGCTGGCCAAGTGGAGAAGATTAGGATGAGGATTCTTTGATTCAACAACTTCATTTGCCATAAATGTAACTGCAGTTGTTTTTCCCCAGAGGTAGCAGCATTTCAGAGAGGCATCCATGATTTCTACATACAAACGTACTTGTCAAAAGCATCAGCCAGAACTACATCGCTGTCACAGCTCAGCTGTCATTATTACTTTCTATTCTGATTACAGGCGACTACCATATGCAGTATTTGCATGCATATGGACAATTCTGTGTTCTTGCTAGCAACTACCATCCTGCCTGCAGAGCAAAGGGATGGATCCTGATTGATTTTAAGCACTTCTGAGTATTCGTACGAAACATTACTACCCCAAGTCTAACATTTTAAAACTTGGATGCTTTAAATTCAGCCATTAAATCCATACTTACTCATTGCATAAGTGTCCTGAATTCCTGAATAGCTCTCTAAATCAAATTTTACTCAGATCAAATCAATCATATTAAGACATTTCTTTAAAGTCTCGGCAGGTAACATTCCAGGGAAACCTGTGGAGCCACAGAGGCTGAACTGCCATTGGAAGACCTGATCTGTTCTCAAAGCCGCCAGGTTTAAGGGCAATCCCTCCTTGGTGAGTCCAGCGTAAACAGTGCTCTTGCGTCCCTGCTGCAGAGCCACTCTACCCTAGACAGCAGAGCACTCCCCAGGTAACCCATACAGCCTTCACTTCATGGCAGATACAGAATTTCTGCTACTTTGCAATGAACTTCCTAGAGAAAGAGTTATGATATTTTCCTCTTCTTTGCCCTCATCATCACACGCAGCCTGACAGTATTTCAGTGGTGCAAGAATGAAATGGAGCATATTTCTGTGAAGTGCTCCATTAAGCAACAGCAGAAAATTAACAGGTGCCACAAAGCGATCAGAAGTGACTCACTGTCTCCTCTTGACTAGAAAAAACAAGGTTTGGAGGGAAAAAGAGGAGAGGAATCATGAAGCAGGAACAATAACTGTGGAAGGCATCAGACAAAGAAGAGACTGCAAGGAATTCCTCAGACTCCATACAAAACCAGGCAACGGGATTGCAAATCATGTTAGAAAAGAAATAGATTTTGTATGTTGAAGTAAAAGATCTGAACCCCTCACCCATTTACCGCAACCTATGTTTATCTCCCTAAGGCCTGAATTTGGCCTCTTGCACCTTACTGCCTCTATTTTCCTTCTCTGCTTCATTGATAGAGGTGACACCTTAACCCCAATGAAGCCATCTCAAGTTAACAGAGAACCCCACACTCCCAGTTGCAAACATCCACAATTACATTCCCTCAGATGAAGGCATTCAGAGGGTTAATGACAGAGTATGGCTGGCATCAGTGTAGCCAGATTTCCACTTAGAAATGGACAGCTCTGGACATACTACACATACCGCAAATGAAAAGCATATTAATACACAGAATAACATCACCAGAATAAAAAAAATCCTCCCCAAACCACTGCAGGACTTCCCGAACCAGACC
This sequence comes from Harpia harpyja, assembly GCF_026419915.1. NCBI lineage: Eukaryota > Metazoa > Chordata > Aves > Accipitriformes > Accipitridae > Harpia > Harpia harpyja. Next base: position 29,154,372 of record NC_068941.1, on the reverse strand, counting down.
AAGGTGAATATGGCTCAGAAGCTATTTCCCATGCTAAGGAGAGACACAAACATTGGCTCTTTAAAACCAAGCCAGAAAAGAGCTTTCAGACACAAGCGACCCTCAAAGCCAGCTCTGCTCTACCACACTACTAAAGCTGGACTCCTCGGTCAGTCCCAACACCACTACGCAGACACCACAGAAACACACCAGTTGAGCACAGCAATCGGAAAGCTGTTGACTAAAGTGGCAATCAGCTTATCTGCAAGGCACGTCCTAAACACAAGATCTGTGTCACCATTGTCCAAAACACTCTGTCTCCATAAAGATTTGATAGCACCTGTTTGAGGACTGTTAATTTCTACCCAGAAAATCTTCTCAGTAATACTAGATCACTGCATTTTGGGGCACTGCAGGCATAAATACCAGAAGTTGCATTTTTAGGCAATTCCAAGTACTGACAGACATCACTATGAAAAGGTAGCACAGTAGCTCTCCTGCATAGGACTTCAAGCTCCTTTCTGTAGATGACAGAGTCATAGAATAGTTAGGGTTGGAAGGGACCTTTAAAGGTCATCTAGTCCAACCCCCCTGCAATGGGCAGGGACATCTTCAACTAGATCAGGCTGCTCAGAGCCCCGTCCAGCCTGACCTTGAATGTTTCCAGGGATGGGGCATCTACCACCTCTCTGGGCAACCTGTCCCAGTGTTTCACCACCCTCATCATAAAAGAATTTCTTCCATACATCTAGTCTGAATCTACCCTCTTTTAGTTTAAAACCATTACCCCTCGTCCTATCGCAACAGGCCCTACTAAAAAGTCTGTCGCCATCTTTCTTATAAGCCCTCTTTAAGTATTATAAGGCTGCAATAATGTCTCCCTGGAGCCTTCTCTTCTCCAGGCTGAACAACCCCAACTCTCTCAGCTTGTCCTCACAGGAGAGGTGTTCCAGCCCTCTGACCATTTCTGTGGCCCTCCTCTGGACCCGCTCTGACAGGTCCATGTCTTTCTTATGTTGGGGGCCCCAGAGCTGAACGCAGTACTCCAGGTGGGGTCTCACCAGAGCAGAGCAGAGGGGCAGAATCACCTCCCTCGACCTGCTGGCCATGCTGCTTTTGATGCAGCCCAGGACACAGTTGGCCTTCTGGGCTGCGAGTGCACATTGCCGGCTCGTGTCCAGCTTTTCACCCACCAGTACCCCCAAGTCCTTCTCAGCAGGGCTGCTCTCAATCCCTTCATCCCCCAGCCTGTATTGATACTGGGGGTTGCCCCCACCCAGGTGCAGGACCTTGCACTTGGCCTTGTTGAACCTCATGAGGTTCACATGGGCCCACTTCTTGGGCTTGTGCAGGTCCCTCTGGGTGGCATCCCAATATGTAATAATCCATAAAGCCACTCCATTAGCCTGCTCCAGCACAACAGAGACTTGTCGTGCCAATGCTTATCTACTGCAATGGGCCTGCTATCATTAAAGGCATGCCAATCTCTGCCAGCTCCTGAAGTTCACCCCTGCCCCTCATGGTTGTTACGGCATCAGAGGGAACGGGAAGCAGGAGCACGTTGGCGCGGGCCTGAATTGAAGTTGCTGCCATCACTGGTCAGCATCTGTACACACACAATTGCACGGACTTTCTGCCTTCCTGCACTTTTCCTTTTTCATATCTGTCGGCTAAACCAAAGATCCAAATGCAAAATGTAACACTTGGGAAAATTATGTGGGTTTGTGGCACTCCCCAGAGGGCTCTAGGTCCGTGAAGCCATGAATGGATTATAATGAGTCATAAATATAGTACTTTCATCTGTGACAGAATCCTATTCTGCTATTCATATAATGTAAAGGCAAACTGCCCATTTTCTCCAGACCAGTAACCTGAAATCTCAAAGAGGGAAAGAAAAATAAAGAGAAAGCATCTCTAGGCACAAATTAAGCAGACAAATATGCAAGACAACATATTTAGCAGCAGCTTTTGGGAACTTTGAATAAGAAAAATAGGTGCAATTGTCTTTTAATTATTCTGAAATGTAATACCAGAACAGCTAGATCAGAAAGGAAGCACCATATTCAGGAAGCAAATAAGGATGCAGTTGTACTTATGACTACTCTTCATTTTTGCAACCCCTTTGAATCTCTTTTGCTGTAAGGCATATCCTCAATCTCCACTGCAGGTTTTACAAATTAGAGTTATTTATAAAAATCACTGTCCATCCAGAAGAGGTGAGCCTTTCTTCTTCCATGTTATGTGAGTTACCTCACATTACAAACAGTTTGCTGAGCTCTGGCTTACCTGCTCAGCCACAACATTCCCACTGCCTACTTGGCTGCTTCTGCTAATACTATCAGCTACTATTACTTTGACAGCATGCTTAATATAGAGATCTTTTGTATCCAAGCCGGTAAGTAACCAGCTTCCAGGCAGTCTGCTGCACTCTGAGTCTGAAAAAACCTGTCAGACATCCTCCTTTAAAGCAGCATTTGGATAAACCAGATGGACTATTCCTTCTTTGAAATCACACCCACTGAGTGGATGCATTGCACATGGCAAGTTTGCATGGGTTAAATTGAATGACAGCAGACAGATTGCTGATTTCCAGTAATTACAAAGGCCATCTTCCTGGGCTTTTCTGCCTAAAAGAGGAACACGCTTTTCATATTTCAGGCTGAAAAAACCCCTCTTTGCCGCCCGATCCTAGTGATAACCCCCTCAATATCCCTGAACCATACTGATGTTAAAAGCAAATAAAGAACAGGGTATCCCATGCCTGCATGTCACTCCTTTTGCTAACTATTGCTTGCAACAGTTCCCCCAAAAGGCCACACGACTTCTTCCCTGCCCAGACCACACACAGGTAGCAAGCATTTGAAATACAAGCACAAAGACATTCTGGATCAGTTCAATGCCTGTATAAGAGGGACACAGCACAGGGATTTAGGGACTTTGAGGGAAGAGGGTGTAAGTACAGACACACAGACGTCAGGAAGGAGTAGCTTTCCTGAGCTTTGGATCAGTGCTGTAGCATGCACCTACAGAGACTTTTGTCTTAAAATAACAACAAACCATGTGGGACAAGCATATATACTGAATCAGTGCAGTTTGTCTGCACTCTAAGAGCACTAATAAGCACACAGCTCAAGCAGAGCACTGAGCAGAGATGTGAATGCCAACATGTTTCCAAGGCTGAGAAAAAAAGATTCCTTCTTGATGTTCTTCCCAGCTGTTGCCAAGAAGTTTTGCTGGTTTTTTTTTTCCCCCCTGCATTTGACAAGAGACTTTTCTAGAAAATTTGCATATGGATATTACCCACTTAAAATGGAAGAGAAATCATGGCTCAAGTGAGATGATTCTCTGGTACTGACATAACTAAAAGAAAGCAAGTGGCATCAATGAAAAGCAGTGGCTGAGGTTTTCAAAAGTAGGTGGCTACAATCGCTTGTTTTCTCTTTAATGGAGACTGTTCAGAGCGGTGTTGAAAATCAGGCTACTTATTTTGGTATTTCAGTCCATCCAAGCAGGAATTTAATACAGAACCAATTAAGAAAAAAAGAACCATGAGTGTTCCCATGCGCTTCGTACTTCAGAATTCCACCCCCCCAGCACTATCGGTTTTCTTATAAAATGTTTACACTTGCATTAGAATAGCAAAACCAGAATTTCTTTTCAACTGTCAGTGTTTTTTTCAATTTTCATTTTCATTTCCCAGTAAAGTTTCCCTTTCCAAACTAACTTAAGACCCTTTCCCCCACTCCTTCTACAATTTCCCCTTCATTATTTTTTTTGTACGTGCTTGTTTGTAATTTTAGACTGCAATTCCAACAGCAACCCTCTGTTTTCTCGAGAGGACTTTCAAAAGAGCCTGAAGGAGTTAGGCATCCAATTCCCAGGCATCTAACTTGTTAAAGCATCACTGAAAGTCCCAGCCCATACGGAAAGCAAAACCAGCTCTCCAGAAGCAGACTTATGATCCATCAGAAAGCCAGTTTTCCATGATTTGCAGCCATCAGTGGCTCCCAGTACTATAACTAACCCCACATGTGAGCAGTCCCATCAACTCCAAGGGAATTGCTCATAGCTTGAAGTTAACAATAATTATACAGATCTTACAGAGCATTTGCTCTCTCTCCATCTTGGAGAGATGTTATTAAGAAGGTCAATACTTTTATTCCCATTGTACAGATGAGGAAATGGAGGTGATACGACTGGGCCAACCTGAATGGCAGAGCCAGGACAAATACTGTGATGAATAAAGGCTACTGGTTATTACCCCACTTGGAAAGTGTTTAATTACTAGAGTCTCACAAGAAAATTTATGAAATAGAATCCATCTCCCTGCTCTCCCTGTTTCCTGAGCACTGATTCCAGCTAATCATCATTCATCCTTTGTGCCATCACATGAAAGTTAACTACAGAGAGAATAAAAAGTGTATTTATACAGCTAAGGAAGGATTTACATAGCTGGTTCCTTAGGACCTTTTACCATGTACTGGATCAAAAGTAAATTTTTTAAAAATTGCCTGAATAAATACATATTTGCCTTACAGACTGTAATAGCTCATTCAGAGCCCTGATGGTGCAGTGAGGAAACAAACTTCACGCTTGGATATTACTACAGGAAGTTCCTACTCATCTGCAGGTGTGCAGGACCACTCACCTGAACCATCATTACATTACAGTTCCCACTGCAGAGGCTTTGCTTCTTATACCAGACTGACCACTGGCAGGAGGAGATGCCGTGTCTTATGGCAATCTCAGACCTACCTGGGATACCCTGTCGTTTGCTATGCCTTTCCCAGCCCTTGGCAAGCCAAAAATCACGTCCTGGTTCTCAGTTTAAGCAACTGGTGTGCATTGCCGCTTTAGCACCATTACACACAGCTTGCTCCCTACTTTATCTATTCTTATCTGGGACAAGTAAGCACCTAAACCACTAGGAATAGGCTAAGGGGTCAGTCTTTTTATCAGCAGCATGGGGCTCTTGCTGCCTGCCCTACAGGTGTGTCTGCTCTTTAGAATCCAACTTTCTTTTCTGTAGCAGAAGGGCTATATTTATCTTAGATCTAGCTCATCTTCCACTTCCACATGACAAGAGTTAGTTTAATGTTAAAAATGATGTTGTTTCAGGCCTTCATGCTTCTGGGCACTGAGAACAGAGTAGGCAGAGCTGTGAATATGTAATCTTGGCATGACTTTCTCTTTCCATTTCCTTTACTGGCCACTAGTGGGATATTACAACAAATACATTTCTGGCAGAACCAATTCTGTAAGAGATGTCTATCTCCATTTGCTTAATTTTTTTTTGGCTTGGACTTTTTGTTGATTATCTTTAAATTAATTGTGAGAGGAGGGAGAGATTTCTTTGGGTCTTTTGGTCTCCAAAGTATTAAAAATACTTTTTTCACTTCTGTCTCCTGCAGACACATCCAGAGCATCCATGAGACAATTTACAAACGTTCCCAACAAAATTCCCAGCTCTTTGTTGCCTTGTGAACCTCCATGCCTTCATTCTCCTCTCATTTCCATGCCAGACTTGAGATTTTTTGTCGCTTTAAACAAAGCACTGGCGTTCTTTTAAAGCTCACGTCAGCTACATATACCAGATCAGAAAGACAATAACCTGTGCTCACCTTCTGCTGTATCAGGAACCAACAAGATGTTCAGCACTCTACAGTAATATTTGTCACTGTTATTAATTCATGTAACTCAGTTTTCGGGTTTTAAGTAAACTACCCAGGACTTCTGGACTGTTCTGTACAGCAATTTCCCCATGATTTTCATTTAAAACAAACAATAAATGGAGTCACTTTCAACTTCTAGGCTTTACTTGTTTGCCTGGAGAAGTGAGAGGGTTTCTTGCTGTTCATTTGTTTTGTTCAATAGCTTTTTCCACGGACAGCTTTCTGATACCTGATAGCCCCCAATGGTCCACAACTACCTATCGGTAAACACTGCTGGCAGAGAATCTGGAACCTAGTTTTATGCACCTATGTAAAGTATGTGTAAAAATGACTCCAAAAATTGATTTAGCTATTACAACAGCCAGAGCATTGCCTATCCTCTTCTTGTAGTCTGTTGAATACAGATGGTGCTGGATAATGCAAATTAAGGGCTCATGCAATCTGAAACAAGAGGCATGTATTAAACATTTACAGCAAGAAATGCAAACACCAAATGCAAATAAATAGGGTTTCCCACAGGTCCCTTCTCTTTCGCTTCCCAGTGAGTATTTTCTAACTAAAATGTTATTTTTAGTATTGTATCTGTGTGATACAATAAGCCTTGTACAAATTGCTACAGAAAGTCTGTGGAAACGCACATTCAGGTTATATGCAGTTACAAAACGGGTGTTTGGGGAACCATCTCATAAAATGTAGTTTGCACCCTTGGGGCTTATTTTATAGGGGGATTCAAGCAGCATTTTGTCTGGTTAGAATCAAGTTTCTGCCATGATTTTTAAGCTTACTATCTTGGCTTTGGTCTCTCTGACTAGACATTTTTCACTTCCTGTGCTGAGCAATATTTAGTAGGGCAGCTTTCTCTCTGTGAAACACTTGCACATCCATACAGCTTGAAAAGGCTTAGTAAGCAATTAGTAGATTACATTTTATAAACACTAGCAATCTCTTATGCAAGAAAAACATGAACTAGAAAACAAAAATTATTCTAACAAATCCTACAAAATTATTTCATAAGATCTTGCTTGCATGTTTTACCATACATTTTTCCCAATTTGTGATTAATTTCACTTATCAGATACTATCTTTCTCCCTCAGGAATTTCTTTTCTTTCCTTTTTTTTTTTCCCCAGAGGCATAGCATTTTCACAGAAGATGATTTATGACAATGTGGTGATTTTACATCAACAAAATTCCTCTCTTACAGGGGCCTCAATACTTCCGAATCAAAACACTTCTCATGTTAGAAACACCTTTAATTCATTGTTCTGCTGGAATGTGGGGAAGGACTAATGACCTCAGTACACAGGCCTGGAGTCTGGTCTGGCTAAAAGGCATGGGCACAGTCATTCGGGCAGACACAAGCCACTGCTTCAACCTCCACAGGATTTCTGCTAACTGCCTAAGCACGTGAGGACTTTGATACCAGCCAGTCACAACCCAAAATTCAAGAGGGAATTTAAGAGCAACATGGGATGCTTTATTTAAAGCAATTTATTCTATCACCTCATGTACACCGTTCTTTGTTCAAGTTAAATCATTTATAACAATTTAAAAGGGGATGTTGAAGAGCAGGCTGCTTTGGGAATTATGGGTACATAAAACATGGTGAGACACATCATCTGATCCAGCTTCTTCCAAAATGCCCTTGTCATACTCTTCTCTCACTCCAAGCATGGTCCCAAAACTCACTGATGGCCACGCTGCCTAGTTGCTTGTGGCTTTCATCCTAGGGACACCCTCCACTGGTCTGTGCTATTTGTGCAGTTAGCATGTATGTCAGCATTCGCTCATGTATAGAGAGAGAAGGAAATAAGCTGCTAAGAGTAGCGGGTGAGGCTTGTTTTTGATTTAGTTAGCATTAATTCATGGAGAATGCTTGCATAAATTTCATTACTTAGTTTCTCTGACAAAGATTTGTCTATTGAAGAAAAGCGGTGCTGTGGTAAATGCAGATTATCAAGAAACTCTGGCAGTTCACTGACACCATCCCTGACACCCAGAAATGGCCCCTGGAGGAGAGCAATCCTCAGAGGTACTAATCCTCTTGCCAGCAGTAAGACAGACAGCACAGATAGGCTAGAACAGGCAACTGGCTCAAGCAGACAAAAGAACACTAAAGAAAACTAACCTTCACGTAATGTCTGTAAGGTTTAAATTTTGTTTAAAAATTTAAACAAATTTAAGGTGTCCTCCAGGTGTCCATGGAGCCTTTACACTCTGCTTAATTTGATTTTCACCTGTGCTAGAGATGCGGTGCCAACATTACCTGCATAGGTGCCCAGACAGGACCTGTAGATAAGTGTCACGTAGCTCACTTTGCATGGCCGCAACTCAATTACCCCTTAAAAGCCTTCATACCATAGGTATCTACTGACTGGGAAAGAAAGGTGGGATGCATCTCCAACCACTTTGCTTGAAATTATATTGAAAGCACATATTCACACCATCTCATTTTAAGCAGTTATTTTAGGTGCCAAAATTATTCAACTGATCAGACTGCCAGAGGGTGCCCCAGAACACGTCAGTCAGGCTGCCAGCTCCATGTCAGCATCTGACAGAGAGGTCCCTTTTGCCAACTACAGAAGGAGGTGTGAATTATCTCTACAAAGTATGTCATCTCAGTCTTTCGACTAATTCTGCTATTAGAGACCTTGTACTTTACTCCCTAAGTAGCTCAGTGAAATTAAAGGAGTTGGAAATACTGTTAAGTCTGATCCTGCCCCTGAAGTCCACAGGACCGCATCCACCATCATGCCATCAAGAGGCAGGGTACAGAAGTCTCTCCATCCCATTGCTCTGCCTCCTGCAGATTTACTTGATAAGGTAGAGTCCCTGTTGTGAAGGCTTTACAATCTACATAATTAGAGAAACTACACAAACCAAACCAAACAAACCAGGGGTGAGGACATGCAGCAGTCTGGTAATAGTGTGGATAAGGGTACCTGCAAGCCTTGATTTCAATGTTCAATTACAGCACAAGAACAGATGCGTCCAAAATAAAGGACCCACTTACTGGCTGCATTCATGTGCTGTGCAACTCTCATTGGGATTTTATAAAAATTCTGCCTAGCGGACACATTATTGCACAGCAGATGACCACTCTCATAAGGCTTATCACCTGGTATCCTACCTGTTAAGTAGTTTTCTATGAGCAAAACTTTGGAAACCCTAGGCTGTGAGGATCTGTATGGGCTATGACATGAGACAACTACTCGGTAGGCAAATGGTTTAATTGAACACTGCAAGCGATTAAGAACCATAGGTCTGAGACCTTTTTCCTCATTTCTTTTTTGCCTTCCTCCTACATCACTGCTTATTTAGTAGATTCACGCAAAATACAGTAGTCTAACACTTGAACATGTTTTGATGTCAGTGTTCACCCATAGAAATTTTTCAGTAAATGATTCCTTTCTCCCTTTTACAGGCACTTTCCGCAAACCATTAAGAATTGATCTGTGTTGCCCCAAATGCTTATTAGAACCAATACTATTTTAAATGCCTGCATGACAGACACATGTGATCACCTGCCCAAAGAGCTGCTGCCACACTATCCAACATTTTTGAGCTACAAGGTCCCAAACTGAACTTGTCCCAACTCCATGAGAAGGGATGGGTGGGGCGGGGGAGAAGAGATTGAATCAGTAAAAAAATTTATCACATGCACTTGAGTAAGTAATTGAAGAGTAGAGATTTTTGCAAGCAGAAAAATTCTTGATTCCCTGAATAAATTATTAATTGCAAATTAATCACCCAACTCCAATAAATAGAGATAGCCTCTCTGCTTTTTCAGAGAAAAAAATCCACAATATTCCACAAAAGCAAAAAATGAATTATTAGAAATATTATTTACACTCAAACAGAAGGGATTTTTCACAGGGTGCTGAAAGCAATCTTTTCAACCAAGTGATGCATCGTACTGTCAAGAAGCCAAATTTTCAGAAGGGCTCAGCACCCAGCAACTCCTACTGAGAGCAGTAGCCTACTGAAAATCCAGCCGCTTCATGGACATGCCTAAATAGGAGCTGGCAGTTTTGGAAACCTGCCCTTGGCTTCCCCTACTCACACGCTATGCACTCGACCTTACACAGGCCAGCCCACGCAGCCATACGTTCTCTCTTGAATGTCATTATCTGCAGAGTGACAAAGACAACCTGCAGCATCTTCATATACAGTGGGGGAGAATATAAAGAGAAATCTCTGCATCCTTCCCACCCTTCCAGGTTTTTCCAAACTCCCCAAAGGGGTCAACGCAGCCCTTTCTCTAGAGGCTGAATGCTGGCAAGGAGAAAGCAGCAAGACTAGAACAGACTCTCTAGTTTTAATAAAGCTGTCAGGGTTGACATATAGTATCTACCGCTTTTCCGTTCTCCTCCATCTCAAGCAGGGTGGAGGGATTATGCAGATGAGCCACTATATTGTGTCGGGCTCAGAAACATTGTCCTGTATGCTTGGCATAGCCTGAATTCGTTTCTATACCCCTGAATGCCCACAGCTATGAACTGTCTTGGTGGGATAAACACCTTAACAAAGCTGTTTAGCAGATTCACTAAATGGTTCTGGCAGGCAAAAAGGTTTCTAGTGAATGGGAGAATGTGCTCTCATCCCCCTTCCTCACTCTCAAACCTTTGAAGTTTTATTTATGATGTATGTAAAAAATAAGACACTTAATCAGGGCTCATGGGCTCTTAAAGCTACACTGCTTCTTTCACGCAAGCACAGAAATGTCATCCCAGCTGTAAAACCTCATCCACTTCCCAGCCACAGAACAAGCCACCACAAGTTTTTCACTGCTAGTTCATCTCTGCATACATCCACACTTTAGGAGGGATGAAGAAAAGGGAGGGAAGCTTTCAACACAGCAGCCCCATTCAGCTAAAGAGAAGCCAGGTGAGGCCTTTCATTTCGCTCTCCACAAGCTGCATGCTCTGGAAAGGAGGCTTTGTTTGACTGTCATTACAGCAGGTAACAGAAACCCTCAGCCTCCTAAAGAGGTGTTGAGTCCAGAAGCCAAGGAGTTTGTATGGACTCTGCAGGACTGAGTCCTAGTATTATCATGACTGCTGGGAGCAAGTCCTGTCACAGTTTCACTGCTGCTTCCCCTTCTGCAAAAGTTCAGGCCCAAGAAGGCATTTTTCTTGTACATATTTATAAGCAGTCGTGGTCACTCAGCCACCCAGAGCCACTGCAGCTTTCTCACCCAGCCTTTACATCTGGATTTCACTTCCACCATCACAACACATGGTCAGGACAAACACTGTGCGCATGATCTGACCTTACCCAAGGCTCCTCCACAGACACACACAACCAGCAATAAGACCATAATTATGTTCTTCAATATTATTCCGTTGCTGATTATGCTCTCCCAAAGTCAGATAAATTATATATTCTTCCCAAGAAGAATGAAAAATAACAAATCCTTAATTTGAAGCCTCTCTGTGGAACAGCTGTGCTAAAACAAGATTACACATATTAACCCACTACACACTACTATTATGAAACTGCAGCCATGAGAATGCATCCAGAACTGATCTCTTTAAAAAAGTAACGTCCTAGTGCAACCTGAAGTATTAATGAAGCAAAAGCTTGGGCCAGATGAAGCCTAGATACAGTAGATGTACTTTATCAAGTTATCTCAATTCCTTTCCTGCACTCGGAGTACCACAGTTGATTACAGTGAATCATAACAGCATGGGCTGCTAAAAAGTAGTCATTGTAATTTGATTGTTGATCTGGTATCTATTCTTTCCCTTTTGTGTCTTTCACAGGGAGAAAAATAAGGGGTAATAGCACATCAAAACAAAGAAAGCTTTAAATACCAGGCTAGACACATTGCCTTGTCTTCTGTGTTTTGTTAGTATTTTAAGAATGAATTGACAGATTTGACAAGATGAGTATCGAAAGAATTTGAAAAAATGCCAAAGCTATAGGATCTAATCAAGACAGACTGTACAGCCAGCTTCTGCAGAAGAAAGGGCTGTGTGTAGGTGGGCTGCATACTAAAACTCAGAAGGGCAGGCAATCACCAGAGGTTTTTTCCCTGGTTTTAGGGAAACAGAGATCAATGTTGTGAATCTCTATAAACACTCTGGAAAAATCTCTTGCTCCCATCTTACCTTTCCTTGTTAGGCAACCCACCCACCCACTGTTTTCCCTCCCCCACACCCTGATTAGCTCCATTAACCTTGCATATAGGCAGGTCAAAGTTGTGGCTGATAGCAGGTCTTTGTCATGCAAAGCATGAAGGCAAAGACAGTTGCTGCAATGCATCTGAAAAATGGCAGGCTTCTTCACAGCACGTTGCCTCAAGAGGCTAGGTCCAATTAGAATATCATCCAAGATCAGTTTTAATTTAGCTTCTATTTATGACTACTTGGTTTAATAAATGAATTTAGTTTACTGTGCAAACAAAACCACAAGTCTGGGAAGGTGAACAGATTCATAAGATGATTTCTGGTGAGGACACCTTCAACTACAAGCTGAACAAGAAACTCCAATGATTTCGTTTGTGACAATCTCAAATAATATCTCCGTGATTCTACTGAAATCTAGGCTTATCCTTTACATGTGTCTTTGCTGAGTGAGGGAAGGGTGACAAATAAACGGTAACCAGAGTTAGTAAATAGAGATAGTAAACAGAGATTGATCGATCGTAAATAGAAGTTGATTAATAGTAAATAGTGATAAATCCAGTTGTCTTACACTTTCATAGCAGTAGGACCCTGATTCAAGAAGGCACTTGGGCATATGCTGGTGTAAGCACACAATTAAGTTCTCTCTCTTCATATTTCTGTATTGTATTAGCTGGTTTCCTTACAGGCTCTTTGTCACAACCACATTTCCCATCTAGCAAAGAGGAGGTCATCTCAGGTTATTTTACCCACTTGTTCAGCACCTCTTCTCTTCCCTGGGATTCTTTCTCTGCAACAGCCACTCAGAACACAGCCAGATTCACCTCTTCATCCTTAGTCTCTGCCCAGACCATCCTTTTCCAAGTAGTCCCTGCTCTGGTCCAGTCTTCCTAGTCAGAAACCCCTCTCATAGCTTTCTCCTCAGGCTCTGCACCTGCTGGCTGTTTTCTAGAGTCCTGTGCCTGCTATCCAGGAGAAGAATTTACAGTGGCCCTCTTCGATGGGTGCCTGATGAGCAGAGAAGGCACAAGAGCTGAGGAGGAGCTTGGCATACATCCAGGGTTCTTAGATGAAACCACCAGGAGAAGAAAACTGAGCAACAGCAGGGTCATATGCATCGGATCCAATCCCCTTCAGTAACCACACCTCAGCAAAGACTAAGGTTGAAACATCTCCTATATTGTCCTCCAGAAGGAGCCCAGCCAAAGACCTGGGTGCCCATGGCGTGCAGAGCAGAGACACAAAAGTGGAAAAGCCAAGCAAAGTAGCAAAACTTCTCCAAGCATTTCTGCACCTGTAGCGTAGGAGTTAATACTGAAGTCAGTGGTACAAGTCAAAAGAGTTGTCACTGCTATGTGCGAGTTATTTGCCTGATCTCCATGCAAATGCTGCATCCCTTATTTTGATTTCAATAAAATCCCCGGGAGCCTTTCTCTGAGCAATCATTTGTTCAACAGACACTCTAGGTTCACATCATCCATGAAAGAGTCCAAACACCAGAGGCTGAAGAAAGCTGCACCCCTTTTGTCTGTAAGCAGTGGTGTTTAAACAGTTCTCAAGCACTCCCAACAATTTGCATTCCTTTTTGCAAAACAGGACAAATCCATCTGACATATGTTAGGTTCAGAAGAGCAGTGAGTTTTTCAAAATCAAAAGGAAAAAGAAAAACCGCGGGAAGAGATTCGGAGAAGCAGAAGAAAACATTTCAAAAACTCTATAGACAGGAATCTATAGTAGCAAGTGAGAACTTTCATCTCACTTCTCATTTGAAGGACTGCTAAACGTTTCTATTTATTGTAAGCATCTACTTCATTTTAGCCCCTTTAGCACCGCTTAGCAGGGACATGTTTATTATAAATTAACTACAACAGGATTATACATCAGTGATGCAAGCCATGGCTGATGAAATTCTGCTCAAATACAGTACAGCAAAACTGAAAATTTCAGTGGAGTTTTTCAGGCTTCATACTACCATAATTAAAACCTGGTGTGAGAACACTGTCTTACTGTACCCGCTACGTTCAGCGGTAGTATTTTTTTATTAGTGTTCACTTTCCATGCAGAAATCCAGATCTCTAATCCTCACTTTACTGTTTCACATCTGACATTCTAATTGATGCCAGTGCAAAACAGGTTTACTGCACTAACAAATCAAAGTAGCTATTTTACCCCAGTTTAAATGAACCGAGGAAGCTCCCGGTAATGAAATATTAGGCCTTCTGCATTTCAGTGTGAGTGTCTAAGTTGTAACCTCCAAATCTGACCTTACAGTGGCTGAGGAGATATGATTAGCATAGCTCACTCCGTAAATATTCCAGAGTCGTCATCCTTTTCAACCAACATAAGAAATTAGGATTGCAGATCTAACTCAGAAGTGTTATTTGCAAGAGCAAATTTGTATATTTTATTATTTGTATTATCTGCATAGTTTCTGTTTGTGTATTTTAACTGGTTGTAGCAATATTTGTTTAAACACTAGCACTGACACCTGTGTGAGATACACACACCACATCTTTTCTGAAAAATTTCAGGATCTGCCCTTAGGCACAATGAGGAGAGCTGGCTGGAATATTTTTTGCTAAGGCAAACATTTTTCCAGAAACTGTTTTCAAACAATCACATCATATTCAAGATGCCTCCACAATTTTTTTTCCTTTTGACAAAGAAAGACCTCTCAGATCTAGGGCTGTCTTTTCTCTTCTTATTAGAAAGACTTGTAAATTGAAGGCACAGCTATTGATACTATGTGGTATCATGAAAACATTCAGAAGTACCTGGGTTTCAAAACAAGCACAAATTCTCAAACTTGTTTTGAAACTCTGAAAGCTGTTGTGAAACCAGTCTGCTCTACTGCAGGGATCTTTTCAAAATCTTGAACAAGTCTTCTCTTTTCCTGTACATCCACAATTGTACAGGGGATGGAGGAGACAAATGTACAACAGCACCTCAATATTCTCCTACCCAAAGCTAAAAATCAAACCTTAAGTTAATTCTGATTTTTTTACAAAAAATGAAATATTACCCCTACTACTCCTCAGAACATTTCTGGCAAACCTACGTTCTTAAGAATTTTTTTAAAACTATCATTGATGTATAAAGGAGTTATCCAACATTGGGTGATAAATACATGAGAGGATCTGACTATGTTCCAGGAATATCTCTGAATTCAATAAATTAATTCAATACTTAATGTCTGTGAACTTTGATGGTCCCTTTGGGGTGAATCACTGAAACTTTTGGCCTTCACTGATAAAGCAGACAGCCAAAAATTGGATTTCAGTTGCTATTTGCTCTGTCCCTCCATATACTCTTTTACTGGCAAACAGAGATACTAGAACGTGCAGTACTTGAAATCCACTTTTTTAGTTTCCATGTTAAACCCTAACTGGTCTCAGGCTAGTCCAGAAATCTGCCAAATGAATTGGTTCAGCATTTGCAGAATATAAAGCAAATCTGGCAAATAAAGCTAGCAGAGTGAAAGCACAGACCCACTGAAAGCATGTGGCAAAGCTCCCACTGGTGAGAGCAGAGGCAGAACACACCCACGCTACCTGCAAAATTGATGCAAAGCAGAAAGCAACATCTTAGGATGGGATTTTTCATGGGATCTAAGGTATCAGGCACCCTGATCCCACTGTAATTCAGCTTGTCAGAAAGCTCCAGCTGTTCCCCAACAGCTGGGTCCCAAAATTTCCATTACTGCTTTATGACTTGTTCCAGCAGAGCTCTTAACTTTCTCTAACACTGGCTGGAACTAACGTTGCACTGTGTAACAGCAGCAGTACTAACAAGCATTTGCTAATACTTGCCAATATTTGCTCCTACTGCTTTGTTAGCCTCCTTACTCTAAGCATCCATTTTCGATTATTGCTGCCATGCTTCCCTGATCCCATTGGGCTGATGATTGAAATTAACAATCTGCCCGTCATCACTGGGCATCACAGATCTTGCAGAAAGTGCGGAGGCAAAGGCAAAGTTGTTCCAAGCTCGGCTGGAAAAAACTGTGGGCATTATCACTAAGTTTAGAGAGACCTGTCATTGCAAAATGCCAGCTACAAACTGCCACCTCTAATTTCCACGTCCTCCCCTTCTGATGAATAGGCAGTGATTGGGGTTTGTTCCACTTGCTTGTCCCTCAAACCAGCAAATAACATTTCTCTTTGCCAGTCAGTGTCCTTTTTCCCACTTGGCAAACACTGGTTTGCTCCCCGCTGCATCGCCTTCTGTGCAAGAAGCTGGCTCTGCAACTGTTTGTTTTTGATTACTTCCTTATTTTTATTAGCATAGTCTATAGCAGCTCAGCTTTGGGAGCCTGGCTAAAGTCCTTCCAATAGCCTTGTCCTGACAGCTCACTTGCCCAGCAGCAGCATAAAAGCCATCTCGTACACAGGCAGATTTTAAATACCCGTTGATTGGAAGGTGGGTGTAGCTGGGCACAGGCCAAGGGTTCTGGTGGTAGTCCAAGGCAGTAATGTTTTGGTTCAGAGGAATGAACCTAGCAATTGAGAAGTCCATTTTTAGCTACCATATTACAGTACTCCACTGCAACACAAGTGTTCCCTGGCGATACACTTGCCCACACCCCCAGCAGCATGCTGGCTGGCCTATAGTTTCTATTAAGAATGAGTTTGATATGGGAAAGTAAACTGCATCTGTTTCAATACAACCAGGGACTGAGCCTCAGTCCTTCAGTTCCAAAAGCTGCCTTTGCTGTTGAAAGCAACAAAGAACAGAAATAGACTCTACTCTCATATCTTCAAATCCCAAAGGATTATGTTAGAAACAGCAGGTGATCTCCTCCAATTCTGCTCTATCCTCTGTGCAGATAGAAAGTACTTAAAAGAAAGAAACTGAAATTTGCTCCCTATGCATTTTTTTTTACTCTCCACTGCTTTTCAGTTTTTAAAAATGTGAATTAAAATAAGACAGAAAAGGGGATCCGACATCCTTCAAGTCAAAAAACCATACAAAAATAGGGAGAGGGGCTGGTTTAAAAAAAACCCAAACACAAACCCAACAAAACAACAATCTTTGCAAACAAGAAATTATTTTTGCTTTGGCTATTTTCTGATTTCATTTGGGAGATAATAAAGCACTGGAACAGCTTGCCCAGAGCAGTCAGGAATCTGTCCCTGTGCTGAAAAAAGCCCTTGTCAACCTGGTCTGAATGTGCTGTTAGCCCTGCTCAGGGCGGATGGCTGGACTAAATGACCTCCTGAGTACATCTGGTACATCTGTAATATTGCCACTGCTGTTGCACCTTCTATCATTTATGCAAGATACTTACAACATTTATTACTTTTGTTCAACCTTTTCTAAGTAGGCATGTCACTAATATAAAGTAGGACCTCAAAGCACGTCCCGAACCTCCCCTGGTTTGACCCCCACTTCATTCAGAGCTGATGAGAAACCACTGTAGGGACCTGCCTTACAGATATATCTGTACCACCTTAACCACAGCATCCTGTACGGGCTGGACAACTCTCTTAATTCCTCCCAGTGTAAATCACTCTCCAGACTAATGGGCTAGAGAAATTATAGCAGGAGAATGCTATTACCTTACACTTCTAAGATATTACCCTTTAAGATATCTAAGCAACAGAAGCCTCTGATTTATCTATTCAGAGACTGCCTGCACAAATGCTTAGGTAAAAGAAGTGTGTATTCATAGGAATTTCAGACTTTACATTTGCACTAGGGAGGAAAAACCACTGAAATATCCTGCAAGGAAGTCAATACATCACTGCAGACAGCAAGTAAACCTTGACTGCAGTCCCTCCATCTCTCTGCCTTGCACTCAGTCAATGAGTAGGATGACCAGACACTGCAGATAGGCCACAGTAAAGGAGCTGACAAGTCTGCCAAAACCCATACAAACCTCATCTGTTAAGCTAGCACATTATTCATGGCTACCAAACCCAGCACCACGGAGGGTGTTCTGCCCCCACCACATCCATATGGGTCTCAGCACCTTTGGACTTGGAGAAGCATCATTCTTTCCTTTGGCTACATTCCCAGGTCTACGTCCATCCCACTTCAGATCAGGGCCAATTTCCTTTCTACCTTTTGCTGAATGCCTTCTTACTTTAAAGGACGTCCCCATCCATCAGCTTCTCATCTACAGTCTCTTTTCCCTCTTCTTATGTGCAGAGGGAAGAGCTCTGAGAACTACCTCTCTGGCCATCTCCAGATCTCAGCTCTGCTCCCAGGCCTACAAAACATGTCAGCTGACAAAGCAAGCATTAATTCAGTGAATTCTCTTTGCCATGCATGACTCATTCAGTTCACTATTATCTTATCCTTTACCTCCATTTATTCCTTCCACTGTTACCTCCTTTCCCAAGTCAAAATTAAGTTTCTTGAACTTCTCTAGTCCAGACTTCTGAAAAGCTCTCAGCACCCATGACCCCAACCAGTATTTCAAAAAAGTGTAATTCTCCTTTAACTGTATGTATGAAAAGATGAAGTTTTCAGACATGGCCAGCACAGCAAATAGATCTCAATAGAAGATATTAGAAGCAGAAATATATTTCAGCATCAGCGGCTAACCAGGAACTGCAGGAGCAGACCACTTAAAAAAAAATTTCTTTTCGACACTCTCCATGTTTAAATGGCAATATTGACACAAGTGTCTTGCTCTCCACTGTAATTGAGTGTTCCATTTCTGGTCCTTTATTACCAGTTTCAAGAATAATCTTCTGCCTCATGGGACAGGGGGAAGAGGGCAGGCAGAAATCAACATTTCTATTGAATGAGAAATTCTAGTAATTCAATCTTTTCTCTTCTGTGTAGGAGAAAATAGGAGTGCTTACAAGAACGCATTAACTTTTTTTGCAGAATGAAAGAGTTCGGAAAAAAAGCTGTTTCATTTTTATTAAACAGTTTCTCAATTGAAATGATTTATTTTACCTTCCTCCTGCCTGAAGATGTCGCACTCCATTTTGTTGAGCCAAACAGAGACTAGTCATGTTAATTCTCTTCCTCGTTCCACCAGGCCTGCCTGAGACAGGGCAGACTTGCTGCTCCCTCTTTCAGCAGGAGCACTTCGAAATGCCACATGCCACTTCAGATTCCACAGCGCTGGGATGATGCATCTGTCGTGGTTTAACCCCAGCCAGCAACTAAGCACCACACAGCCGCTCACTCACTCCCCCCCCACCCAGTGGGATGGGGGAGAAAATTGGGAAAAGAAGCAAAACTCGTGGGTTCAGATAAGAATGGTTTAATAGAACAGAAAAGAAGAAACTAATAATGATAATGATAACATTAATAAAATGGCAACAGTAATAATAGAAGGATTGGAATATACAAGTGATGCACAATGCAATTGCTCACCACCTGCCGATCAACGCCCAGTTAGTTCCTGAGCGGTGATCCCCCCACCCCCACTCCCCCCAGTTTATATACTAGATGTAACATCACATGGTATGGAATACCCCGTTGCCCAGTTTGGGTCAGCTGCCCTGGCTGTGTCCTGTGCCAATTTCTTGTGCCCCTCCAGCTTTCTCGCTGGCTGGGCATGAGAAGCTGAAAAATCCTTGACTTTAGTCTAAACATTACTTAGCAACAACTGAAAACATCAGTGTGTTATCAACGTTCTTCACGTACTGAACTCAAAACATAGCACCGTACCAGCTACTAGGAAGACAGTTAACTCTATCCCAGCTGAAACTAGCATACATCATCCCCTCATATGTCACACAGTTCTTGCTACAGAAACTTCCAAATGACCAGGAAAAGTGGCAGCACAGGAAACAGCTCCACAATTGCATTAGCCTTCTTAATCAGTACAACCCCCCCTTCATTTAAACAAAATTAAATACCGTAACTTCCACTGAACTCTCTCTCGCAACTTATTTAAGTCTGATTAATACATCACAACATTCACTGTTGTAAAATTACTTGCATCTTGACTTTGTTGTAAAAGCAGGTACGGTATCAAACTTACATCCATGTCTCCAACCCACAGTCAGACCTGATTCCCCACTGCTGAGCGTCAGCAGAGCTGATCCTCAGCTTAACGTATCCCTTCTGAGTCCACATTTCCAAGCTCATCTGCCTTGCCACACAGTAACGATGTCAAGTCACTCAGGTCCTTGTAAAGCACTACATCACACAGCTCCCAGCATCCTGAATGTGATTTACTGTCCTTCTCGAGGACCTTAGTCTCCTCACTCCACCATTTGCTAGCAGAAACATCTCCCACTGCAAATCAAAACTTCAATTTCTGTGGAAAACTGCCTTATGAGTAAGTGCGGCGGGGGGGGGGGGAGCCAAAATACATCCCTGTTCTTTAAGCATAATTAATTTCCTGTCATCAAACATTTTAGACAAAACATGAAAGTGTGTTGTGTTTTCAGCTGTTTAATGAAATATATTTTTGTTACCAGAATACCCAGCAGTCATGGCATTGTCTCACTTTTTGTTGAGAAATTAGTTTTGCCCTGAAAGAAACCATGCAATTGCTTTCTCCATTTATCCTGCTGTGCCATGGAGCAGCAACCACCAGTACCAACCTGCGTGCCTGTGGAGTAGCCATTCCCCCATTGAGAAAGACAGAGGAAGGTGTTGCTACTTCTCTTCCCATCACTGGGACTGCAAAGCCAATTGCAGTGTCCTAGTCTGGAAAGACCGTTGAGCTCCTGAAAGTGGAGATAGAAAATAAGGAGGAAGGGAAGAATGTGTTCTCCTCAGAGTTCTGGTACCTGCTCAATACTTCTCTGTTAGGGTTGGAGATAAATCCTGCAGGAAGAGTGTTCTCCTATTTTGTGTTCCTGCCCACCAGCTTCTCTATCTTTAGACACATGGCAAGAAATCCAGACAGCTTTTTTCCTTTCCTGAGATGCACATTTTCTGGCATAGCAACCCAGCTCTTCCAAGTGTTTTTCAAGATCCACCTCCAGCCTGATCTTGCAATTAGCGGTGTTTGTACAATAAAGTTGCCAAAACACAAAATTTGGAGCACTTTAATTATAAAGATATTATGTTTTCCATCATCTTACAACTTCTATTAAATCCTTCACAGGATTCATTTTCCTGACTCAGGGTAACCACAAACTGCACTATTTAAGTTGTAAATTACAGCCTTTTACATTATTTGAAAGCACAAATCCTGCACACACTACATTATTTGCACCTAATTGCTAAAGAGATTAAGTATTTAAAAATAAATTTTCTCTAGAACCTCTCCCATTAGGATTAGCTGAAAATGAACTAGCATCAAGCGAACAGGTTTCCTCTATCACTAAAATGCAAGATCAATACAATGAAGATGAATATCACTAATGTTGAGTCACCTTTTTTGTGTCTCCCTGTTAAACTGCTCCAAGCACAAAATGCAAATGTTCCATTGGTTGCTACACACAGGCTTTAACAACTAGAAGCCCCCCTGAATGCAGTACACAAAATTCACTTGAATACAGCACCGCTGCCTGTCTGTGTAAGACAGAGTCACCCAGGAACGGTGAACAAAATCAGGCAAAACAAGGGTAAGTTTAAAACCACATAAGACCATGCTAAAGGGTAGGGAAATAAAACTAACTTTTCTCCTCCCCTTTTTGGCCAATTAGAATTATTATTACATTTTTTAAATTAGGGAAAAATAGTATGAGAGACAAGAAACAAAAACATGACAAATCAAGATAGATAATATGTACTTTCCCCCTTTCACGGTTTGAAGTTTGGGGTGGGAAAAAAAGGTTAAATTTTTTCCGGCTCTTGCTTGTTGGAAATTCTCCTATGACTTGACTTACATTTGCACATGCTCTCTAACAAACATAGCACGAAGAAATTGTTCAACTTGTTAAAGCATAACCTCAAAAAACAGATTAGCAGAGTCTTTTCTTTAGCTAGGCAGGCTCCTCTTAAATACAAGTTGCACACTGTTAAGAACAGCAACAAGCATAGGAATGGTCATACTTGGTCAGAGCAAGGGCATGCCTAGCCCCATGGACACTTTTGGACGGAAGCCAACCCCCACCCTTGACCTTAGGCATCCATTAAGAACAGGTTAACAACAAGCAGGTATGATACCTTCCTCATGGTCCTCTTCCAACATCCAACCATTTGTGGAGTCTGGGACTTGGAGCCAAACGATGTTTTTATGTATTTAGCATGTTTCTATCGATTTATTTTCAATAAAGCTCAAGACTCCTGCTGAAACTGTGACAGCTTTTATCAACAATAAACGGCAACTGCTATATTATGTGGCAAGTGGCTCTGCAGATAAACTTCAGTGAAGAGCCATCTCCTCTCTGTTTTATGTTTGCAACCTGCTGGCCTCCTTCAATGCCCCCTAGTTCCTAGTTCTTTGTGAGACCAATTTAGACAGATGTGTCAATTCAGAGAGACAATTTTGTGAGCTGCTACACACATTGCCACAGGTGAATTTCAGACTGGGATATTTCTTTCATGGAGCTCTCATTTTTAAAAAAGAGTAGGGGGAACAAAGTGGAGCTAAATTTCTCAATGCAAACTAAGAGAAACATACAATGACCTGTTTGCTGCTGTACAACTTCACTGCAGAAAGTCAGCTGAAACCACACAGAAGAGCACTACACAAACAAGAAAGAGCCACAATCCCATGAAAGAGTGTGCAGGAGGCAGGTGTAACAAGACATGGTCAAAGGCTCAATTGCAAGACCTTTCCAGGCATACTAGACATCCCGGCTAGAAATGAGCTGGTGCAAAGGAAGGAGTTCCCTGGTTTCGTTACACATAGCAGAAAGTTTTCCTGTTGGGAGCAAGAGTGTGATTCCCTCACAGGCCCCAAAGCAGTCCAGCTCTGCCTCTCACTTGAGATTGATGGTGGGGTGGGGGGAACCCGACATGACACACAGCGGTTCACCAAATAAAATAGCTGATTGCTTGGCTTTTTGGCAATTTGAGGCTAGTTCTTAAAAGACAAACCCTGGGAGGCAAGGCAGAAGAAAACAGTTTCTTCTATAAAGGAGGCTTAATAAAAATAGGGAACATGTAAAGAAAGTTCACTCTCTAAATATCATCTGTGCATGTCCAAATTGATTTCATGAGTCTATCACCTTTTCTCACCTTTCTCTCCCCTCTGATGAGGTCACAACTAATAAGTTTCCTGCTGTGATCCCAACACATGGTGAAAAATCTACGGGAAATCCATTCAAGTAGCTGTAGTTTGGCATAAAGGCCTTCTATTAGTGAATTGACACTAGAAACATAGCTTTCATCTCCTGCAGGGTCACTGTTGTAAGGAAGTACTTACGTGATCTCTAAATGCTAAAGTCATTCTTTTGTTCAGAAACACGGTCTTGACTGAGCTGCCAGACCCCTGGGAAATTACATTTTTGTGGACCTCAAACCTAATGAGCAACAAGCAAATCCTACTAGCTCGAAAGCCAGGTTGGTATATTCCTGCTGCACCAACACCACCCCCAAGTCAGCAGCATTCAAGCAGCACCTAGTGTGCTTACCTCTGTTGAGATAATTGCTAAGCTCGGCAGCTTATTCCATGGATATATGACAACACCTCATGCTTATACAGCCCTTTTTAGGCAGGAAGATCAGCTTTCTTTCCAGAACAGATCCCACACAAGGAAGCATGACTAGCAAAGAGGAACCTAAGGCACAACAACAGATGTACGTTATTCATGGTAGGCTTGTATCAGTGAAGAGAAAACACAAGGGGGTTCCCTCTCACTTGGAATGTTAAGAAGAACAGAGTATATCCTCTCACACTGTCTCACTGGTGGTCTGATATTTAGGTCTAACCTATTCATACTCAAGACAGGAACTACCAGCACCAAGTGGACAGCCAGCAGAGGTTTTCTCCAGACCACACTTTTCTTTGCATTGATGTTTGCTGCTGGGTTGTAACTACCTGTGGGGAGCACCCACCTTCCTGTGTTGCACTACTGCATGCTGGAACCCCACATACTTTGCTAAGATGAGTCAGGCCAGTGCATGCCCTCTTTCATAGCAGCAGAAGGTGCAGGTATACAGCCTTTGACCAGGACTGAAGTAATTAATTTAACTCATGCAAATTTATTTTGTCTAGTCATGCTTGACAGGCCCAGGATGTGGCACTCCTAATGTTTGGACCATTATCTCTTTTACCATGTAAACAAATTCCTTGCTGCTGCCATTGGCCAAGAGATCAAATTAGAGTGCTGTCTGCATCCCAGCCCCCCAAGTAAAAAATATGTTTATCAGCACTCAACTACCAGCATGATGTTTGTCTCAGTGATATTACACTTGCAGAAATCATGTAGTACCTAACATACTGATGTTGAAGCTCAAGTACTGGACCCACCCAAGTTTCTCTGCAATATCTCACCCCAGCTCCCCACTATCCTAGTCCTAACTGCTTAATCACAATCCCAGGCAGCATCTCTAGGGAAACCAGAGAGACCTCAGCTGAAAGTGAATCCCTGTAGCCCGGACCATGATGGCGGTTCATGATAGCCCAATGAACTAAGTGCTCCTAGCTCCAAACCCCTCCTGTTAATAATGGCCCTTTGGGGGTTTTCTACTTGCTTCCTTGTCTAGGTGGGTGGTGGGCAGGGAGGTTGTTGCCTTTTTTAAGTACGGGCAGTTGCAAAAACATGGACTTCTACTGGCATGCTTTTTATGCGATAACACTGTGCTATGAAATTCAGTGCAATGTGCTCCATAACCAAAGTGAACTGAATATAATGTATTTTATTTGCACAAGGGACTGCTTTTCATCTCTCTCCCACTGCCATCTGCCCCAATGTTCTATCAAGGTTTTTCAGAAATACTGTGTTTTCCTTTTTCATAACATCTCAGATTTCAGTGATGGTACCATCATTTTAAAAGCACCCACCTTGGGAGAAGAACTAACTGCATTAGAAAGGTGGAGCTGAGGTTTGGCAGACATGATTTCTAATTCCAGCCTTGCCATTGCTTTACAAATACAAGCAAGTCATTGAGACATGCTTGAAAAATTATCTCCCCGCTGCAGACAGATAAAAATTTACCCCCCAAAATTCTCTCTTCAGTTGGAGGTCTTCAAAAGAAATTTTTTTTTCAACTGACACGCTGGTTCCAGATTTAAAGACTGGGGGGGGGGGGACAGGGGGGAGGAAGGGAGTGGAGGGAAGAGGGAGAAGTAGGTCACTTATGAAATAAAGCAGGACTACAATTTTAATTCAAAGTTTCCAAATGCAAAAGTGCCAGAATTGCATCAAAACTACTTTTTGAGGGGAAAAATAACGTTTTGCTTCTAAAACTTGTATTTTCACCTGAAAAAATGTCTTCAAACAGTTTTCATACCCCATATATCAGTGATTGAAAAGATATGGCCTGCAAGCTGCTTCTGTCCTGCAATAAGTACTGTATTTACAGTGTTGGAGGCTTCTATTTGTTGAGCTTGTTGATAAATGAAGAAGAGGAGGTAGGACTGTGGTTGAGGACTTCACGCTGAGTACTTGATATTAAGCTGATAGATTATTATGATCTAAATATATTAAAGTCCCATTACTTAATACTAATGACAATGCGAGGGCGTATTTGCTAAACAGCCTTTCTGTCTTCTCAGACATCAGTACTCAGCAGATTACAGGAGCGGAATTTCAACAATCACTCATATTTTTCTGCTAGGCTTCAACAACATGCTATGCTTACAAAAGACAAAATGCAATACAGTTCGATCCCGCCAGGTCTCAATACTCTCCTAGCAGCTGTGCAGTAGGCTTATCAGGGCTTACAAAGTGGGGCCTTTCCATGTCTGTTCAATTAGAGATAGTAATTGAAAGCATTAATCACACATTTACAACAAAATTTTCCACAGTTAGAGACACCCTGCAAATCATGTGATCCCATGTACTTCCACCTATTCATGTTGCTATGGCTATGCTGTCCTTGGTCTGAAAGAAATATATAATCAAAACTTAAACAATAAACGGATTTTCACATTTAATGGGCTAGGCTTTCAGCCTGGCACAGCAGCTCAGTGGCAGTGACCCTCTCCTGACTTCCATTTTTCCTTACTGTTGTCGGAGGGACTGGGAAAAAAATCATGCCCAGAAAGCTTAGGAGCATGTCCACTGCTAAAATGAAAAATGTGGTGGAATTGTTCTCAGCCTTACCATTCATCACTAAGTGTGGTAAGCTGTTTTAAGTGATGTGGTATCCTCTCATTCTATCAAGTCAACCCCAATACTGGGGAGCATACTTTGTCCTCTTACCCGATGAATTAGAAAACAAAGTTCAAGGCAGTCAGCAATGCCTAGGTGACTGCCCAATGTTGCTGACTGAAGGTCAAGGAAAGTTTTAACTTGCAGATCTAGCCCTGGGCACCAAAACAGAGGCACAAGAACCTCAAATATAATTTAAAAAGAAGTCTAAGAAGGTGGGATAACAGAATTAGGTGAGTTAAGAGAAAAGGTCACAAACTGAATATCCAGCTCCCTTAAGTTTCTTGTAAATAAGGGTTGGGACATAAGACTAGGCATATGTTCCAGTGGTGTAACAATGGAAGACCTTGCAAGAACAACATCTTCAAGAACATCCCCTAACCGTTAATAATATTTTTTTTAATGCTCAGTTGTTTTAGAATGACATTTGTCAAAAAACCCAAGTGTCTTCCATGTTGCAGACCTTTATGCCGAGAGCAAACAAATTCATATCTGACGTTTTCAACTGCTTCCATTTACCCGTTGTACAAGTGACACCAGTGTGACACCACTTTGCTTTTCAGCCCTCTAGAACAGCAAGTTACAGGTGCAGGGCAGAAGGCCAAGTCGGAGCCACTGCAACTGAAGTTGAACAGACTTTTGGATTTCAATAAGCCTTTACCATCTGTCTTTATCCACAGAGGAAATGGCAAATACTGCGCTTTGAAACACTGCCATTGTCCCAGGACCGCTCTTAGGATTTGTAATTCTCTACATGACCAACACAATACCTCCAGCTAGAGCAGGTGAGAAAGCATTTGATGGAGGTAAAGGGAGGGCAATTCATCAAATCCAGAGCATTTAATGGAAATTGCCCATGTTAGGACAGCTGAAATACTGTCAGAGTTTACATGGGGCCTCACTGGTCTCCAGCAGCCTGCCTGCTAAGACATCAGGGAGCCTTAAAGGCCATATAGGGAGCCATGCAAAAGGTGGCAAAACTGAGCCTACTTGAGTCCTTGTCTGTAGGTCACTGGGCTCCTGGAGGGGCTGCCAAAGGGTTGGGATGAAGGGCAATCCTTGGCACTACTTGAGGTGGAGGGGAAAGAGAAGCCCCAATGGCCCTGTGTTACTTGCCACATATCTAGGAGCCTCCATGCCCACAGTCTGCAGCCCATACCTCTACCCTGACCCAGATGCTCTACATTCCTAATCTCTTTCTCCTTATTAAAAAAAATTAAAATTACTGCGAAGAAAGAAAAAGCATTCAGCTCTCCCCAAGCCTGTGGTTTCACAGACCCTTACAGGAAACAAAGTTATTTCTTACTGCAGGAGATGCTCAGACTGCATAGAGCAGATTCAGGAGGAGAAGGGGACCTGCAGGGATAGCAGGTTTTTCTCCTCCATTAGTTCTGCATGCACCACACCAAGCTTCACATCGCAGAGCAGCTGTACCCTTCCACATCCACACCACGCTGCCTGGAGCTCTGCACTGTCAGATACACTAAGCAGACAGATGAGAGCCTCATCTGCTGCTGATAGACTCCACAGAAAAATTCCCGTTAGCAACAGGGGGCTCTCATGGCATTACATACATTAGCCCCCCAGCTCTGCCTTGTGAAAGGTTCTCTGAAACGGTTTTCAACTGCTGTGGAGATAATCAGTTATGTCTCTGGTAATACCATATTTAACAGCTCCATTTGCTGGAGCATAAAGAAAAGGTCTTACACAACAAAGCTTTTTCTTCAGAGGCTAGAGAAAGTCATTGGAATCTCTCCTTCATGCTGCTTCCAAGGGGAGTTCATGCTAGGTGACGAGCAGAAATCATCCTGAAGAAAAAGCAGTAAAGAGGGACAAGGTGAGAGAGAAGCCCATGCAACCTTGGCTGAAAACCTTGGGAACTTCTGAAGTTTCTCTGCAAGGAGATGAGATCTGACAGAGCCTCAGAGAAACTGCCCTTTATTCAGAAAGGATCTGTCACAGGCTGTCACCTATCATGGAAGAAATTATACCCACTGTACCAAACAGAAACATCGGCAGGGCTTACAGCAAGTGCACATATGCATAGCAAATTGCAGTTGTGTCCTATGTAATACCCCCATCACTAGGTGAGACAGTTATATATTACATGAAAGTCTTCCCTTCCCCTATGGCCAGTCCACACTGAAGTATGTCCACATGGCAAAACCTACCTTCTTTCAGCATATGTTTCAAAAAATCATTATGAATTTGACTGAGATGCTCACAATGCTTTCCTTTTTTCTTAAGTCTCCTACCCCTGGATTCCTGTGATTACACGAAAAAAATCCAATTGCAGCTATAAAAAAAAGTACAAATTTACACAGGGAGAGCAAAAACATTTTTTGTATTAATAAAAAATCCAGTCTTGCAACTTCCTCCTGAATATGTATAGGCAGGGAACAGCTGAGGTGTGAACACTGCCATGTGGCAAGGGAAAAGAACAGAGCTCTCAGTGCTATCACACATGGCTTACTTAGACAAAGGTAAGCAAACTCTTTACTATGAAGCCTGTCTCACAGCTGAGGTACATAGGAAGATAAAAGACCTTTCTCCCTTAGATTACAAGGCATGCACTGAAGTCACCTAGGAAGTTTTGAAAATCATTACTTCCAAATCTGACTAAGCAAACCCAAGAGAAAAATCAAGCTAATGAATACAGCATGCATCCAAAAGCATTTTTAAGCCCTGCTTTACTAGCATCCCAGTGATTAACATTTGCTGCTTATTTTTCCTCTCTCTCCCGATCTTCTGTTGTTTTGCTATTTGCTAGTCCTTGTTCCTTGCAGGTGTATCTGTGCAGACAGCACAGAAGCAGAGCTACCTCTTGTCCGTGTGCAGCTCAGGATGGCCGCAGCCACAGCCACCCAGGTTGGGAGCTCAGCCGGAGCACAGAGGGGTTAGCTGCTTCGGCACAAAAGGAACAGCCACAGCTGCTTCCAAGAACATAACAACTGGAAAGGCAGGTTTGCCAAAACAGCTAGAAAGACTTTTTCCCTTGGACCAGGTTATTTCTGAACTGATATCTTCTTTTTATGTCTCCTGCTTGGCAACAGCAATAGTCAATACCAGTCACTGGATTCTGGTCAGAAAGACAAAAGGTCCCTAGACAGACTTACTCCATGGCAATTCCCATTACCCTACAGCATGGTCACTTTGTGGTAGCTGGAGAAATAAATTCATTTTTGTCTCCAGTACTGCTGGCAACAAAAATAACTAGGAGAGCTGAGCTCCACAAGTATTATTTTATGGAAAGCCAGTGTTATGCAGAGAACAGGTTTCCATTGGCTCCAACTTAAATCAAAGCCACAGAATGACTGGAGTCTTGACAAAGGGTAAAAAAAATTCTTCGAACAACAGCACAGAGTCTGAGGGCCTACTTTTCAGCAGACTCTTCTACCAGAGCCCTTTTACTACTAACTGACTGAGTTTAATTTGGCACATTAAGAGGTGTAGCATAAAGTTGTTAGAAAACTGATCTGTCAGAATGGAGGCAATTTATCTAAGGGCTTTCTTGCATCCACAGCTGATAGACAGAAACCAGAAGTCACAAGGACTTAGAAGTGAATAATAGAGCTGAGTTTAAAATAAATAAATAAATAAAAATCAATGTTTTCTTCCAGACTTAGGACAAGTGTTGACACTTTTCTCAGAAGTGAACAAAATTCCAATTTGGTGGTGGTAAAATATTTAAGCCTCCTTGACATTAAACTCCATTTGCCAGTAAACTCAGTCACCTCTTGAACTCAGTCTTTCCTAGACCAGAGTCTCAGGGAAAGCAAAAACTCAGGCAACACACTGCCAGAGATGGTTTTCTTAAAACACAGCTCAGTGCTACTGAAGGCTGTGCTGTACTCCGCAAAAAAACCCCAGACTTTCGTGGAAGAGAGAACGCACATGGCCCTTGAGGCACCATAACCCCCTTAAACATATAAACTGACTGAAAAAATAAGCCAAGATAACTGCATTAGGTTATATGATAAAAGCTGGTCTGCACACACATAAAGGAGCACAGACGCCCGATGGCAGGACGCACATATTACACGGTGCAGACAAAGAGCATTTGGAGATTGCACAGGACTTATTATGGGATGTTTAGGAGGGGAATCGAAGGCAGGGAAAAGGATGGATCTAGGTGATTTGGAGAGGAACAACTGTGGGAAAATAGAGGGGGATAAAGGGATTAAAAGGACCAATCTCCTGTTAACAGGGCTGCTCTGTACGCTTGTCTGACAACACCCTGCACCCCATCGGCACAGTCTGTCCTATTTTCTTATCAACTTCCATTTCTATCTGTTTCGCTGGGTGAGGGATCCTCTTTTCTGTGTGCATGTGTGTGTATGGGGGTCTGCAGTGCCAGCAACTGGAAAGACTGGAGTGAATGAACTTAAGTCTCAGCAGCTGGAGTTGCACCTTGGATCACAGGGGCTCGTGAGTCTGGGCTGCCAGCACCTGGGCTGAGTGAGGGTCGAACTCCCTGCTGATTTCAAAAGGCACCTTAATACATCCTGAAGACAGACGCCACCTTTGATTTCACTGTGTTGTTACAAGATACTATTTGGACCTGCCTGCCTATAACGAGATGAAAGGGAGTTGTACACTTTCACTTGCGTTTTGTTACGTTAGAGGCTTCAAGTACTTGATTACTTTAAGGGAAAATGAGGATTCAAATCTCGAAGGCAGCTTTCACATCACAGTCTTTCCCCTTATGAATCTTCGGAACATGCAATCAGATGTTATCAGATGCTCAAGTTCCCTCCCTTGAGAACAATACGGTACACAGCCACATACAGCTTTCAAAATTTTACCCTTTATGTGAAAAAGTATAGCTAATTGATATTATGAAATATTCAAATCCAGTATGAAATATTTAAAAACCCCTATCTTTGCCATATCAGAAGAGAAACCAATTAACACACCTATAAGGAGAATCTATCAATTTGGTTTTCCACTTTTATTAAAAAATAACCAAAATGTAATATTTTATTCACATAAAATAAGGCTGGTTTTCCATTTGGATGGGGGGGGGAAGTCTTACATGTGATCCATTCTAAGCCATTTTTTATTATTATTGTTATTTTTAGTTTGGCAGCTGAACCTAAAAATCAATTACTTGTACAGTCCTGGATGACAGTTGAAAAAGCAGTTTCTAATCTTGTGTCAGTGAAGGCTGTTGCCATGAGCAGCAAGATCCTTTGACTGACACGTAAACCAGTGGCTTTCAGAATAATTTGACAGCTATTTTTCTTTAGGTTTTTTTTTCTTTCTTTTTTGTTTTTTAAACAGGGAAGTCTCTTATTATCATTTACACACAGCAATTCCTCTCTCCAGTACATTAGCTGAAAATCCACTGTTTAATTAAGCTTTAGGCTGTAAGCCTTCTGTTCTTTCACTTTAATAGACTTAGACATGGAAGCACAGTCTCTGCAGGTTTTACCTTACATATCATCAAGTTGCTGACTTCTTAAACAGATTACTAGATACAAGGCATTTTAGCAAGGCCTTGCTGACTTGAGTCAAGGGAGAGAAGCCACAGCCAGCCTGCTTCTGGATAATACAGATGACAACATTATCCTCCTAATAAGTGAAAGAAAGCAAGTCACAGTGCTTTTATGGACAAGAATGCAAACAGCAACAATTATGCAAACAGGTAGCAAAAATCAGTCATGACCCTAAGGAGAAGTTGACAAGACAGATAAGTGTAGTGCTCGATGTATTTGCCTAAGGTTATCCAACAGATCAGTGAGCCTGAAGCAGAACCAACATGCCATTCACTGGGCCCATGCCACCCTTCCTAGAGAACAGTCCATGTGACTATTTATCCTGGCTTCACCTACTAGAAGATAAGTAGATTTTTTTTCTACTTCTAAATAATAAAGAGAAGAAGAAAAGAAGCAACTTTTTCTAAATTCCAGAATTATGCAGAAAATATGCTATTTTCTCTGAATATGTGTTTTTTATAGCATGGTTACCCTCACTGAATAGCGCTCTGCAAACACATGGGAGAGGGATGCTGCTGCAGGACACAGCATGATGCCAGGTGCTGCACGCAGTGTACAGCAAGAGAGAAAGATGATGATTTTGAAGTGACTGAGTGAGGCCATGTTGCATGCTTCTGTTTTGTTTGACATACCTCACATAGAACCACTTTTCTGCCTTTCTGTGTTATGTGGTTTGATGGCAGACCTACACTGAAGTTTTAGGATTACTCCAGTTAGTGTTATGAGAGAAATTAAAGCAAGGCGACAAGAGTGTTTTTGGGGAGGGCTTGGGAGGGTTTGTGGTGTAGTTTTGTTTTGTTTCATTTTTATAAGGTTAGGACTCTTCTTACTTATCTTGAATCAGATACAAAAGTGCAGGACACTTGACACTTACCACTTACACTGAAAATTTGCCAGACTTCTAAGAGTAACAATTAGCAGTCATGCAGTAGCCATAAGGGGGAAAAAAGGACCATAATTGCACCAAAATATTTCAGCAAGGCTTAGAAAAAGATAATTATCATTATTACATGGCCTTTGCATACCAGCAAGACCTTCATAGATCATGGACAACTCTGAGCCCCAGGGCTTCCAGACAGAATCGAGGCCAGAGCTCTTCTATGCTATTTACCTTTATTAGACACCAATAGCTCCACTTCAAGATTTCATTGTGCCAGACCAGCACATAGCAAGAGACAATCTCTGCTTCAGATATCACAACCACAAGAGAGCAAACGAGCTGGGAATGTGCCGGTAGGGGAGGGAAGGCAGAGGATAAGACAGGATTGTAGTACAACCTCTCCTTATTAGCACTGCCCAGTAGCATCATGACGCTGATGGAGATGTATTCCTCTCCCCAAAGCCCCTTCTACCCACGTTCCAGGGAGCAGCTACATATGACTGGAAGCAAGAGCAGGTTAAACTGGTTCTCTGTTCAAGGCTCAAATCTCAGGAGTTTGACTGACATCTGAACTAGTTTTCTTTACAAAAAGCAGGGGATCAGAAGAAACACCATAAATACTGTGCAGCTTGGAGATAAAATACTCAGTCTTCAGAGAAATAAGGCAAAGCAAAAGAAAATTTTCCCCATCCTTTCATAATCTGTAGCCTGTCCTCTTTTGGGCAGTTTTCTTTCCTTAATTCAAACTCTGCAATCTTTTGCCAATGCAGATGTAAACCAAATGCAATTATTTTAAGTGTATTTTCATTCAGCACACTGCACATTATAAGTGTTCTTCCATCACCCTCAATAAATCTCATTTTGAGTGAGCAGACATGTGAAGAATTTTCATCGAAATTTAGGCTATAACAAAACAAAATTATATTCAACAAATCATAATAGACAAGATAGTCAAACACAGATAAGACAGCACACAGCAGACCAGTCAACATTGATTAGCAGGTTTGCCAAATATATTTGCAGTAGATGGCAAAACAGAGAGCAAAAATAAGTTGTCTTAGTTGAAGCACTTTATGTTTTTTCATAATCTTAAAAATAGACAGTGTAGGAACAATATGTTAGTATGCCACACATGCTTGCATCTGAGCACACAGAGTACAAATCTGGTGTGCTGTAGATGCACTGTTGGAGACCAGGGCTCTGATAGCCCTTAAAAACACAGTCCAGTACAAGAGATGGCAGAAATGTAAAGTGCCACTTCTGCAACACCAGAGCGCAGGGAATCTTGATCCTGATCTGTAAGGAAAAGTGACCCAAGAGCATCTGTGAGGCTAACAGCCAAAGGCTGCTGCAAGAGCCTGCTGCAAAGCAATTACCTACCTCCCTTATTGTCAGGGAAGAGATGAAGCCCTGGGAAGCAGCAGGATACCCACTTGCAACCAGCTCCTTAGTTCCTCTCTGCCCTTGTTTCTTACTGTTCAGACCATACTTTGCACTGCTTGGCCAAATGAGCTTTTGGGTACTCAACTTGCAGGATATGGAAATTGGCCACCTCTGCTCTAATCTTCTATCTAGGCAATTTTCAGAAACCTGAATTTGTACTGATAAGAAACAGTAAATAAATATTTGGTGGCAATTAAGAGAAAACCTTCCATTTCCCTCCCTTCAAAAAATTCCTAAGTATTCTTAGGCTAATAAAAAAAAGCCAAGAAAGGCAATCAAAGGTAACAGAACAGCTTCTATGCAAAGAATACTCAATTAGAGTAGGACTTTTCAGCCTGGCAAAAGGGATGGGGGAATGGAGGGAAACAATAAGAGGTCTGGAGAAAGCAATCAAAGATAAATAAGGAAAAAAAGTCTGTTCATAGTCTCTCCCAATAAAGACACTAGGGAACACTGGGGAAACCCAGAGGTGCTAGAATCAAAAGCAAATAAGAGGAGGTGGTTCTACAGCTATTCATAACAGTCATGAAACTCCCCATCACCTTATACTGGCACCTCAAACGGCAGCCTCACAAGCCATCCACTGTGCCCCCAAAGTTTCTCTGCTATGAAGCCCTGCTCACAGGGGCTTTAGGAAACCTGCAGAGGCCAGATCAGCTGGTAGCTGAGGCTGGGAAGTTGGTTTTCACATTACTGAAACTGTTGGCCAGAAAGCTGGCATCAGAAAAGCTATGTCCTATGTAGGCAGGTAAAGATTGAGACAATCTCACCTCCCTTCCATATAGAACAGACCTGCTGATTAAAGAACTCCTTTCCCATAGAGACAGCTTATTTTACACCTTACTTGGAAACGAACACACACTCCACTGCCCACTGTATGTGTAACGATGCTTCTGCATGTACACAGAACAGCACAAACACCTTAGCATGACTGGCAATATTACACTCCAACAGCCTTTTCGGTTTGGTCAGAGGATAGACTTTTCCTTAAGCATTCCTGTTGCTTAAGTTTTTCCTCTAACAAAGCCTATGTTTGTAGACAAACTCGTGCTTTTTATGTTCTTTCCTTCTAGACACACATACTAGGTTTTTGGACTCTGTCTTCTCTCCTTGTTTCTACTCCCACTCATTCCCCTCTGCATTGTTTTTGTGCTCTGAATGGCATTCTCAGTCCTTCAGAACAGAGCAACATCTGCAAAACCAAGGCACATTTTGTTTACTTCCTCTCATGGGTCATTAAAGAAAGCTGAGGAACACCTCACCCCTCAGCAGCCTCTGACTATTTCTCCTCCCTTCATCACACACAATACATTGCTCTTCGTCATTTATGGTCTTCCTGACAATCTTCAATCCACCAGATCTCAGTCCAAATTTATCTGAATTCATTTTTCTAGTAGCATTTGGGAAAACACCACAACAAATGCTTCAGTCACATCTACGTGTGTGACAGCATAGCTGGCACCATTGCTAAACAGGTAAAACAGAGAAGAGTAGGACTATTTCAGCTATCTTTTCCTCACCTAATGTCATTTTCCTTTAAAACAAAACGAGCAAATCACATGCATATGACAGACCATACTCATATTGTCCCAGTTCTGTTATACTCAGAATTATTTTGGGTGGGGGGTTGGGGCCTTTCTGTCCTTTTTATGTATTTGTGACATCTCTTCAGTGGACAGGATGAATTAGAATACAGGTTCATAAGGAGGAAGACAGGTATTAACACATTTAAGTGTATCAGTAGTCCTTTCTTCATATATTAGTAGTGCCTTTATTCAATGGGTACTAGTAATGTATTCTTAAATGTTTTGCACCTCCCCATGAAATTCCAGGTGATATCCAGGCAATCCCTAAGCTGATAAGCTTGACATTGATTTAAACATAGTAGAAACTGGTATGAAAAAGTCAGCAAGATAAAAGATACAGTCATATCTTCTACAGTCAGTGAGGACTCTAAAATACTTGGTTTAGCCTCACATGACAATACAGAAAAATATGTACCTTTGCAACTCGTAAGCTGGTAACTACTGCAGCAGTAGAGCACAGAAAAAATTTAAGTGGGAAACATTCAATGACGCAGTATCATTTTCCTTCAGATCATTATTAAATCCTTGCAAGTAGGATTCATGCAGTACTGCAAACTGGAAGACTGGTTAATAATAATGACAATGGGTCTGTTACACAGATGAACTTGTTCTCAGAATGATTCATTTGAGTGCTAGGGATCGTTAAACAAACCAAATATATGTCAAAATACCCTGGATGTAAAGCTCTGCTTGTAAGATAAAGGAAGAATGTGAAATCCTGAAATACAGTGCCATGGAGTGAATGACTATGGACTGTAAGATAGAAAAGGGAACAGAAATTCCCCATAGTTAAGGCTTCCCTATATTATGGCGGAGGGCCAATCTGACTGCCAGGTCTTCAAGCAGGAGATACAAGGCAGGATTGAGAAAGCAGCCAGAGAATTACCTGAAATGCCCTGCGTAGTCCAGGTGTCCTTACTCAAGGAGAAGGGAGAGACAAGGGGTGCCACACCAGAAGAATTTTAAAGAAAAGCTACATAAATAAAAAAAGGAAAAGAAAAAGCAGAAAGGAAGTAAGAAACAGTTTCTCCTAAATGTCTGCATGAAAAGAGCCTTGATGTGAGAAATCCTCAATGAAGAAACAAAGGTCTAGAAACTGAAAGTGGACAAATACAGCTTAGAAATTAAAGTACACAATTTAATATTTGATCATCTAGTATTTTGATAACTAATCCAAGTCTCACTACATGTGCTTCTGAAGTTGCACCTTAGCTCAAAACAGAAAGCACAAACATGATGAAGGGCCCCATGATGAGACATAAAACTCTCGGCCCCACAAAAGAATGGTAGAATTTTGGGGACCCATTTTCAATAGAACCAGGTTTAAAAAAGAAACTACTCCGTCGCTCATAAGCTTGAAACTAATACAATGCACTGGTTTCATTTATGTTAATTCATTTCATTTAAGTCTAACCCATCCCTGCCGGCAGCTTTGCACAACACAACTGTCACCATAGCAGTCTATCATGTCATTTGAAGCTGAGAGGTCTCTGCTAAGTTGGCACTCCAGTGAAAGCTACAGTGAGGGCACTGAAGGTTCTCCAAGTCAGATGCTGGAAGGAATCTACTGTGGAAGAGAAAGCCCCATACATCACTACTGAAGCCAAGTCATCAAGATAAATGGTCAAAAAATAACACAGATGATTTCACTTTTTATTGTGCTCAGTTGTAGCTGAGGCAACCCAACCCTAAAAAGCTTCGTGGGGGTATCAAACACGAGAAAGTGAAGTCTCAGAAGGCTTCTCTGAGTCAGTCCTTACTGTGATAAAAACCAGAGAATAAAATGTGTTTTGAAGCTTCCCAAGCTTCTCAAAAGTTTACTTGTTCCTTTTCCCTCAAGTGAACACAATGAGACGCATCAGCTTCATACCCCCCCCCCCCCCTCCATGCTAGGCCCTCACTGCAATTTCAGAGCCTC
This sequence comes from Harpia harpyja, assembly GCF_026419915.1. Lineage (NCBI taxonomy): Eukaryota > Metazoa > Chordata > Aves > Accipitriformes > Accipitridae > Harpia > Harpia harpyja. The sequence goes on along the minus strand of NC_068941.1, from coordinate 29,117,140 downwards.
AGTTCCCCTGGCTACCCTGGCTTCTCCTTGCTACTACCATGCACAGGCAAAGTCCCTCAAGTATCTGCTACCGTAGGTGCCAAAGAAAACATCTGATAAAACATGACTCTTCTCCTCAAAGAGGGGAAAACAACGACAAGAAAATTTTACTGCCCTTCTAGATTTGGTTCTTTGACTGATTTGGTGTTTTAAGCCAAGTATGTGCTCAATTTGCCTCTTATAGACTGTATTTGTGTGTGAAGAATGCTAGCTGTGGATAACCAGGCTAAAATAATCCCATGCCAAGGATTTCCACTGAGGCTGTACATACTGGGGAGATTACACAGGCATTTTGAACGCGATGTCCATGAAAACATCAGAACTGGCAGAAATGGCAAACTAGCGTTTCTCAAAAGAAAACCACTTGGCATTTGCTTTCATTACAACCTATCTCAAACTTCTCTGTTGGATCAGCTTCCCCCTGAGCAGGAAATATTCAAACAATCTGCATAAACATGACAACTACAGAAAAGATTGTTCAGAGTTCTCTTGACTACATTTCAACACCAAATGTTCACTTTGAATGTTTTTTCACCTCTGTTACATTACACATTAATGTCTGATATTGAAAAATATGATGAGCAAACTATGCTGTGCTGCCAATTTTTATTTTGCATTCCCATTTTTGAACACAGTTTTTGAAGTTTTATCTTCTTACCCCAACTGAAGATAAATTCCTTAACTGGGGAAATGCAAATTCAATTGTAACTTTTGTTGAATTAAGGAAAAAACAGGAACATGCATTCTTAAGCATTCTCATACAAATGTGAACCGTAAGACTGATTTCCTGGCTCAGTTAAAGGCTCCAAGCAATGCTGAAGGCTGATTATATGCTGAGGTCAGAAGGAGCAAATGGGTTTAGCTGCTTTATTAATAGCAATCAAGCCTCTTTAGGAAAAGGTTCAGTGAAGTTTTGAAAATTCTTCACTTAAAGATGGGAAGTCAGACTCATGGAAAACTCAGATTCAGAGCCTGCTCTTTATTATACTGGGTATACCTCAGAACGTGCAGCTGCCTTATTTATTTTTTTAAGCATTTCAAGAAGTTGGGGTCTAATTCTTGCACAGCTCCCTTCAGTAATTTTGAAAATGCCAAGCAGATTGTAAGGTTCTGAAGCAGAAAGCCTATGTGGTAGGTAATATTATAGAGCAAGGTCTATTACATGAGACTGTTCAGAGTCATGTGATAAATCCTGCAACAGTGACAGCAAGTGGGAAACCAGACTCGTATTCAGCTAGCTCAACACTTTCTCTTATAGAGGATGCTAATAGAGCTTCTGCACATTTGCATTTCCCAGCATTTTAAAAAACAAAATTCAAGGTTCCCAAGGTAGCAAGCTAACTCACCAGTGAAGAGATTGGCATAAGTCACATGGAAAGGCCTTTCACTCTAACAGAAGCTTTCAAGGATCAAGAAAGCAACATCGGGGCATTCGCTATAAGCTGAAGTGGGCTCAGCAAGATCTTTCAAAAACCGCTGCTCAGAAGTCACAAAAGGAATATAGTCTTTCCCTGCACAGCTCAAAACCAGTCAGCTTTCTTCACATTCAGCATAGAGAGACTCTATCCAACCACTGTTACCTTGACTTTGGACGTCCCAATCTAACCAACGCAGTCACAGACCTCTCCCCTCAGCAAAAGCAAGGTGTCAGTGAGGCGTGATGTGCAATAACTCAAAGCAAACCAGTGCTGCCTTCTTTAAGGGATCAGAGGTGCTAGTGAATGACTCATTTTTTGTTATCTCCTGCTTTATTTCACACATTTCTTAGAAGAAAGGAGACATGCTTCCTAGTGAATGAGCAGACCAGGAAGGGAGCTGCAGCATCTCAGCAGCAAAAGCCTGCAGCTCAGCACCTGACAGCAGCTGCCACAACAGGCTTAGAAACACGATTAGAGATGCCTTCTACCAGTGCAGCAAACAAGGTTGGTTGTGAAAGTATCCTTTTGAAGCTTTTATATACTGGGGGATTGGTGAGTTCTCGTTACTTCGTGCACTAAGCTAATGCTAAATGGGCACAACACAGAACAGCACTTCACACAGCAGACCCGCAGACCAGGGGCAGAGCAATGTCACTTTACCTGAGCTCAGCATGGGGCTGGTGAAGTCTACTCCAGTCCTGTCAGCCGACCCCGACAGGGATCAGAGTTAGCTCCAGAGCTAGGAGTCACATGTACAGTACCACAGCTCTACTTAAGGCTGCAATTTAACCTTCTTAGCCTGTCCGAAAGAAATCACGCAGTGCTGGGTGTCAAATACAGGTAGGTTTTAAAATGCCCTTGTTATCAGTTCTCATAGAACGTGTCCATCCCTTGTGCTGAAGAGAACTAAATGAACATTTCAGCTTCCTTTAGCTTTGTCAGGGAAAAGACAAGCAATCTGAAGAGCTGGTTTTGGCTTTAAGAAAGTGTTTAAATAGAAGCAAGTATCACTTTCCATATTGTACTCAGAGGCCAATATTTCAGCTACAGGCATCTGATCAAATTCCTAGGGTGTACTTGGTGTTCACCAAAGGGCATATATAAACAATAAGGTATGAGAGGTCTAACTGCACACAGCTAGGAAATTAAAACATTCCCTTGAATGGCGCTCCTAAAATATGCATAGGTATATACATAAAACATGGGAACAGCCAGTGGAATTCAGAAATTCTTTCGGTGGAACAAAACGCAACAGAGTTTTTCCCAAAGAGGGACACTGTAGAGTGAGAAGTTAAGGTTTATCTGTCTAGAGCTTATTTCACTGCAGAAATACTAACATCACTTACTTCCCTGAAGGCTGTCTTTCTCTCTTTTCCAATACAGATTGAAGAGGACCTCTTTCCTACCATGCTTCATCCTGCTTACCTTCTGTCTGAACCTCTGCTGTCATCTCCGTACAACAAATTGGATTCCAGTTTTCCTCCTTCTCTCAGGGATATGGTACTTACAATTTTTGATTTGTGTGAGCACAGCATGGGTTTGTTCCACTCGAGTAGCTGACCCATGCAAACCTGTTTAGAAACAGGTACTGCCACTGCACAGTGCTTTTACTGAGAAAGAAAAAGTTGTGTCTCTCAGTGCAGCAGGGAAGCAAGCTCGGGCTGTGATGTGGTCCACTACGCAGCTTGTGAGCTCTGCTCACACTCTCCAGTAGGTCAGCCAGTCCAAGGTAAGATCACTACTGCATTTAGACCAGAGACACCTCTAATTATGATCAAATCATTTTTGCAGTGAGAACAAGTGCTCGTAAGGTATCAGAACTGAGCTGACTGACACACTCCAGTACCTTAGGGGAGGAACTCTGGTGGAGTTAGCATCTCAGTTAAGAGAAGTGAGAACTATTTCAGATAAATTTCATGAGCACAAGGCCCCCATCCTGCTTCTCTACTCATCAGAAGAGAGGTTATTTCCTTTTCTCTCTTCTTCCCCAACCAAACTGCAAGAGACATGTTTTGTAAGCAGCTCTTGATTTATTGTGCTTAACAGATTCTCCTAATCGGAACATGAATTTTTAGGCCCGTAAGTGATACGGAGGATGAGGAGGGAAAACACGTCCGCATTTTCTGAAGGGAAGAGTAGTATATAGGTAGAAGACTTAAAGGGAAGGACTGCTAGCAGTACTATTAGTTAGCCATACAGTATCAAGGTTAGCAGTCTGCCCTCCAGCTCCATAGGAAAGCATGAATTACTGGTGTCCTACTGTAACACAGCCTTCTGGTGAAATGCTTTCACAGAGGAATTACGTGGGAAGCTGTATAGTACAAGCACTGTGTTTTCTGAAAAGGTTTGAAACCCCAGCAGTAGCCTCCATACCTCTGGCAGAGGCATTTAAAGCAATCACGAAAGAAAGGCAGCAGCCTCCAAGTTCACACATCCTTCTGTTTTCTGTGCTGAGGTCATGGTTTTGATTTTTAAAGTTTTGCTTTACACAAATCCTTTTCTGCATTAGACCCATGACAATTGCCCATTTCTCTACCCCAAGCAATTAGCACCACTACTGCCAGTGGGGCATTGTTGCCCATAGCATGGTGGAGCCAATTATCTTCAGCTATAAAATGGGTTTGCACAAACATACCATTGTACATCCTTTGTCACCTGCCCCACACTGGATTTCAGTTGCTTTTAAAGACATCCTAGCCCTTTTTTTCTGAGCTATCAAGCAGCACATGGATGCATTTGGTTTTGTTCAACTCTGTTAGTTCTTGCACGCTCAGAAAGCTTTAGTTTCACACCTTCTCTTTCACTGATACTGCTTGAAGTGACATATCATGAGGGTTTTCATAGAAGAGCAGCAGCTGTATGCTGAAGAGGTTTATTCTAATCAGGCAGCAGTGTCTTTTATAAATTCAAAAATCCCCACACATTCTAATTTAAACCATTAGCATGGCCTGTGGTTAGATGACATTATGTTGCTAATGGATCCACTGTGGAATATGACACCAGTTGTGCTGTCCACTGGGATTTACAGGCATATAATACACATGTTTATTTCAACTCTAAAAGGCTGTACTAATGGCTTCAGCACTTTTGTGTTAAGTAATCGACATTCTCCCCCTTTGGCAGTGAATGCATATGTAATGCAATCCATGTTTTCCTGGGATAATTGGTCTTTCTTTCCTCAGTCAGAGGTACAATGAAATTCCAGACTAGATGTGTGTTAGAGACAAGTTAGGTTTGCCTGTAGGCTGTCTCTGTTTTCTTTGGTTTTCTTTTAAAAGTCTTCTAGGTATTTTCAAAGTGGTTGTGCTTTTTACTGCTCATCTCCTCCCTTCCTACTGTTTTGCTTCAGGCTTGTGTTCATCAGGACTAAAATGAAAACTAACGCACTAAGATTTTTGTGAAGATGCAGCTGCTTCTGTAGCCCAACACTGATCTAGGAGAGGCAATTCCAGTGGCACTGCCAGCATCTGAAATAGGCTGAACTGTCAATGGGACAGATGCAATTGCTTAGTGAAAGGTGCTATCAATGAGTAATTATGCTATGCGGTCTTCCCTCTAATGTAAAGTTTGCTTATCTGTAAAGCGTGAAAGTGTTTCCTTTGGTTATCGGTATTCCAGCACCCAATTTTAAATCTGCATTAACAGAGGATGCTTGTCACTAAACCAACTCCTATCATCTCAAAAAATGCTAGTACACGAGGGACAAGCAAAAGCAGGTAACCTTCTAGATACCACATTCAGTATTAGGTGGTCTAGTGAACAGAACACGCTGTGGTAGCGGCAATTAGAGTTTGAATGTGCAAGAACTGATCAGCTGAGAAATTATCAACATAGTCATGACAGAAGATCTTTTACTTTCTTACTGGTTATATTTATTGTATTACAAGTATGCAATGCTGTGGCTGCTGGATTGGCTTCCGGGTAGTTTTGACCCCATTGCATAGGATCATGACGCATTCTCATCTGCCACACTACCTGAATGAAAGAACCCCAAAGGGTGTATCCAAGTCTGAAACAGATCCAGAGAGTCATGGGCTTACTCCTAGCAGTCAGCTATAACAAATGAGTCACTAACCAAACCTCCAATGGGTAGCAGCTAGTGAGAGAAGCAGATTCTGGAGGAGAAAAACTCCCTTGTGGTGTTCACTTTTTCCTTTGTAATCTTTCCAAGTGGATCATGGTTCTGTTTGGATCACAAATAGCACTGAACCAATAAAGCACTTTGCTGTGCTGTTAAGTTACCCTTCATGTGGTTGGGCACTGTGCTTAGAGTGAAATCCAGACACACCGAAGTTTGTCTGTTTGGATGAGGAAGTTCTTTACAAACACAGATTTCAACCGCCTACATTGAAAACAGGCTAGAAGGTCTAAAGCTTTGTAAGAGGCTCAAGTTATCAGAAAACTGAGTGGAATGCTCACCTTCCTCTTTCCTTCCCTATATTGCATGAGTTCAGGTTGACCCCACTGCTTTGGTAGAGAACGTGATGATCAGCGTGCGCTGTTTCAGACACATACTAAAATTCAGAGGGAGAGCAAGTGAAAGTCTGACCTTTAATTTAATAGGTTTTTTACCATGGCTCTCCCCTGGACCTGACTTCCACTCTGTTTCGGAACCAAAGCACAAACAGAGCTAAATTCAGGAGGAAAAGACTTAGCTTCAGCTGAACAATACTAGATGCTATACTAAAGGAAAAGCATTCCTTATTCTGCCTAAGGAACTTAAACAACATAGCAAAGCATAATCCTGCAGACATATGGAACAGTATATATTTCACAAGGGTCTGAAAATAAAAAAGAGAAAAAGTAAATCAGTTCTCTCCAATTTATAAGCATGCCACATGCAGAAGGTTAAAGCAAAGAAAAAAAAAATCTAGAAAACTTCCCCAGGGTGCACTGATATTCCATTTTAAAAAAAAAACCTACACAAGGAAAAAGCTCTTTCAAATGCCTCCTTGTGCAATAGGAACTTTCTTAAAAGTGTTCCATGTCACAGTAAACTGCATATTGCTGAGTGTTTGGGATTTGCATATTCCTGGTCTGCCACTGCAGCATGTATGCCTACCAGGCAGCTAGTGTCTGAAAGTCACCAAGTGACTATTAAATTTCACAAAGGAGGTACGAATGTAATGCTATACTACTATTAATTAGATTTCAACCAAGATAACGATTACCAGGGATTTGTCAGATTTGTAAAATTGTAACTAGTATAATTTCAGTGTTACCTAGGGACCAGAGATAGACATCTCACATTACATTCAGGTTAACTAAACATAATTTATAAAAAGGTAAACCCTCAGTACAAAATTAAATAATTTCAATCAAAACCACACAATCTGATCAAATGCATGGGGAGGCTGCTCCTTCTAGCTTGCATTTAATGAGAGATTTCTAAATTGCATGGCTTTTTAGTAGGTGATGATGTGTCCAATTTAAAGTTCTCACATTTTATTTTTCTCTCTCAAGTACAAAGAAGTTGCCACCTGCTTTGGAAGTGTCCAGCTGCCCAATCTGTGAGGACAGCATCATTATTAAATTGTCTTCTGCCTCTTGCTGGCACTGGACCTGATGCACTACAGTGCACATTACTTCTTCAAAAGCGCTCAATAATCTGAGTACCCACTCTGGACAGGCAAGTGTAAAATGGCATCACTTCACAGACTTAAGTTAAAACCATTCATTAGCTAGCCCAACAGCTGTAAACAATATTCCCGGTCCTCTTTGGATCAGGTACATGCTGACAAGGTGTCATTATAAAAGTGAAACACCTACAATCCACAATCTTACAACAAAAACTATCTTATATCCAGAGTCCTCCAGCAATTTACAAGAACAATAAAAGCAGAATGTAAATGATTCTAAACTTCCACCTGAATTAGGATGCCTCTATGAAGCAGATCTGCTTACTTGCTGTACATGTACATGTGCTCTCCAAGATTTTAAGTGACCGGAAACTGTGATGCAAGACAAAATAATGCACCATTAACACCTAAATATCTTGATAACACAACTATTGTAGTACTATAGCTAATAGGAACCTGAGATTTTTATACTTTCTACTTAGCACTGAAAAACCCCCATGACTTATCTTTAGGTATCTCCACGGTAATTCCTACACCATTAGTTATTCACATATTGCCTACTATCTATACATGCACCTATTATGATATGTGTGGGTTTAGAAGTAATATGTATTAAATTTCCTAACACATCTCCTTCAATAGATACAAGAATCATGCAGAGAGAAAACTAGTGTGGGGGTTCCCCCCCCCTCCTTTTTATATTATCATTATTTTAATTTTTAAACCAAAAGAAATAACCAGCACTAGAAAAGTACATAGCTTTAATCAAAGCCATTCAAGAAATGAGGTGGAAGATTATAACACTAAAAAGCATGTGCCAGCAGTTGGAATGGCATATGGAAAAAAAAATGCAGACTACATTCATAACCAGGATGGAGTAAAAAAAAATCTTTTGAGAGTTATTTTTGTTGCATATTCATGCCCCAATAAATTGCTTTAATTGGCTAAAAGAATGAGGAGGCAACCAAGAATGAATGTGTTGTGCTGAGTATGCACACCTTAAGAATATCACTAATGTTTCAAAAACTGCATTCTGGTAGAAACCCACACCTACCCAAACACCTTTTTTCCTCTGTGTATTATTCAGACAGTCACTGCTGACAGGACTGAGGAACTGCATATGAAAGTTAAAGCTGCTTTGCAACACAGCTGTCTGTTAAGATGCCCATGACAATTCTTCCCCCTTACCTCCCTCTCCCCTTCCATGAATAACCATACGTAAAAACCCTAAAAGATTAAACCCCCATTTTCTCCTTAAGATAAATGTATGTACGCTGCTGTGGAAACAGACAAGGGATGTTTGAGAACATGAATATCAAATAAAGCCCAAGGCATCAGTTCATTATCCCACAAAGCCCTACTGACAGAGACCACCTTGGGGCATCTCAAAACTTCAGAACCCAAGTATTATATGTACACCTAAAATGGGTTACATTAATTTGCAGCTTTTCTTAAAAAGGTTGCCAGGAGGAGAGTCAACACTTTCTACAAATGCATAAAAAGGAAGATGAAGATCTTGAAGATGCAAGGACATTAGATGCTCCTATCTTTAAGTGTCCACCTGCTTTCAAAATTTAAGTGCTAAATATTTGACAAATTCGAATTCCTTTATGGATTTTAAGTTAAACTCTGGCCCTTACCCTTCCACATTGCTAGTTTTGAACACGCACTTAAGGGAATAGTGACCTTGCTATTTGATCACGATGAATCTACATATTACTTTAGAGAAGAGTATCTGCTTCTCAACTTGATAGAACTCAGCACTAGTTTTCTTAGCCTGTTCAGATTATAATTCTCATTTTGCCCTTCTACTTCATGGGCAAACAACACTTACAATGAGAGCAGTAGTTCTGAGTTAGGACTAGACCTTGTGGACATTGGAGGGAATGGAGAGCAAGGGAGAAAGCTGACCCTTTTTTCAGGTTGTACTACATGCTAGTCCTAGGGATTTCCCTTCGTTCTTTTAATTATAGACTTTACTGACAAGCCACGTGTGGTTTTGAGCACTTGTTGATGAGTTCAGATTAGATGGGGACATGGCTATTTCCCTTTGGTAATGTAGTGAATAGAGAAGTAACAAGCTAGCCCAAGAAGCAATTTGCACCCAAACTTCCTCCTAATTACCATTCTCATTTAAAAACAATAAAAGGTGATTTCCCCTGACAAATGAAACAGTTTGTTGATATCCCTTTGAAGATCAATTTAAATTAAATTCACTGTATAATTCTAAATAACCCTAAATACACATGCACATAATTTACTTAACCATCAAGAGATTCAAGAAGCTCGCACTTGGTCGTCGTCTTGTAGCAGTTCAAAGCAGTACTTTTATTCCCCAGGATGAGTACCGAGTAGCAGCCAGCAGTCCTCCTTTCCTCTCAATACTTTTACTCTTCCTCCTATTACTTGTTCCTTTGCAGACACCTGGAATGCAGCCCTGGCCCAATGAAAAAAGCCAAAACACATGGCTTGGGCATTTTACACCCCAGGCTCTCCGCAGGTTCCTCTGGAGGGATAGTGGTGAACAAAAGAGATTAGAGTTAAGGCAATCAAAACACTCCGAGGGCAGAACAGACCCGGCTTTTGCAAAACATACCATCACTGGCAGGATCACTGACAAGATGATCTGCAAATGTTTATCTGGTTGTCTTCTCTGCTGGACAGTCTTCTAGTTTTAGCTTCCATTAACCCTATAAGTTATACTGATGCTACAAGAAGCTCTCAGACTGCATCAAGTTTCCCTGCTACGACCTCATTTAACATTTGAATTAACAATCTGGAGAATATTTCTGGAGAGGAAGAAACCAAATCTGCAAAAGCCATGAACTTTCTTTTAGTGTAATCAGAACCAAGAAAAAGCTGCAAACAGCCTAAGAGAACAGCACTTGTAATTAAAAACAAAATTATGCACAAAGGCAGAGATCAGCTGAACTCATTCATTGTAGCAAGGTCTAAATAATCAGTGCAGGCAAATAACCTGGCCATCATTACCAACAGGTTGAGCTATGGTTCAAAATGTTTTACAATGCAGGTGAAGCAGCCCAGGAGAACTGCCAGAGCCAAGCACTGCAGCTCAGCTGAAGGCAGCAGTTCTGAAGTCATACCTGCCCATCACAGGCACACTAAATTTGAAAACACGCTATTGACCCCCCACTAAAGGCTGCAAGAGTATGGGCTTGGACACATTTGTGAGCAACATGTGTCTAACCGCATCTGTGATTATCAACAAACACATCCCTAATTCTCACAAAATTCAAAGAGAAATAAATCAAGTCATAACTTATTTGGCTCTTTTGAAAGTTGCAGCTGTTAAAGCGTCTTAAGTAACAGTGGGTCACAGGCAATAGAGCATTCTTACTAAAAAAAGCATCAAATGCCACATCCATCCTTCTCATATTCAGTTGCTTTGAAGTTAACCGGTGATCATCAGTCTTCAGTCTTGCCCACTTGCTTTGTGTGTGCAAACTGAGTGTACACATAAGTCGCATCCTGGATACTGGGCAATGGTAGGGACAGAAGTCTCTGGTGCTGCAGACCATTACCTACCTTGAGCAACTCATCTGTGGCTGTGATATTTTGAAGAACAGTCTCCTTATACATATGTACTTCCACAAAGAATCCTGAAAATCCAATCATTTGGCACCCAGATCTGCCCCTGCAGTTCTCTATGGCAGTAGCACAGTACAGAGGTTTGTTTGTAATACCTGTCCTATTTCAGCAAGCCTTGTGAATGCCTTTATCTCCCCATTTCCCTTTAACCAAAGTATTAAGAGGTATTAACAGGTTACAGGCTATTGTTCTTTGAAAACTAAAATATGAATGCATTGTTTGGACAAGCAAGTAAACACCACATTCACACTAAGATGTAAATCCACTAACATCACCGGAAACACAGAAAGAGAAATTCTGAACCCACGTGGTTTGGGTCATCATCTACCAAACACACTGTACAGTACAATATTCCTCTAAACAAAGAAGCTGAGTCTTCCTTGAAATCTGTTACAAGGAGCAAGTAACAACCTCAAATTATGACCTAAATAGGCATGTTATATTTCAAGAATCAATAAGTTACTGTCTTAATATTATGTCTGGAAATAATTCCAATATTTTACAAAATAATTAAATTCATTGCTTGCCTAGGTTTTAAAAGCTGGGCTGGGAAAAAGTGTGAAGATGGGTAATGAAATGTGTGTAGTTATTATTGAACTTGGAGGATTTCTGGTCCTAGCTAAATTTGCAGAACCCACAGTCAAATAAATGAGAACGAAGTCAGGCACACTGAATGTTAAAAAGGATATGTACAATGTTCTTGAAAACGTCAGAAGAGCCATGTACCTGGCTCTGAACACAGTACCACATTAATCAGTATTACCCTGGCATACAACAGGCTATCCCATTCCCTTGTATCTCAAAACCTTTAGTGTTCAGTGGCAACAGAGCGCAGCGGAAGTTCAGCAACTAGTACTGCTACTACTACTTGAATCACCAGGGAGAAAAAATTATCTTTAGTGGAAGCATCAACTGGCATTTTATTTCCCATGTGCATATCCCAGAGGAGAAGCCCACCAGGACCAAAGAATGAAAATTCACAGATTCATACTCCTATTTTTATAGAAGACCTGTCTTTAGTTTGCAAGATATGTTAGTGACTTTTGGCTACCAAACGTTAGCAGGTAGGAGTATATAAATGAGACAGCCATATAACAGGGCCTCGACAATAAAACTAAGAATTTCAATCATAAATTTTAAAAAGTATTTATTTTAAATAAGATTCCAAGTTGACAAGCCAATGAATTATCATAGCATATTTTTAATCTGTCCTGTTATTACATCCTCCCACAGAAAGTGTTATTTTCTTCCTTCAGACTTCAAAATCAGCAGAAATTGCAGAGTTGCCCCACTTCAAGGCAAAGCAAAAGACTCAGATCTTAAAATTTCTCTGCGCTGCCTGGAAGAAATCTGTTGGAGAAGGTAGACACACAAAGAACTGTGCCAGGCAGTGGGCAGGAACTGAACCACCCTTCTCACACATGGCGTCTCAGTTTCTCATCACCAGAGAGTTTTGAGGGACTCCAGAACACAGAAGTTTTAGAAGAGCTCAGCTCCCAGCCAGCCACTGCTACGAAGTCTCCAGTACAGACTACCTAATAACATACCTGCTAAGTGCTCAAGTTGAGATCCAAGTCAGCCTAGGACCACCTAACACAGCCACGGAAAGCAAGGCAAACCCTTTCAGACTCCAGGAGGCTGAACTACCCTGTGGAAGTGTCCACTATAAAGAGAATCAGGGGCCCTTCAGCCATGAATTAGGCAGTTACTTGAGGAGCACTCCTTACAAGCCAGGGCTCTTGCTTCAGAGCTCATCTTTGCATTTGTATACTACTGTTTCCAGAGGTAGCCCTGGCTAAACTGTATAGCTTGGTTGGCAGAGCATGAGATTTTTGATCCCAAAATTAGATTAGAACCCAACTGAATATATACCAACAGCCAAACAAATTTGGATGCAATTATTTCTTCACAGGGCAGGAACTGTTTCAGCTGAAATGCTGGTTTGGACCAGACAGCCAAAGAAATAAGTGCTTGACCCCATGCAAGTCAAAAGGATATGCAGGCTGACCAGCTGCCTACATTTTCCCACCCTGATACCAACGGTTAACATTTGCAAAGTCTATTACAAGTTATCACAACGCTCTCTCTTTGTACTGTTTTGCAGAGAACACCAAGCTGAGTGGTGCAGTTGACATGCCTGAGGGATGGGATGCCACCCAGAGGGACCTGCACAAGCCCAAGAAGTGGGCCCATGTGAACCTCATGAGGTTCAACAAGGCCAAGTGCAAGGTCCTGCACCTGGGTGGGGGCAACCCCCAGTATCAATACAGGCTGGGGGATGAAGGGATTGAGAGCAGCCCTGTGGAGAAGGACTTGGGGGTACTGGTGGGTGAAAAGCTGGACACGAGCCGGCAATGTGCACTCACAGCCCAGAAAGCCAACTGTGTCCTGGGCTGCGTCAAAAGCAGCGTGGCCAGCAGGTCGAGGGAGGTGATTCTGCCCCTCTGCTCTGCTCTGGTGAGACCCCACCTGGAGTACTGCGTTCAGCTCTGGGGCCCCCCAACATAAGAAAGACATGGACCTGTCCGAGCGGGTCCAGAGGAGGGCCACAGAAATGGTCAGAGGGCTGGAACACCTCTCCTGTGAGGACAGGCTGAGAGAGTTGGGGTTGTTCAGCCTGGAGAAGAGAAGGCTCCAGGGAGACATTATTGCAGCCTTATAATACTTAAAGAGGGCTTATAAGAAAGATGGCGACAGACTTTTTAGTAGGGCCTGTTGCAATAGGACAAGGGGTAATGGTTTTAAATTAAAAGAGGGTAGATTCAGACTAGATGTATGGAAGAAATTCTTTTATGATGAGGGTGGTGAAACACTGGGACAGGTTGCCCAGAGAGGTGGTAGATGCCCCATCCCTGGAAACATTCAAGGTCAGATTGAATGGGGCTCTGAGCAGCCAGATCTAGTTGCAGATGTCCCGGCCCATTGCAGGGGGGTTGGACTAGATGACCTTTAACGGTCCCTTCCAACCCAAACTATTCCTCCCAACCCAAACTACTCTATGGTTCTATGATACTCTACACCACAAAGTGCATGGGCTGTTGCTTAAGACGGGCCTTTGCTCTGACTGGATATGGCTGTTCGTCAATTAATGGTCTCTTCACCACTGTCCAAGTTCTCAAGCAAGCCATTAATGAGCCTTAAGATTTGTTAGCAGTTAAGTTCACAGAAAAAAGCTTGAGAACTTGCCACACCTTTTCAGAAACCTGGATGTTGTCAATAATTCTAGGGGGTTTTGAAGTAACATTTGATTCTGGGTAAAACCAGTAGGACATGGAGCTTTTAAGCCCAGAAATAATAAGAAGTAAATTTACACTCCTCTCTTTCTCTCCTCACTTGGAAGTGTCTCAAAGGACATTAATTACACTCTCCAAAGATTCACAAGCTTGGAGAGTTTGCTGGCAAGGCATATTTTCCCAGCACCTCACTGCTATAGATTAAAGCAAAGCAAAGCATGAAGAGAAGTACAAACACAGGATACTGAATCTCTGATGCTTTAAAGTTGGTAATGTATGAGGTAACCTTCTTATCCTGCCCAACACACGTACACTGAAAATGCTTAGAAATGGTACCATGCAGCTGTCACAGTTTCAGACACACAGAAACTCAACATTTGCCATGACATAACATACAGTTACCATGGATATTTCCCTGTTCTTAGCATACTGGGAAGAAAAAAGGAAAGACAAAAGAGCAAAAATCTCCATTATCCAATGCACAGTAACCTTGAGCAAGTGTTGACTCTGCAGTGACAGCCAGCATGCTGGCTAACAGAAAAATGAACTTTGTTTTGCCAAAATTATTGCAGATGAATAATCTATGCACTGTATAAGACTAGGATTGCTTTGCTACATGCCACACAAGGATGGTCACAGGGCAATCAATACCCAAAGGATCGTGTGCACCACTAATAAGCAGGGGAGAGTGAAAGTTGGTTTGAGACCAAGACCCTTCCTGACAGCAATAATTCAGAATCAGTCTTCGGTTTAGGATAAATTAACTACCAGAAGAGGTACAAAGAAGGGCTACTGGCATAAAGGAAAGGGGGTGGGGCTTAAGATGAGCATTGCTCCTAAAAAGAACCAAACATTTCATGTCTTCTTTAGCTTACCCCCAGGGGAGCATCCTGAGGAGAAAAAAGATATTAAATCCAAAAAAATGGTGGCCCGAACCCACGCATGTATTAGACCAGCTGTGAATTAGCAAATATTGGAGATGACAAGAAATTCCAAGGGGACAACAGGGGAGTTGTGAAGCTTTCCAGTTGGACCAGCAGATAAAAGAAGGAGCTAACATTTCTTATGTCACAACCTGGAAAATTCACAGCTGGGCTTGTACGAATTCGCCTGCTATTATTGTAGGAATTATGCTCTGTGTTCTGGTCACACAAAGACACCTCAAGGCACTGCTGCCCCCTTGTAAACTGAGCCAGAAAACTTCAAGCTAGTTCACTGTTCAGAGATCGTATCATTTAAAAAACAACCAACAAACCAAACCAAACAAAAAAAAACCCAAACCACAACAAACAAAAAAAGCCAAAAAACTTGACCAAAACTAATTTACATCAAATTCACTTAGAACAGGAGAGATTCTAGTCAACTGAAACTGTATTTTCAAATGAACAAGCAATTAATCAAAAAGAAAAGAAAATGTACTCACAGTGTGTTTTCTGCAGGGGTGGGGCGGGCTGGCGGGGGGTGGTAGGGAATAAAATAAGCCAAGTTGAACTCATTTGGCTGGAGGTAGCTGCTATAGCCTGGCATTTCCCAATTTCTCACCTGCCTTTCTTACCGGAAGGATTCAAACTGGAGCTGTAGAGTACATATTGTGCCACAAGCACCCAATCACAGCTCTGCCTAGAGGACAGCCAAATTCTCCAGAGAATCTTTAAAGTCTTTTGCATTTATAGTCAAATACATGCCATCTGTATATGAGCAAGTGACAGTTAGGACATGTCAACATGTAACCCTGCCTGCTGCAGCGGTTTCCCTGGGTGTCACTCCTCTGCATTAACCTTACGGTGTGCTGCTCTACCCTGCCATGCTGAGATGCTTTGATCCAGCAGGGGATTCTCCAAGGGATAGATACCTCTTGTGGCCTACCAGAGTGTCAAAGCAAGGCTTAAAATCTTTTTTTTATTAAAGTGGAAACCTGAGATCAGAAGATGATATTAAAACAAAATCTAAATTTAGCCAAAAACAATTCTGAAAGAAGTTCTCAGTGGCACTTTTCTTCCACACCATTAAACAAAAATAGACAAAAATGGCACTGAATCATTAGAATGGCTGTTGATTTGGAAACCCAAACTGTGAGCCAGTTGTCCTGGTGACTTGGGGAGGAAGGGGAAGGGGGGAAGGTGCTTGTCTTTTAAAATATCTTTCTCACACTGTCTGTTCTGTAAAAGGTACAGTCCGATTACAGTAGTAGTCCATTTGTTTGGGCACAGCAATTTTCCAAGACTGCTCTCCACTCTTGGTCAAATCAGACAAAGACTCCCATAGGTGAAGGAATCTGCCTTTCTGATATCAAAGCTGCTAATAGCTTCAGAACCGAAACCCCCTAGCAGCAAGTTTTGGACTTATTCTAAAATACATACAGCATATCCATCCACACAGTATCCTGCTGTAATTATTCCCAGCCTATCAGGTGAGATAAGACAATACTGAGTGAACTGTGGCACAGAAAAATATTGGCACCTGCCCCGTCTCACAGAACTCAACAGTAGAAGAGGAAATCATTGCTTGTATTCCAAGCTAGCGCTCTAGCACTACACCAGCCTGCCTCTCCTTGACAGTTTTCAAAACAGTGTTATATTAAAAAATAAAAGATGAGCTTTGAGGGCATCTATGTGTATCTTTCACACCTAGCAGCAGTAGCTAAACATAACTTTAAATATGAATCCAAACAGTTGCCTTGACAGTGCTTGCAATAACAGAAAGCGGAATTAACCAAGCCAAAACCCTGAGACAGTGGCATGGTAGGACCAGGACCCCATATGGAGCAGGACAACCTGTCTTCCCTAGTTTTGTCTCTAGGTTCATCAGGGTCTCCAGGGTGTACTGACCACTACTCATGCACATCCTGCATATTCCACAAGCATAATTATTCCCACTAGACCCAGCTTGTTTCTCAAACAAAGACTTAGTAGCAAATTTCTGTAAAGAAGTTGTGCGTTACCGTTCTCTCTTTACTCTTGCAAGACATACTACTATGGTATCTGTACTAGTTGATCACTATGAAGTGTTGTCGTAAATTATTTAAAGAACAATTGTCCAAATAAATGAGTGAGGTACTGCCTATTTGTGAATGCACATTTGCTTGCTAATTTGTAATAACTAGTCTCCCACAGAAGGCTTCAAGGCCATTACTGTGAGTTAGTGTAGTCCTACAATATGTTATATTGTTTTGGTTTACCATATGCCTGACAAATACAATAAAAATCAGATTTTTTTTTTTATATATTTCATACTTCCAAGCAAATCCTGGGCAGGTATCCAGCCACATAAGAAACACCAGAGTATTTCAAGACACACAAACTACATTAAAAAGAACTGTTTTGGACAGCAACCCCTGCCATTACAAGGGAAAAAGAATCAAATCACCAAAGCTGTAAACAACTAGTCAAAATAGGGGCTTCAGCAGACTAATTAGGGAAGCGCATTAAAGGTTCTAACGGTCAGAGTCACTTGGAGTTAATGAAAGATTTTCCTAGTACAAAATATGTAATATTGTATTGCATTACTCAAGTATCATCATGTAATCGCCAATATTAGACAAGCCTATACCCACATCCTCCAGGCGATACCATCTAGAAGTTGCCAGCTGCTGTGGAATTACCAAAAGCTCTTATACACCATAAAGATGAAATGCCTCAGAGAACATAAGAGTGTCACATTCGTGAAGACAGCAATGTTGGTATGCCCCAACTGTTCCCTCATTTTTTGTTTATTAAGCATAACAACTTGTAAGAATAAACAGTGATGTAAATCCAGTTTTCCCGTATCTCAGGAGACTGCATCATCATTAAACAATAGTATACCTCTAGGCATAAGAAGATGTGACAGAATGCTCTCAGTCTTTATTCCTGAAATTGTGCTATTTCACATGGCATAATATGAACCTAATTATCAACTAAAACAAATAGCATACCTGCATTTCTGGAACCAATTTCTCAAGCAGAGGGGTCACTGCATTCCAGATTCTGTTGTCAAAGAACCTTGAAGTATGAAAAAATATAAACAGTCCATGAAGCACAGCTAAGAAGCCAGGTTTCACCCATCTTAGGTGGTACTCTGAAAGATAGTCCTGCCCTTACTTGCACTCCACTCAATACTTACTCATTCACAAGAAATGAAAGAGCTTCAACAAAAGCCATTAAGAACATCCTAGAATATCTTATACACAGCCGAATAGTTGCAAGACCTGGGAAATAGTTGCTTTCAAAATCTCTCAGACAGATGAGGGATTTGAATGTGTCTCACATGCTGGATAATCGGAAAGAAAAAAATATGCAAGCGGCTGAGCTAGCAGGTAAACACAGTTAGCCACAGAATCATACCTTAGCTACCTAGCAGTCAAAAGTTAAGTAATTTAGCACTGGGTATCATACCACACAAACCTTCTGTCTATATTCAAGTTAATATGTCTAAAAAAACTTCTTGTTTTTACTGAAAAATAAAAATCCAGTTCTTCAGGTAAATCTTTAAAGAAGCTCCTGGATAATTAAGTCCCATTTTAAGAAGTGTCTTGGACAAATAAAGCCATGTTTGGAACGTAAGTTTAATACTGATTTCTTTGGGTTTTCCAAGGATAACTAAAATAAACTTTGTAATCACAGTCTACCTGCTTTTGAAATACCTGCTCCCACTTCCCAGCCCACTGGCTCTTGTCTATTTATACTTTTAAGCCTTTAGGGCAGGGACTGCTGCTGACTGGAATGATGGAGTCCTGAACTCAGCTGGGCCTGCAGGCATTCCTTTCATGCAGACCATAATATATTTATAAAAAGGAAAAAGGCTATGTTCTTTAGCAGCTACACCAAGTTTGAATAAGCAGCCACCTATTTCTGGCAGTAAATACACAAGAGAACAAGCAATACTGTCTTTGATCTATGCTCACCTAACAAAAAAGGATTGTTTTGACAGGTAATTTCTAATCAAGACGATAAACTGGACAGTGCATTGCAGCTAATACTGGTGAACAACATTTTATTAAATTCATATACTGGTGAATTGTCAGCAGTCATTTTAGTCTGCATGTAGTGCAGCTTTCAGCATTATTGATCATGAATTTTTAATATAATGCTTGGAAACATTCACTGGCATTTCAAGAACACCATATGACTGATTTAGAACTTAGCTGCCCCCCAGAGACAAGTCCTTATTGTCTGGTATCATCCTCTTCTCCTTTTTCAGCTCAGCTGGTTACTGCATAAAAAGTTGCTTGAAATTTAAGTTTACTCAGAATCCATAGGCCGTGCTGGCGTTTATGCTATTGCCCATTACTGAAACTCTGCATTGCTCAACAGCTTTCTATTACTCTATAGATTTATTTAACTTTTAGCTCATTTGATGCTGTTATGCTGGGCTCCCTTTTCCCCAGCTCCATGCAACAGTGAGAACTCAAATATAATCAAGTTTTCTCACAAGTAAATGCACCCAAACCTGAAATTATGATACCTCGTCACCTCACTGCCCTCATAATTAATAGTCCACTTCCATTTGCTTTCAACAGATACAACTTTTGGATAAAATCTTGCCTTCAAAATCAATTTGGACTGTAACCCACCATGTGAATTAGACACAGGACTTGAAGGCTATTAAAACAAACAAACAAACAAACAACAATAAAAACAAAACACCACAACCCCCCCCCACCAAACAGAAAAAAGCATAAAACCACCCACCACTTCACCCCCACCCTACTCCCAGTCCCTTTTCTACCTCTTGAATATTGCCTGACTTTGCTGACATTTGTTTCCCAAGACTGAAATTCTACCTTGGACATTGATTTCCCCCCATCCCCAGCAACTTGATTATTGCAATTCCTTGTAGTTTGTCTCCCTTCAGCTGCTACATCAAACCGCAATACGGACAGATCCAGCTTGCACAGCCCTGCAGAAGACACCTGGCTGCATCGAGTACCACTTGGTGCCATGTCAACAGACATCCTGAAATCACCCCAGAATAAATACAAGCCTGATCCCACTCACATGAAATAACACCTGACTCTGGATCAGGCCCTGGGGCCAGTTTCATCTCAACAAATTTCAGGCACTTAACTCATACACTTTAGGAAACCTGAAGAGAGCAAGAAATCTTGGCACGTTCTCAGGGCAGCCGATCGCTGCCAGAGCCATGGTCCTCCTAGGAGCACCAGAGCTTCTAAATGCCTAAGTACAGCCATTATTTAATAATGATATAAACCCTTTTTGACATGGCTTAACTTAAAAGAAAAAACAACCCAAAACCAAACAAAACCCACAGAAAACAACCAACAAAAATACCCCAACAAATTAAAAGCATAACCAGTTGTATCGCTGGCGTGTTTAAAGTCCAAAGTGAGATCCTGGGCAAATTTAAACAAGAAGAAATAGCTCCACATTGTCCCACACATCCCAAAATCCGTTAATAAACCACAGGAGGAAAAAAAGCAGCCCTTCTTTTGCAATGGGAGCTCCAGCCATCTAGCTCCCCTACATTGGCTCTAGCCAGCAGCAAGTGTCTCAGAGACCTCCAATAACTTCACTCTCTATTTCTATTTTACCTTCACAAACATTATGATGCTCAAAGTTTTAAGCTTAGCCTCACTCCAGCCACCACGAAGCTCCCAGTGTCACTCTCACCCCAGAAAAAAGAAGCAGCAGGTCAAGCCTTGTAAGTGAAATTTTACAAAAGCACTTTTAAAAGTAAGAGAAAACACAAAGCAAACTGTGAAGGGAAAAAAAGCAAGTAGAAAAGAAATACTCAACCCAGCACCTGCTTACTGTGTTGCAGAGAGTCATTTGCCTCAGGCCTGCTGCCGGTGCAGACCCTTCTCACAGGGGGTGATGGTGGAAGAGTGAATCACTGCGCCTAGCTTAGCCACGCCATGCTCATGAGGGACAGGGCCAAAGCTTGGGGATGGGAGGAATCCAGACACCACCAGGGATGTACTCTGACGGCCAAGGAGGGAGAGCTCCTAAGAGGGAGCTCCTGCCCACTAGCCCCCTGAAAACATGCTCCCATGTGGCTGGCATAGCCAGGAAGAGTTTTCTGTCTGCCTGACTAAACGAGAAGCAGGTAAGCCCTTAGGCCGAGGACAGCAGCCTCTGCACTTCAGGGGAGATGTCCGTACCCTGCTATGTCCCTCAGCTGGGGAAAAGCCCCACGGGATGCCCAGGCCTGGCACGTGCCCTCACAAGGGCCTGTCACCCACCCTTGCCCTGGAGGACTGGAAGGAAAAGCCAAGAGGCAAGTACAGGATATTTTCCTAGTAGAGCAAAGCTGTACAGAGACAGCCATGATTTGCAGAACACCAAATCTCCTCATTTGTCACCCCTCAACCTCCTTCAGAAACAACATATTATCTGGCAATGATTGCTCAACTGTGATAATTATCAGCAATGACAGGCTATTAAGGGCTTAAAACTGACTAGGACAAGCAATACAAATAAGTTCTAAGCACAAGATAGACTATATTCAGAATTAATGGTTATTCTCCTAGCCCTATCATTACCTTGATTTCCTGCTGTCCGTGATATCGTAGATACTCTAGTACCATGTCAACAGCTGGAGCCAAAGCAAAAATGTAGGCTCAGTGGGGCTGTGCAGAGGTGGAGCAAGAGACATGAAAATGACCAAACTTCTGGCCTTGCAAAACAGAGCAGAGGCTCCTCTCAGCAATCCCTTTTGCCATAAGGATTTCCAGGACTGAAAGCACCAGCAGTGCTAACTCCCAGTAGAGAGATCACGTTTCATCTGGTCAGTCCGGCTAAAGAAACACACCCCTACAGTATTGATAGCTCCAGGCTGGGCTGCTGTGAAATCCCTTGGAGGAAATTCACATATACATACATATTCCTCCCTCAACATGTTACGTTTTATAGGCCTTAAATGTAGGCTTGGATTCCACGAGCTCATCTTTCACTCAAAAAGTTGGTAAGCATGCTAGCAAGTGAAAAACAAATGATGAAAAACAATCGCTCTTGCTTCCAGTCAACAAGCCACAGAATGCAATTACTTTGTACATGAGTTTGCTATTTCCCCTACATCAAGACAGGGCAAAGGGTTGGGCTAAAATGTAGAATATAAAACAACAAATTCCCTTCTACCCTACATCATCCAAGACAAGTAGCAGAACTGTTCTACATAAAAGAAAGCGATCAGAGCCCCGTGCGCTTCAGTGGAGCCAAGTCAATAGCAGCTGAGTTATGGGGTCTCAATACTGAGGTATACTGGCTGTAAGCCAGTAATGCCACTAGACCACTCACTGAGGCGGTAGGTCATCTGGTCCCAAAGCTGACTTCTTCCTGAATGCAGTGCAAGCGTCCCCTCCTGGGAAGACAGACCTCTGATTGCCAAGTGACTATATCAGCCAGCTAAGAGTAGTTTTCACCCTGCCCCAAAAGTTACGCTGTTCCCCAAAAGAGTATGAAATTGGGGAGGTACAATGCACAGCCTTATGAAACTGGAAGACATAAAACTGTCGGACAACTGGAAAGGTTGCTAGACACATAACGAGACTTCCGCAGAAGCTGCCAGCACTACCTCTGCAGACTTAGCACAGGCTGAAATACCAGCCACAATGACTAGATCTGACACAGGGCCTGACCTTTAAATGTGTGTTTGGAGCAGGAGCTTGTCTCAGAGCTGCTAGGAACACTTCACCATCTTTCCTGCACAGAACTCCTCCAGAAGAATGAATTCTGTTGTCTTTCCACTTCCACAAATCCACATGGTCATTAAGAAAGTGGAATTGAAGTACCATTCCCAGAGATTCTCAGGTGACTAA
This sequence comes from Harpia harpyja, assembly GCF_026419915.1. Taxonomy (NCBI): domain Eukaryota; kingdom Metazoa; phylum Chordata; class Aves; order Accipitriformes; family Accipitridae; genus Harpia; species Harpia harpyja. Next base: position 29,094,507 of record NC_068941.1, on the reverse strand, counting down.
GCTAGCATGGCTAATGACTTTTTAATATCTTTTTATGCCTTCAGGAAAAGTGATATAAGTAATGTAGTATTTTGTTTTCCAGTTCTATAAACCCATTTGTTTTTGTCTCATTTCAGAGTCCCTCTGGAGTAGCTCTCTAATTGGGCTTACTTTGTATTTGTTGAAATTTATATCCATCTATTGTCCTAGTAACAGGGTTGAAAGCCAGGAAGCATAATATCTTTCTATTTCTGAGAAGTCATTTCTTTCTGGCTAACCTGGTCTCTCTGACCCAGAAGAAACGGTATCATCATTGAATTAATTTTCCTCAAAAAAAAAAAAAAGCCACCTAAAATGAAATAAGCCACAGGGAACTGTGTGGAATAGGAATAACAGCAGACTGATATGTTCATTTTATGTAACTACTTCTGCTCTTTTATGGGCCAAGTAAATTATTCTATTCTTCCAGTTCTTGTGGCTTGTTAAACATTAGAGGTGTTATTATAGTGGCAGCTAGGAGAATCTTATTCTGGTACTATTTAAACATGGTTTGTTTGGGTTTTTAAAATAAATGTATCTGTGCTTAGATAGAGTTACTATTAAGTATAAAACAAAACCAGCCAAATATAAACTGCAAAAGAATTACAGTAAAATTAATTGCAGGAGGTAAAGGTGTTTCATAGAAAGTAATACAAGTGCTATCATTCAGACCAGAGACTACATTAGAGGAATTAGAGACAGATTATCGTTCATTAGGATTTTATACTGAGACTTTTATGAACATTTAAGCAGCCCTGTTCACAGCACTAAAATATCCTCCTTAGACCAGTTCAGAAAGTAAATACTAGGACACAATTATCTAACATGCCTTATTTTCAAGCCTATGTTGCAGGTGTCCTACAACTTACTGCTGAAGGAATCAAGCTGAAAATTGGTATCTGACTATTTTACCACCTAATTAGAATGCTGAATTTGCAACAGCTGGACATGACATGTTTTTCTTACCCCTGTGGCAGAGCAGACCAATCTTACTCAGACACAGTGGTAAAGCAATCCTTGCTCTCCCAGGGGCAGGCTGGTGTGAGACCACACAAGGCTGCACGTGCATGTGGAAGACTGTTGGATTTCTAATTTCTCTTTGAAATGGCACTCTACCCCAAAGCAGGCCAACTAGAGAAGCTGTCTACAGGGGAATTCTGCTTTTATAAAGTTGAAAAGATGAGTTATATTCCTTTCCTTACAGTTTTTCCATCCTCCAGGGCATACATACTGAACCTACTTACAGAAGTGGTAAGTGATTTTACCTCAATACTTAACAACCCATTCTTGTGGGGCAGTTGCAATACAATAGGGCATTTCATCCCTTCCACAGTGCCCCGCAGGTAACTTCAGAGGAAAGCACTATTGGGCTCATCAGTCCAGAGACTCTACAGCCCATATGGCCATTATTGGGACTTGCAAGCACTGCCCTAATGGACGAGTGAGACCTTCACTAGAGACCTTCACTAGCTGAAGAGAAACTACCTCAGGAATAACAACTCACAGAGGCAAATCTCTGCGTATTGCCACAAATCGGTACCAGTGGGTCCCTCTCTGGCACAGCCACAGGATTAATCCATCAGGGTATTGGCATTCTACATGCCAGGAGTTTCCCACATAATTGCCTTTATCTAGAAAAATATGTTAGGCTCATCCTCTGCTTACCTCAAACTTTGTGCTGCAATGAACCAAATCACCTCTCCCTGTCTTTCCAAATATATGACACTTTTCTTTTTTCTTTTTTTTTGTTCCTGTGGAACAGTGACTTTCCCTGGCTTAGACACCAGCTGTTGATTTTCCCTCCTCTCTGAGAATCAGAGACTAGCCTGGCTCTGGGATGCTCCCACTTGGCGTTTGCATGTTGCACATGGGTCCAGACAAAGCCAAGGTTGTGCCAGCTGAAGGAAAATAGCTCCTGTCTCAGATATGTTTTTCAAGCAGCTTGTTCCTTCCTCTGTGAGAATATGCACTGACAGCCTGTCTCTCTGTCTCATCTTCAGCATCCCAGACAGGGGTGTTGGACCACAAGCAGCAACTGTCTGCTGATAGCTCAGGCTTTTACTGATGTGGAAGAGGTGGTATTACTGATACCCCAGAAAGAGGTAGTTCACACAACACCTCCCACTCCTCAGTCCCATTCCTCTTTCAAAAAATTACCTACCAGGCTGTGGACAAAAAAAAATCTCAGAATCCAGCTGACTGCTACTTAGGTTCTTTATAAGCAGAGACAAAATAGATGACCCCTGTTTCAAAGCTCACCCTCGCAAAGTAAATGCTTATAGCTCTCCTACCACCTGATTGCTCAATGGTCATTCCCACTGAGAGGAAATTATGGCCTTCCCCCCTTCCTACTGTGCTAACTGATCTTCTAAAGCTGAAAATGGTCTGCTAAATGCCCTTCAAGAACCATCCAAAGTGGAGTAATCTGATTCCTCCTTCTGCTTGTCCTATCTGCGCTTCTGCTGACCTATTGGGGGCTTAATGATGTGACTGCAGGGTATTCATATATATCCTATAGGAAAGTCCCTTCAACCCCTGGAGTCTGTTAAGCTCCTATAAGAAAAGCAGCATATTATATTTTGCCAGATAAACTCTTCTCTGCCAGCTTTCACAAGGACCAGGTCTGGCTTGCTCCACCCTTGGAAAAGCTCAGCTTGCATAACACTGCTTGTCAGCCATCCGACCAAAATAGCTTTATATTCCACTGCAGGCTTCCTGTACAGCCAAAGCAGCATTTCCATGAATTCCCAGTCAATAGATTTTTTTTTTTTTTTTAAATCTTATGGTGACAAGTCAAAAAGCTTTATACCAGAGGATTTATAAAGCAGGTTAGCCTTAATTGGCCCTATATCTTTCTCTGGCCTTAACACACGTGTTAAATGGGTATAAAAGCTGTTGTATCAGCAGTTCTTTATTATACTCCCTTTGTAAACCATCACACAAGAGACAAATTAAGGCAATGTCAGATTCACATTCCGGAAGCTTCTACTTCCCATTGTAAAGTTGGAAGGCAACAGCACCCTTGATCATTGTAGAAAATAATGTCAGTTGTAAGTACAATATTAAATTGTTTTGCATTTAAAATGTTTCACTTCAAGAGCACTGAAGATAGTTATCAGTTCCATTTGCTTCAATGAATTTTCTGAGCAAGTACCCACAGTGTGGTTGTGCCACAGCTCTCCTCCATTTGACTCCAGACATTGTTTTTGTGATGGGTTTGGCTGCTAAGTACACTCACTTACCCTTAAACGTGTTATATAAAGAAAGATTGATACAAATTAGATCATTCTGTATTAAGACAACTCCCCCCCAAAACAATCCCTTATATTCTAATCTTGTGATTCAGTATAACTATGTAATGCTGGTTCAACGATGAATACACTGACAGGTTGACATTTGTTGTGGTTTAACCCCAGCCAGCAACGAAGCACCACACAGCTGCTCGCTCTCTCTCCCTCAGTGGGGTGGGGGAGAGAATCAGAAGGGTAAAAGTGAGAAAACTTGTGGGTTGAGATAAAGACAGTTTAATAGGTAAAGCAAAAGCCACGCACGCAAGCAAAGCAAAACAAGGAATTCACTCACCACTTCCCATGGGCAGGCAGGTGTTCAGCCATCTCCAGGAAAGCAGGGCTCCATCATGCGTAATGGTTACTGGGGAAGATGAACGCCATCACTCCAAATGTCCCCCCCTTCCTTTTTCTTCCCCCAGTTTTATCTGCTGAGCATGACATCATGTGGTCTGGGATATTCCTTGGGTCAGTTGGGGTCAGCTGTCCCAGCTGTGTCCCCTCCCAACTTCTTGTGCCCCCCCAGCCTCCTCGCTGGTGGGGTGGGGTGAGAGGCAGAAAAGGCCTTGGCTCTG